>NW_023998416.1:1867166-1912975 GCF_014805625.2 Glossina fuscipes
ACACACACACACACACACACACACACACACACACACACACACACACACGCACACACACACACACACACACACACACACTTATACACACACACACACAGAGTTAAACACATCTGTTCTTTATTCTTTTAATGTTTAATTAAAATTTGTTAATGCCATAAAACATGCACGCAACCCATTTATGTGCCTGTGAATACACATAAAAATTTATGTATATGTAAACAGAGCTAATGAGTTTCTGTTAAATTTTCATTTTTCCATTTTTATATTCACAACGAAAACTGGCGGTGTGCTAATTTGTCATGGCTTTGGTAACATCCACAAGATGCGCGCTTATAGACCTCATAAAATTTAGTACTTGCCCGCTTGACGGTCTATCTGTTGTCAGTCATAAAACTTGAGATACGTTTTTTAAATTTAACGTATGGTATATAAGACTAATGACTGAATTCTATTGTTCAGGGTGATGTGTCGACAAACCGGTCTATAACATGTGTACATTTTAAAAAACTTTATGAAAGTTAACATTTTTCGCCATAGAATTGTTATACGAATACTTAGCGAACTTGAATGGTACTATCATTGTACAACATTCAAGAAGTATTTATGAAAACAAGTTAAACATACTGTTTGGAAATAGTTTAAAGAACATAGATGCAGAAAATTTACGATTTATTTAACTACTACTCTTAGTTGAACGACGACTGGAATTCTCCCCAAAACGTATAAAACTTTTTTAACTTTCTTATTTAATTTCCTAAAAGATAAACTTGGTATTCTTCATTTAGGTTCAAAATATTTGTTAGCTGAGTTTAATTTATTGCATAAAAGTGGCACGAAAATGTAAATGTTTGAGTAATGACACGTATGGAAAGATAAATAGAATGCAAGGTAATTATATAAAATATGCAGCCTATCTTAAACATTAACTATCTTCAGGTAATTATAATATAAATTAGTAAAAAATACTTAAAGTTAAATTAGACCGAATACTAGACAATCTACACTTCTTTGTCAAATAAATTATTTGACTTATATTGCTAAAAAAGACAACTCTTTACCATTTAAATGCTTGCTATCCGTCGGAGCACTTATATATGTAAAGGACTTCACAATTTGAGCTGGAAGGGTCCTTTTTTATTTTATTTATTTATCCTTGATTTTGTGTGAAGAGTTTATTTTTCATGTATATCTTTAAAGATGTAATTTGTTTAAAAATACTGGAAACTCTACTTTTTCACTATACAAAGGCTTACTTTGCGAGAGGATTTCATATGTGGCGGCGCCCAAAAAGTGGAGTGATGGACTGCAAACATACCGTAGCAAATTCATAAATATCCCAAATCGCTAGGTTGGTTCGACGAATCAATATATATATATATATATGTATTTATCTTATACATATATATATATACACATGTTAATTTTTTATGCCAACATACTATGTACTGGTTTTTGTCGAAAAATATCGAAAATTTAGATTTTTTTTCATATACCAACTTTTTTCAAATCAGGCATTGCATGGGGAGTAGTAGTAAAAATTTGGTACCCCACGCCTGTTTACCAAACTTCGCTATAATATCTTCAAATTTGTAACCTGTAGGTTTAACACAAAAATACATAGACAGACCGGCCGACAAACAGATGCGAACAAATGGGTTCAGAAAGTGATTGTGAAGAGATCGTTATAGCAAAAGATGACTCTATCTGAAATCCCTTCGGGTATTGTCAACATTCGCACAAAGAATTTGCCTTGTGATGATTTCAGAATATGAATATCAAACAGAGATAGTATCACAAATATTTCTGGGTTTAAACGGAGCAAACGAAAAAAAAGTTTTTGAGACCATCTAAAGATTATGTGCATCTTCTTCTTCTAATTGCTTAATATTTTGAAGAGCGAGAAGGCCAATTAACGCCTTACGTCCGCTAAGGCTATTTTTATACATTATGTTGCCTTGGTTTGGCTGACGTTTTTAGGAGCATTACGCCTTTAATTATTCTTTACCTTTAATCTTTATATGTGTACCTCGTTCGAAATTCGATAGATACCAAAATCGAATCTTGATGAGGAGCATGCTTGGCAAAGGCCTGCATTTTCAAGCACCACGCGGCGAAAATTTAGTGTCAATGATAAATACCATAATATATATCATCCCATAATGCACACTATATGTTGGTCTTTTTTTCATAAATCGTCAAAAACTTATTGGAGATTATGTAAAAATATGTATGCATTTTGAATGTTATGAATGGGTGAAATAATGAATGAAATGATTTTCTTTAGAGACAAGCGATAACCATATGCTACGTAGTTCAGTACATAAAATAGATAGTTACGTAAAAATTTTACTTATTTAGTATTTTATATTTTATAAATTTTTTTTCTCTCCACAAGAATTTGTAAAAATTAGAAAAAGATTTTTCTTTTATGAAATATTTTCATAACGAAGCTCTTCACTTATGAATTGCTTAATATTCTCATTTGTTATTTAGATAAATAGAGATTTTTAATTCACATTTATCTAACTTTTTTTTTTTTCTCTCTTTTTCTTTTTTTTTTAATTTATACGCATAATAATTATTCTTGTTTGAAAAACCACTTCCTTCATTCATTTCCTGCTGTTGCGGTCATTATCGATGTTGCTACTGTTGTTGTTATATACTCTGTTTATAATTTTCAATTTTGCTCTTGTGTGTGTGAATTTCATTTCATTCATGTGGATTATGTTCCTCTCTGTTGTGCTGTTTAATCTTTCTCTTCGTCTCTCCACTAAATCTTTGATAACAATTTCATTCATAGCCATTTGGTTTTTAATTTTTCATATGTAGTAGTTCTGTGCAATACATATGAAATGTATTCCATATAGTAAACGGTATTTATTGTGCTCTCTCTACTACAAAGAAAATCGGTATCATCTATTTAATGTTGACAATATGATTTCATCACTTTTTCACTTTGTCTTTCGTTCATAATTTTCCAAATCCGAACTTTCGAAACGTTTATAGGCGCACAGTTGCATTTACGTTCATCCTATTTATTGTTTTGTTCAGCAGTTTTTGTACTAGAAGTTTTCAAATGGCTTTAGTTTCTGCCCATTACTGCAGGATTAAAAGCAAAAAACTAAAATCGAACTCTTTCGTGAGATCACTCTCAACACGCTTTCTTATTTGTATGACTTATCCATAGCTCATAATAGGTCGAATTGTGTTAATCTAGACTTTTCTTCTTTTTTTTTAAATAAAGCCAATAATCTGAATTGCTAATGCAAGTCGCCGTGCTTTATTTCAAGAATTTCTTTCCTTGGGGGTAAATAAATTACAATAATCAGTAATCACATTAACGATATATTATCGCCTAAGGAAAAAGTTGCCCTTTCCTTAGCTGAACGACAAACGATTTCTTGTCTTTATTATCTTTAATTTTCTTTTAGTATAAACGATTTCATAATGTAAGACAACTAACCTTAATCTCTAGGGTATACTTTTTACCGTTGACAGCTTTACTGAAGTCGACTTATTTCATTACAATGAAATCCCTATTTAACGATTTCACATTATTGTGAATGTGGTCGCTGTTATTATAATTGTTATGGTCATAGCATTATCTATCCACTTTGTTTTATATCTCATTTGGAGATGCTACCACTGTTGACGGTTGCTGTTTTCCACTGTCACTATATTTTGTGGCTGTGCTGTCGTGATGTTTTTGTTTGCTGCTGCTATGCTGCTAATAAACTAAACTAGCTGATATTATTTATTTATGTACTTCAACCATAAAAAATACTCGTTGAAATTAGTATTTTTATAAATATCAGGCTTATGGACATATATAGATCATCTTAATGCAAAACAAAAAAAAAGAAGCATTATATTGAACTGGGTGGTTGTGTTGTGATATAAAAAATATTTTTAAATTTTAAGGCAAAAAACAAAAAATTACTTTATTTTAATTTAAACGTTAAACTGTTAGTAATTCTATTTATTCTATGAGTGAGACGCAGCATGAAGTACTTTGAACTTCGAATTCACCTCGAAAATAAAGTAGTTTTTTATTTGCTTGAGGATAGGGGCAAGCCTTTCTTTATTAACTCATTGTGAGAGAAAATTATTCTTCTTTTTGGCGAAAATTCCGAAGAATTGTTTGCTTCCTAACCTTGTAAAGGATGTAAGAAGGTATCATAGTGTACGGGCGTACATCGCATCGCGATAGCGAGTTTATATTAGGTCCTTACATGTTTCTTTTGAAAAAGGTATTTATTGAAAAAAAAAAAATGGGTATAATATATATTAATCCAAATATTTTCCATCATCTTCTATAACTTTTTCGCAACTTTTTGGCAACATGACGATACCGTGTCGAAAAAACGATATTGGTTTGGCAACGACCCATTTTTGCGCTTCTTCAGCATTCCGGGACCGCGAGCCAGTCAAGCCTTGCTGCACCGATCTGAACTAGTGGTGACTAGACCCACTTTTCCTCTCTTCCTTTTTGGCAAGCAATCAATGTCGAAAATGCAACTGTGAACATTCTACAGTTAGTGCCTATATACACTGAATAAATCAATGATACTAAATGGGAAACCGTTATTTTGCGTGGAGAAAGGTCAAAATCATCGAAGGTAGTAAATAGGTATATTGACAATTCGTGATACTTTCCCATTTTCAGCAGGCGAAAAACATGAAAGCTCCGATTAGTCGACGCAGCAAAATAAATGTTACTTGGAAGCTTATCTTGCGAAATTATGAGCAATCAGACTAGAAATCTTTCAAGTTTGCTATTCTGTTGGAAAAATTCCTAAGTGTTCCAAGCTCAATGAACTAAGGCAATGTGAACGTAACACTGTACAATTAACCCCATAGCGTAACTAAACCCCGAAAATTGGTTTTTTAAGATAATAACAAAACAACAATTAGAACATTGTGTCATCAAGGAATTACAACTCGACCCCATGCTAACGAATACTTTTGTCTAAGTTTTCTGTTTTAATTTAATAAAGAAGAAGGAGAGGGAAGAATGTCTAGAAAATAAATTTTTTAGCTTCAAGACAAAATACGTATTCCCATCACACAGCGCGAGACATTTAAATAAAACTATCATCATACTCACCGGACACAATGTTCTCTGTTTATCGTTTATATTTTACATTTTTGAAAGTCGGACAATGTTTGAAAAAACTACTAATGGCCATTCATTCACTCCACCGCCACATCCTAATAGGTTTGATAGAAAACTAGTATGCTTTGCAACTTCTATGCATTGTTTCCTGCAGTTTTGTGCTTCAACGCTTTCATTTTATTACAGTTCTTATGTTCTGAGTGCAGTCATAACAAAATTAATGAAAACGTAATAATAATGGCTATAAGTAAGGAATATGAAATCGCTTAAACAGGACAATGGGTCAGTTTTATTATTTCACGGCTATTTGTTTTGCAATTTTTAAAATGGTTTGATAAGAAAAAAATATCAATTCTGCCGCGGCAAAATGAGAAGGATGTTGAACATGTATTATGCATCAGGGATAAGTGCATTTTAATGGCATATGCTTGAAAAGTAATCACATAAAGGAAGAGCATATTACAGAATTCCGCTTATCAAAGCAATCTCCTTTGTTCGTTCAGCTATTGGGTAAACTTATCGGTTCTGTGGACTTTACACTAAAATTTCTTTCCGTTTAATTCATTTATGCGCAACTCTACCGTTTAAACATTTCATTCGTTTATTCATTCATTCTAGGAATTAGATATGTGAGTAAATGCTTGTTGATGTTTTAGTAAAACTGAAGGATTCTTTTAAAAAAACATTAGGAGTTATTTTCTTCAATATATTGACCGACAATAGTCGTTACTTCTTCCATCTTCTATACGTCGAATATGAGTTAGGCACGATCAGAAGGATTGATCTTTTGAGCGAGGCCGAGAGAGGCGAAAAAAAGATTCCTTTTTGGCATAAGAATGTCTGAGATTTTCAAAGAAATATTTATTTGATTTTGGATGGAGTAATGTCCGCAGATAACAGCAATTTTAGTAAACATATCCTCAGACAACTCACGATATCTTAAATTTGCCGTTTGTCGTCGCAATTGCATTAGTTGTTGTTGGCAACGCCTTATAGTAATTAATTCATTTGCTTATAATAGACGATAGTAGACCACACCGAGCATGTGTTAAAGACAGGACGACACCTTTTACACCTTACGCAGTGTGAAGGAAAGGGAAAGAATTCGTATATATTCAATAGCCAAACTTAATAATAGTCCAATAGTACCAAAAGTTTGCCCCGAGCTTTTGATTTCTTGGCAGATATCCATTTTACGCCGATGGTTCTTCAGAGTGTTTTAAGAAACCGTTCAAAATTTGAAGAAAGCATTTTTTTTGAAAGATCTTCCAATCATTTTAAAAGTTTCAAAGCGTC
Organism: Glossina fuscipes; assembly: GCF_014805625.2. NCBI lineage: Eukaryota > Metazoa > Arthropoda > Insecta > Diptera > Glossinidae > Glossina > Glossina fuscipes. The sequence goes on from NW_023998416.1 coordinate 1,873,579, forward strand.
TATTGAGCTGATCCACAAAAAGATTTTTCTCTGAAGAATTTACCCCAGTTTCCTTCGTTAAGAGTAATATTCACAACGCTTTTGTAGCTAAGTGTGAGAGCAGAACAGGGAATATTTTCGACTGTTTAAAAAAAAAAATAAAAGTACTTTATCGCGAATTCAGTGTTAAAAAAATATAGAGAATTTTTATTTTCGACATGAATAATTTTTTTTATTTTCGTTTTGTAAAGTACAACCGTCATTAACTGCTTTTTATTTGGCTTGTTAGTTTACTAGCTTTTCTTTTATTTACTTGAATTTATTATGGCCGATTTTTTTTCTTTATTCTTTGTGCATGACATGCGCTTGACTGTTCATTTGTTTCTGAATCGTAAACGTGGGGTCGGTCATCCATTTTATAGTTCCATTAGTAAAACTTATATAAAACATATTTCTGATTGAGATGTGTGTGGGCGACTTATTGCGAAAACAATGAACCCACGATTATGTTTCTTTATATATCGGATGAAGCTTATGTTTAGTTACCTGAATTTTTAGATAAGGAATGCTGCCGTTTCAGTGGTGGAAAGAAAAGACATCTAGTGTTCCTAAAAGACTGGTGCGGCCACGTGTGCATTGTGAGCTGGGAGTGTCGTTTATAAGCGAAGACATTAATGGCAGTCATATTAGACCAATACAAAAAAAATTTGCAGTGATACATATTTTCAAAACAAAAATTTTAAAAAATAATAAATTTATAATTTCCCAAATTATTTTTCGAGCTTGACCAGATCTGTCTAAATAGTGACAATTTTTAAAAAAACAAATATATAGAAATTGGGAAAAATTTTGTTCCTAAATAAGTATAATCAGCCATAAACAAGCCAGTGGTTGGATTAAAAAAAAACAAATAAGCTTGAATTTTTTACAGTCAAGGACGAGTATTCAAGGTTCGCTTAAGGACGAATATACTTATTTTATAAGTTTTTGTTGTTTTTTATTTTTTGTTCGCTTTCGTATTTATTTCAAAGGTCTTCCCTAATGCTGGTAATGTGATTAACGTTGAATATAATCGTCTACTTAATTTAATAAACATTACAATAGGAATGATGATAATGTAACTTTATCATCTTTAATAATTCTGTGCACACAAGCTATACATTTACATCAAGTAAATCATATTTTATTCGCTTTTCAAAAAGAAAAAAAAAAAAAATGAAAATAAAAAATAAAAAGAAATGAATGAAAGCGACAAATTTTTTAAGTGATTGCACAAGTCAACAAGAAAAAAAAAAAAAACAAGAAAAAAAAATGTCCAATTAATGCCTCAAGTAATTAAAACGAAAACTTTTGAGAGATTTGAAACTATTGCACTTTTTCACTGGAAACGGCAAACGACAAAGGCATTTAGAACTCGAATTATTCGTTTTCCTAAATTTTTCCCCTTCTCGTTTTTTAACATTTTTTTTTTTTTTAAGACAATTTATAAAATTTCAACACATTAATTTTAATGTTAAAAAAAAAAAAACAATAGTTGTCGGTTACTAAGCAGGGGGTAACTTATCATACGCAATTCGTGTTCATGTCAAATGTCATTTGTTTTAATTGTATTACGTACGCTATTATTATCGTTGTTAGTGTCATTGGTTCATTTTTAGTCTCTGATTGCCGTGGGGGAGAATAATTTCTGTCGTTTTCTCTTTCACCATATTCACATGTGTCAATTTTACACTTACTTTTTTTATAGCATTATTTGTGTTTTTCCTTTTCGGACACACATACACTTATAAAATATTCATATAAAGCTTAATGCATTATGATGATGCCATAAATAAAATGGATGGGCAAAGTAATACTTAGTCAGAGAAAAAAGCTTAGGGCGAATATTGAATACTTAGCAGATAGATAAAAAATTCCAACAGATTAGGTAATCGATTCATTGCTTTCGTGGCATATGAAGGATGTCTGATAAAGATAGAAGGTTTTACAAATTTATTTTTAATACATATGTTTTGCAGCAACCGTGAACGTCAAATGAAAGTCATTTATTTACCAAATAGAAAATTGACAACGCTGCTACTAAATGATTGTTAGTGGAAAACAATGCCGGAAAATCATGCATTTTAATGCATTCGTGAGGTATTAAAACTGTGCGCACTTTAGAAATTGTTGCACAAAAGTTTACTTGACATCATAACTCTTAGAAAAACCACAACGCTCTGTGCTTGGTACTTGGTAATGGAAAAATACTTCGTAACAATATCACTGAGACTTGGAAATTTATAAATAATTTTAAAAATAGTTTCTTAGCCCGAAAACATTATGTTGTGTTCTCGGGTTACAATGGGTCCTCCTACACTGAACATGAATAGTCGTAGTTATGTCGATAGATTCATTCGTTGGCTTGTTTATCACCCATCTGGCCTTTAACTGAACTTAACTATTGCGATTTCAAAACTTTTTTATAAAAATAAATTTGGTCTCGAAATTTTGTTAACACTCCAGGCAGTTTGTGAATCATTTCAACTACGTCGTATCAACTACTAAAGAACTAATCGTTTTCTCCCTTTAGTAAATTATCTACCCATGTGCATTTGTTAGTTTGAAGCTTTAATTAGTTTTTAAATTTTACTTTTCTAAATATCGAGTTTCCAAAAAAAAAAAAAACAAATTTTGTGAACAGGGGTTTTGGTTTTGTCGACAACTTTCTTAGAAATCGTGTAACAACATAATTTAAAGCGATATGCGGTTGCCCATTTATTCAATATCCAATCAATATCAGAAAATGAGTGAGGAATGATCAATTATTGTAATAAGCTTTGCAACGACCAGAAGCAATGCCATATATAAAAAAATATATATATTTCTTATAATATATATTGGAAACAGTATAGAGGCAACGTTGAGCTTGTTGTAAAATTAAAGATTTGCTTTAACGTACATAAATAGCTCAATGATATTCTTAAACTGATGTAAGTGGCGTCGACAAACGCAAGAAAATGTGAGGATAGAATTGATGGACAGAGTTGTATTCTAGGTTTACTCTTTCTCAGCCCGAATTCGATGCACGTTTAGTCAATGCAGAATACACCATTGTTAAACTGCCTATCCTAGCTAGAACTCTCAACTCGTTACACACATTCATAGGTGATTGATCACTCAGCAAGTACAAGATCAACACTAAACTCTTAGATCAGTCTAGGAAATGTTTGCATCAAGTTGAAGCTTTATTTGTGCTATAGGCTTTATTAGGTCCAGTTGCTTTGTTTATTATAGGTCAACTTATCAACGTAATGGGTGATCATTAACTGCTTTCTACATCAATTTTTTCGGACATCAATGTGTCAAAGAGCCATGATATTCGACGGACAGATGCATAAACAGACGAACATAATTAAATTGAATAATTTTGTTGGTTAAGGATACATTTATTTGCATTCCGACTGTAACGTCTCCGATGAATGATTGTTAGTGTTACAAGCGCAATGACAAATCTAATGTATCCATGTTATTTGCCATTATAAAAATAATTTCTAAAGGATTGCAAGTACAACACTGGAATAGTTCACTTTAGTATGAAAAATGAGAAATATTTAATAAAAACCGCAAATTGATAACATTTCTATAAAAAAAAAGGAAGAAAATACTAGCAATACCTAGCAACAGTAGAATTTTTCCTAAATAAATAAGATAAAAATGTGAGTAAATATAAAAAAAACTGTAGGCTGCAAGAACCGCTTATGTCATACATAAACTGAACACATACAGCAAGAAGATGCGCAAAAGTGTAGAAGAGGGAAAGTAAGAAAATAAAACTTGTATAAATTGACTGATAGATAAATCAATAGACGAACGGACTGGCGAGTATGAGCGTTAAATATCGCACATCAATAAATTGCATATTTCATAGTCAGGTTATACGACTAATTCTTATTTGAGGGGTTGTAGTGTGATAACATTAGTCATACACAAAACTACTTTAGTGGTCACAAAAACTGGATAAGAGTTTGATTTCGTCATGTTTGTCGTTGCATGCCGTTCTAAAACCAGGTAAAGAAATCTGTTCGTAGTTGCCATAAATACAATCGCATTTGACCCAAATGCAAATTGATTTGAAATACCGGAGATCTAGTGCATTAGTTATTTCACTGCAAACGAAAAAATCGGACACCCAAACATAGTGATACGTTTAGCGTATTCTAGACAAGGAATTTATACAAATTTAATATTTTACTCTTACAACTTATATCAACATACATGGTTTCTTTAATTTCAGAGCGAAAGCTTTGTTGCTTCTTATAGTAAAACGATGTAAAAACACTACAGTAGAACAGGACCCAATACCTCGCTTCTCTGTACAGTTACCCACTTTTCAAAACATGTTCTTATATTGGCAGGGTAGGAAAAAGTAGTTCCATCCGAATTACTTTCAATAGCGGTTGGGGTTGAACATAAAAAAATAAAAACGGACGGAGGAACAACTTGAATGAATTCAGAAAGTGGTTCTGAATCGATCGCTATAAATAAAAAGTGAGTTTATGTCAAATGCTTCTCCTCTAATATACTTTGATGCTGTCGAGTATAAAAAAAAATAAATAAATTCTTCTATCTATTTAAACAGGTTGGGACTGGACCACTTATTTGATCACCCGTCGAAAAGTATGGTATGTAATGGTGGTCCTTGTCTCACTATAGTGTTCCTACGTGTTTTTTATTTGTTTATTTACTTGTAAATATGAATTCAAAGACCAATTTACGTAACTGCAATAGTTGTGCAAAACGATATGATAACATAGGTATTATGCGAATGCAAAAGTTACTCTGTGGCCAACAATGCCAAAGCAATTTAGGTTCAAAAGAATGAAGCTAATCCCTTCCGTAGACATTCAAGGGGTCATTAAAGTGAAAAGGAAAGTCTGAGCATTTTATGGTCAAAAGAATTTTTTTTTGTTTATTGAAATATTTTTTTTTCTACCGCGTTAGGAAAGTATTTCTTTGAATTTTTTCATATCTTCCATAAATTCCCTTTGTTCCCATAATCTTTTTTTTTTTGTATAAAAACACCTGTTTTTGTTTACAAAACTAGGCTTCGTGTACAACTTCTTTGCAAGTTATACAAAACTAAATTGAATCAATTCTATATAGAATTAACTTTTTACTGGGAATTCTACATAAGGCAAAATAAAAACTTGAGCAACGTGAATGACGAGAACGTCTTAGTCTTTTGTGTATTTATTTACATTCAATGGGAATGAATTTTCACTTTACATCTTGCCATAAAATAGCGTATACAGTGAGTTGATGATAGATATTGAAAAATTCCTTTGAAATTTTATATAATATAGTTTTATATATCATCCATACGATTTTGCCTGGTAATCAATCGGGGTTTGTATTGAATCTTTCTTACGTCTCATGCGTCTATTGTCAAGTTTTATGATGTTACTTACAATCCAGAGGAAATTATTTTCATGATAAAATTTTCATTTCGCTTTTCACTATATATATTAATATATATATATATTACAATCTATTCCTTTTACATCTGCTACGATCTTCAGGTATTTTTTTTAAGACATTTTCACTCGTAAAAATTTTTCTTTTGTTTATTATTCTTTTAACTACTCTTTATTTGTTTTTTCTTTTATTCTAACTTCGCTTGGTTTTCCTTTTTCATACTTCAGTTCATTTCTCCTCAATTGCGCATACCAAGCGAAACCGATAAACTCGATAACAAAAAAGCAGGATTCTGATGAAAAAATGCCATAATAATAACTACAGATAACATTTATTAAATAAAAACTTTTCTACGGTATGAAAAGAGCAAAAAAAAAGTTAACTTAAAATCTTTGGATTGCATTTTGTTTTGTTTTTTTTTTTTTTTTTAATTCTTTTTCTTTTCGAGAGTTTGTTACGGAACTAAAAGAGTATCTACGTCAAATGGCAGTATTATTATTCAGATTTTCGGGATTTGAATATTCTCACAAAAATAATGTATCGAATCGATAGACAGAGGGATAAAAAATTTTACAAAAGAAAAACATTTATGTGGCTACTGACTTACGGCAGCACAAATGGCATAACAAAATACTTTCAATGTTCATGTTGAGTATGAAAAAGGAAACTTGTAGCATTGTTTTATCATAACTGCGAAGGCTGATGGCCTGAAATATAAGTCAATAATAGCAAACAAAGTTGTTTTTCTACTTAAATAAGTAGATATGAAAACTTTCTTATAAGACGTATTATCCAAGCAGGAATGCTGCTTTTCTGCTGGCTTAAGGTGAATACTTGAAATGTAAGAAAGTTTTAGTCTTCTTAGGGTGAAATGCATTTTTAAAGTAAATTCATCGCTTTAAGCAAAGTCGAAGTACTTTCTTTTTTCCTGTAACTGTGTCGGGTGAGCACACCGGGCGGCAAATTATTAGACCAAATTCGATCAGATCTTTGTAACGAGTAATAAAACTATATCTGCCATAATTCACGGCAACATATTGAAACTTTGATTTCGTCCGTTTTCGAATTTTAATCTTTTCACAGAAATGAAAGGCTTGTCACATTGTAAGATCTTCAATAACGAAAGTAAATTAAATTTGAAAATGGACATTATCTAAACCAAAGCGGTGATTTCAAGCCAGTTGAAAATAAAAAAAAAAATTTTTATTTAGCTTGACTGGATCTGTTTATGATCAGTACTAAGCTATTTAGCTCGCCAATATATTGTACCGTACAAGGCGAACTACTTAAATCAAATTATCCGCTATTAAAGTCAAGGATAAATCAAAAAAAAAAAAAAAAAATTACCATATGTGATTTTAATTGCTTTATTGTGTTACGTTAATGGGCGATATTTGAAACCATAAAGAAAACACTTTTCTTGAAACTATTTGATTTCTGGCTAAAAATATTTTGTATGTAATGTTACGGTATTCGTAGGAAGATCCTTGAATCGATTAATTGATCTTCAAACTGAACTTGCAACGTCTTCAATAGATTAAGTTTAAGTTCAAAACGCTTTGAAGAACATTTTCAATAAAAAATCCTCAAAAAAGAAAAGCAAACGAGAAACTTATATTCGGTCGTGCTCGAATCTTTTATACCCATAATCGTTATCCGACAAAAGCCAACAAAATAATAAAAGAACTGGGCGAGATTGATCTTTTCATTTTCAAACTAACAGTTTTTTACCGCGTAGGCGTATCCTTTGAAAAGTTTAGGTCACTTCCATATTCTTTGTTAAATTTGTAGACGATATCGTCATGTTTCCGAAGGTGAGAATGTTTACCACAAATACCACACAATTGGACAGACGGGCAGGGCAGATGAACAAGGAAATAAACGGACATTCCTAGGTGCATTCCACATTCGAAACTGAAATTGACGCTAACCAAGAATATATATACTTTGTGAAGCTTCCTTCTTGGGCAGTGCAAACGTTTTGATATAATGGCTAAACCCAAATCAGAAAAGGATGAGAAAAGAAAAATACAAAGGATTTATTTATTATTTGTATATGCTTACGTGGATTACATAAGATTTTCTCCACTTAAGGCCACGAGAAATAGTCAAGGAGCAGTTCCGCTATTTTATATGTTTTTTTCTAAATGATTTTATATATCCACGAATATGAATTTAGGCTCGCCCACTATTAAATATTTAATTAGGTAAAGGGGTCTTAGTCATGGTTTTAACAGTCATATGGACGAAGAAATATATATTTAATGCATAATATATACCTATATAATAGACATGTGTATATATATAATGTTACTTAGTAACCGTTACACAATTGAAAGAGCTTTAAAAAAGCTTGTGTTTGTATGATATTCATGTATACACTTTGATGAGGTATATCTTGCTATGGTTAGCCGCACTTCTTTTAGTTATAGTAACCAGTTAAGACTACTAAAAATGATTAAATCTTATACTTTCCAAGAAAAAGTTTACGCAATTTTTTTCTTGTTTTTTCTTGTTTTTTTTTTTATAAAAAAAAAATTACCGACTTTCTAGTTAAGTTTTTCCTTGGAAAAAAAGAAAAACCAGATTGAAAACAGATTGAATCGATAACATTTAATAAACTCTTTTATAAACACTATATCTAAAGTATTCACTGAATATAAACATTGCACATTACTTTGGAAATACTAACCTAATTGGTGAACGTTGTTTTCACATCCACAAAGCCAATGCTGTTATTTAATACATAGTTTGTACATATATATATATATATATGTATATATGAATAAATGCCGATATATGTATGAACATATGAACTCTGTTTATATATGAAATTTTGTTTACTTTAACCTGGAACGTTGTATTTCCGTTCTGGCGAAGTGGAAGTTTTTAAAATGTAAGGAAATCCAAAGTAAACTAAGACAAAATAAGTGGAAATACACAACAACGGATATACAACAAAGTGTAGAAAACTCTATTGCACTTTATAAATGATTACATAAAGAAACGTACAATTTATATATATATATGTACTGAGCATATATGTATGTATAATTTGATATATATATGTATGTATATAAATATATATATACAGTGAGTAAATTATAACAAGTATTTTCTATCCACACATAAAGTGTTGGGTGGTAAAGAGGGAAAATTGCATACTTTTCCTTCCTCTTCTTTTATTTCTATTACAATCATGCATGAACCCAGCAATAGAGAGTAAAACACTTTCAATTTTCATTGCTGTCAGTGAAAAGGTGATTGTCTGTATATGTGTTTTTCATCTTTTTTTTTTTTATTTTCTTTTCCTTTCGTAAATATATCAGCCAAACCAAACCAGTCGGCTGCTGCATGCGTTTGACTGGTGTTCTTCCTTTTTTACTCTTTTATTTTCTTTTGCTTCTTTTTCTTTCGTTTTTCTATACGTATATTATACGTATACGTAGCTCACAGATCTAATCAATATTTGAAAAGCTTGCAAGAAACAATCTAAAAAATCTATTTTAGCAAATTTATTGTGTACGTTGTACTCGTCTTAATGGAGAAATAATAAAGCAGAGGAAGAAAATTATATTTTAAAAGTGATTCTTTTTATTTTTTATTTTTTTTTTTCTTCCTTCATTTTATTGATTTGAAAGATGTTATGTCATTTTTGTTGAAAACTTGAATATTTTATGATGAACAATTTGGTATACTTTGTAATTTTATTATTTGCAGCATCAACAATAATAATTCTATCAAAATGCATTAAATTTTATGAAAAGCTTACGCGTGAATGCTACGTGTTAAGCGCTAAGTAAACAACGTTATATCCTCTATTGGTCGCACATTCTTGATTAACACGACTGTAGCCATTCCAGTCTATTCGTAAGTATGCGTACTATTGAAATTGCTAAAGCTGCAAATGTTGCAATCAGCACGTATCGTAGGCTTAACGAGAAAGACCACAAGATTGCGTAGAGTGAAAACTTGGTTATGCATGTACCTGTTATACCATGTCGGAAAAAATGAAATTACCCTCTTTCCAGCCAGCTATTGCAACGGTCATGCGTTAGCAGTTATCCATCACCTTTCTGTCACAAAGATATTTGCGATTTTTATGAATTCGCTTTACTCAGATGCGGAAGAAAAAATTGCTGGAGGTAATCGAAAAATGATGACATTCTTAAGAAGCAAAAAAAAAAAAAAGAAAAGAAAATCAGGAGATTAACCCTAACACATTTTGGAACCATTGGATGTCATTTGGTTTGGCGTAGAAAACAATGATTATCGAAGAAGTGCAAACGCTTTCCTGCGAACGAGTTGCTGCGATCTTGGTGACTTGACATTCTCAAAACTACCGTTCAAACTCAGTATTGGCTTCAAAAGTGTTATGATATCTTCTTTTCATTGCGCTTTGATCTTGGTTTGCTGAATTTAAGCGAGCTCGTTGACACACCACTGCCAAACGCAGGGGACGCCTAACAGGTTGTCTGAGTATCAAGAATGTCCTGAAAATTACTGTCGACAATCGAAAAGTGTAGTTGAGAGCGACATTCTAAAGATCTTCAAAGGCGCGATATTCCTTAATTTGCATGAAAATGTATGCGTCGCATGCGAAACATGTTTTCCACGTGCGTATCGTATGTACTCAAAATGGCGAAATTGAATGAACTTTAAGTTGTTGTCCCGCCCATTATTTTTAAGGTATGATCCCCTTTCAAAGTTGCAAACTTCGAAGTTGCGTTCTAAGGAAAAGGATTTATTTGAAATGATAAAATCATTGCAGATACTGAAGCATAGCCTTTGATAAATCGTTCTATAAGAAAGCCATCAAAATGGTCCATGACTTCATGGGTATTGCGGCCATTCTTTGAAGGCGGCCGCTTGTTAGGGTTTTTTGTTTCATTTACACCTTGTATCGGTTATTTTTAACTGAAACCGATGCTTCCTAGATTTTGAGCGATATTTTCATAAACATTTTGACTTCCCCTCCTGCACCGCATTGGAAGTTCCGGAAAAAAAATTTGCTTCTCGGCTGCTACGATGCTTCCATTTTGTTTTCAAAAAATCTTTATATAAGTGAAAATCTAAACTTTTCTCATAACAAATTTACCGGTGTTATCCTATTTTGAGTGGATTCGAAGTAGCACTGTTGCTTAAGGAAGTTCACTTTAGAAATATGTTAAAAAAGCTGAGAAAGTCGTTGAGAAATGTGCATTGAACTGGAGCTTTTTAAAGTCTATTATACCAATAGTTTCAAGCCTGTAGATTTTTTAAGATAACTTTCTTGTTCCTTGCTTTCTGTAGAAAATCTCCTAGCTAACTTGTAACGCTTAAGGCGAAGTACAACCACTTATTATCAGATTGGTTACTGTGTGTTCAAAGAGAAAAACAATTTTTAAATTAAAGTAATTAATTGTTCTCTCTCTCTCTCTCTCTCTCTCTCTCTCTCTCTCTCTCTCTCTCTTAATGATCGGATGACTTGAACGCAACCAAACATAGCTAATTTAACGCAGATATAAGATCTGATTCGACCTAAATAATATTCCGATTATATAGCATCTTTAATTTAGAGTGTCTCGCGGATAAATGTTAAATATCTTAAACGGAATGACAAAATTAGCATTTCTCCGACCATCCTTTGACGTCAATAGCAATAAAAAAAGATATGCTGCACTACTATGAAAATTTATGGTGTGACATTAATAAGTCTACTCGGGGTGGCATAATAATAATAGACAAAAAACGAGAAGAGAAGAAAAGGAAAAAGAAAATCGAAAATAAAAAAAAAAAAAAAAAAAAAAAAAAAAAAAAAAAAAAACAACTTGCTAGCAAATATTCGTTTAGAGTTTCTGTTGGGATAAACCAAAGAATGAAAATGAAGAGTAAAAGAGAAAAAAAGAAAAAAAATTCCTGCATGTACATGTATTTTTATAAACATATGCATGCCTGAGAGTTATTGTAGCAGAAAGGAAGCAACTCTCCAAAATGGGGACAAGTACACATGACATGGTGTCCTTCGTCTAAACACTTGCTGCTATTTTTCTTTCATACGTTTCTCTTCCAACATATTGTAATCAAAGTATACAGGCATTTTTGTACATAGTTATACATACAATACATTTCGTATGCATGAATGTGTGAATAATAAAGAAAGATTTGCTTTGTGTTATATTTTGTGTTTTATCTTTATATATGTTTATGTGTTTATGTGTTTGCGTGCAGAGGATACACAAAGCTGTGGATTTAACAGTTTTTTTAGAGCTATTTATTTGTTGTTGATTGTTAGTTTAATACATCACAATATGTCGTCTGTGTTTGCATGCGAATATAGACATATATATGCATGTATGTATGTATATATTTATTTATTTATGTATTTTTGTGCTACTATAAACTGAAAATTGTTATGCACAGGATGTGTAGAAAGCAAAAAAGTCCAGTGTTTCAGTTTTTATATCTATCTTGGCATTTTTCCTGTGTTCTTGTATTCTTATGCCACAATCAACTCTCATCTGGTCGGTCGTTGTTGTGAAGGGATAAATATTTCCTGACATTATACCACAATCATGGTAACTCAAAGGCCTCTATCTACATATACCATAATAACGGTAACATCAACAGCAACAACAAAAAACATTTAGCCTTGAGCCGTCTATTTGTACATACAGAGTCAGACTCTGTATCTGGTTTTATACCATCATCGTCATCATCACTTCTGCTTACTTCTTCTTTGAATTTTTTTTTTTAAGAGAGCCCACACATATTTTCAAGTGCTTTGCAATACATAGATATATTTATATATATAAGGGATTGTGCTTACTTTTGCCCTACGTATTTATGTTCATAAGTACTTTCTTCCCTTTCTTCTTATTTTGTGAAGTGATGTTCTCAGATTAACATATGTGCAACTAAACACGCTTTTGCTTGCCTTTGTATATGTGCGTAAGACTTGGAATTATGAGAGAATTTTAAATTACTTTGATAATCATAAAAGTGAAATGTTGATGTCGTGGAAAATTAAATGGAAAGACATACAAGATTCTATGATAAACAGGTGTAGAGTAAAGGTCAAGATTGGTTTATTAATATTGATGTGGAAGTAAGACAATGCAATACAGTATACGTGCGAAACAGGCCCTTTAAATATCGTAATGCATTGACAGAGACACGAATATTTTTTTTAGGAAGAATTATTAAACAGTATTCACTACTGATTACGTTTGCAAACATTTTTGCAAAAATTGCCGGCTTAATGTATAAAGTTTTCGCTTTAGACGTTTTATGCAGACGAAATGTACTTTAGTCCATTCTTTCAAGGGATATTGGAGGGATTGTTGTATGATTTGCAAAAATTAAACGAAAAACTAAATTTTGAGATATACTTTGATAACATTTTTAAAACAAGGCGGGCTATAGCGCTTGAAACCTTTAGATAGCGGCCCAAAATTACCATTAACAGAATAAGATGAACTTAAAATAAGTCGGAATTCTCTTTAACAGATTTAGACTTGAAATAATTCGAAAGATAAGATAAATTTGCAATTAAAAAAATTGACGAGAATGTTTGATATTTCTTTTTGACTTTATATTAGGTTGTCCGAAAAGTCATTTAGTTTTCCTTCTTTTTTTTCCCCCAGCGGCAGATAAGTTGACACCATATGTAAGCTTCAAGCGTTCATCTCAGCTTGTTCCTGTTCCAATGAAATAATATTCGATATTGTGGCTATGCTTTCAATATCTTTAAAGTTTCTTGTGCTAAGATATAATTCGCAGTTGTTTGTTGTCTTCAACACAAACCAAGTGCTCCTATAAATAACTTTAAGTCAATTTGGTATCTCAGATGTAATCAAGCCTCCAGATTATAGGAAATGTGTCATTGACTGTGGGGCGCCCGGTTCACGCTAAAACACTGTGTCGTCGGACGTCGTGCCATGAAGGCATGCAATCCAGCTAAACCATACTCGCATTCCTTACTCCAACTAACTTTAAGAAATTGTAGCACATGCGATATGTAGTTGTTGCCCTGTTCTACAATCTATAACATTAAGAAAAATCTGAAATATTCTTCAAATACATTCCTCGATACCTAAATTATGAACAGAAAAGAATTGTATTTAAAATGATACAATCGGGCAATGTCAACTACTAAATACTCTATATCACTTCGCTTCATCCTTCATAAAATATCGAAAATTACACTTTAGCTCACCTTTCACGGGAATCTTTATATATGAGGCGCCAGAAACATAGCGCGATATGGTGCACATTAAACACAGTGATTTTATCAGTGAAATCATCATTTCGTAAAAATAACTCCTTGTTGGGATTTGTTGCAAGAACACTTGCATGGGACGGGACATGTATCATTTGTTTCACATAATGAAATTTTCAAAATACGACTTTGTATGGCGGATGCTCATAGAAATGATCCGAATCAATATTCTTTCAATAACATTCCTTCATGGATCAGTGTATGCAATTCAATTGATTTGATACATAATGGAACGCCTTCAAAAGTCAGGTCATATATATTCTGTTAGAATTCTGCGTTAATCATATGTTGTTAACCGCAACATTTCAACGAAAGAATCATTCCTACTAAGCCTGGCCCATTACTACAGCCCCAATTAGATTGCATCATGGCAATAATAGGAATTATTGTACCATTTACTGAATTAAGAGAAAGACATTTTATCCATCTTCTTCAGATAACTTCACTACTAGTTGATTTGATGTTTCAATTGCTTTTGGAAAAGCACTTCATGTTGTAGAAAATTTTACAAAAATTTCCAACTTTAATGCAAGTTTATTTCATCAGATCACAAAGTTTTTACCCAATCACTTTTTCCTCCTTATCGTATTCTTTAGGAAATACTTCAACGTTATGGCCGCAATCAAGGCAATTACTGCACACACACTCACGGATAACTTTCTCACACAGAGGCGCTAGTACAACCGCAGAAACTAATGAAACGCAAAGAACTGCAATAAATAAGCCTTAAAACTTTATGAATTAACAGAATAATATTTTGCTTGTGCGTCACAGATCAAACTAAGACCAAAGAAATGAATCGACTCAGAAATTACTTTTAAAATATGCTTACAACACTGAGAAAAACTTCTAACTTTGCGTTGCAAAGCATTGCAAAGTTTATTCATTCATGTTTGTTTGTCGGTTTGAAATGTTAAATTGCACTTTTCGATATTCGGGTATGTGTTTAATTAAAATTCAAAATTTATAATACATTAAAATATAGAAAAACAACTAAGAAAGTGATATTTGTTTTATGATGAATCTTCACTTCAAGTATCACTTTTTAAAGTGAACATTTGATAACAGTAAGATAAGGTATAAGGTATATTTTACTAAGACGATTAAAAATTTTTTTAATTTTAAATTATCTAATAAATAGTTATATTTAATCTGAGATTAGTTAAGTAGTACTTAGGAGTATTTCTTTTCTATTTATTGAAACTTTATTTAATTATTTAAATATTGACTTTGGGTTTTGGGGAACAGACCATGCCTATTTTTAAAAATTATTTTATGAAATTGTATTAAGTGTAGATGTGAAAAATTCTACTTCTTCGCTGCATATTATTTGATGAGCCAAAGTTAGCATTAGTGAGTACAGAAATCAGTTTGCAAATAATAAAATTCAATGTTGGGTTATGATCTTCGTCTACCTATAGTTTCCTCCCAAGAGTATTTCTATTCCTAAGAACTCCATTGGAATAAGCCTTTATATATCTTATGTCCTTACGGACTATTCTGCATTTACTTTTAACGATATTCTTTATTCGTTTAGATATATTTTAATTATCCAATAATTCCTTAATGCGATCGTAGGACCCCTTTTTTCTAAACGCGGCAAATGTTTTTAAATTATTTCACATTATCACGGTCATCTTCATATTCTTCAATGACTTACTTTTTTTTATTCTCCAGCACATCATATACTATTTCTTTATTACTTGGATAAATATAAAAATTTCCGTTTACCTTACTTTGACTTACGTTTATTCCATTAGCTCAATCTGTTTCGACCAAACCTTAAAACGCGACCTTCCTATTTCAACAATCTAAAGAGAAAAAAAGGAAATAAATAGCAATGAGTTCCTTTGATATCTCAATTTGTAAAGATCGTTGTTGCCTGTCGATCGAATTCTTATTCGAAGTAATTCTTACAAGCTTCGAATACGAAACACCCTTGGCTGCAAGGTTCAGTGAAAGATTTTAAACTAAACTTAATCTATGCATGCGACCGAAATAAAGAACGTCCCCGCTCGTTACATATATATATTTATTTAATACTAAGGCTTTTCTTGCTGAAGCGCGCTTATCTCCTCCTAAAAGAGTGAACGCAAAGATTGTCATGGAACCTTATACGTAAAGGATAGATAAAAACATCGAACTTACTGCTTTTCACATTGAATTTTGTGGTATAAGACTTAACTACATTAATAATGCATTTTGACTGCTTATAGAAAAAAAGTACGGGCATATTATCATATCTGAAGGGAATAGTAGCTCCACTAATCAAAAGGATAACGGTAAACATAATAAACGTCCATAGATGAATTCAATGTTTAATTATTGATGAAAAAATGTTCTTAAAGAAAAAGGGGGGAAATGAAGACTCAGGCAATAGCTATCGAAATTGGACAGTTAAAATAGCTGACAAATGAATATTAATTCGATGTCATTTAGTATCACCTTAGAACCTCATTTTCGTTAAGTCCACATAACTCATAAGATATTTCAGCTCATTTAAGTTTATTTCAGGTTTATCGTTGTGTTCCTTTTCCAGCAAATCTGGAGTTTATTCAGCTTAAAAATATTCTTTCATGATTACTGTAACTAATTCATAGAAAAGACTAAGAGATGCGAATACAGTGCATGCTCCAATAATTTATTGTGCATTTCCTTCATTTTGGCCATTTCGAAAACTCTTTGTGCATAGAATTAAGATGTTGTCGCTTTTTTAGTCATTCGATCAATTTCGTTATATTTGTAATTAAATAATTTCAGAATTATTATTCCAAGACACGTCGGAACATCAATCGTTCTATTAGTTTGTGCACTAACATTACTGCAAATGTGTTCACCGATTGATAGCTTTTTTTGCACAAATACTTAAACACAATACGGTTTTCCAATTTTTCAAAATAAGCAAAACACAATTACTTCAATCAACAGCTGAAAAAAAAAAAAAAAAATCCGTCAAATTAGTTTGTCGTTGGTATGGCATATTCTCACAAATGGAGGAAAGAAAATTGCCAAAAAAAAAAAAAAAAAAAATTGCATTTATATTTTCTCCTGTCAAACTATAAAGATGTATTACTCGAAGGCAATGCAAAGCAAAAATTAGAAAGTTATGCAGTAATGAAAAATCAATGCTCGCCTACATAATCAGTTAAGGTGGTGCAAATTTGAACTCAAGGAACTTAAGTAAATTTTTCTTCTTCTGCGAGCCAGCAAATCAACAACAGATAATTACTCACTGTATTCAACGTGGGCACAAAATGCTCTGCTTCAATCTTAATAAATTAGACTTTGAAAATTTTTGAAAAAACGATATCACTATGAAACCATTTTCACTTGAAATTGTGGTAACCCCCAAAATCATAGAATTTCGAGTCAATATAAATTCACTAATACTTGAAGTGTGCAATTACGAAATTGAATCTACGTTAGTGAACGAGGTAATAGAAGCTTTTATTGAGTTTTTGCTTTACATAATTGTAGTAAGACTAGATTTTGGTCAATTATAATCGTATGTTTCTACGATATTATTCATCAGAATTGTAGACAAATAATCACTGATTTTATTAGTACACCTTTCATAATGCGCCTTTTCGTCGAGAAATTCAACTCACATCGTTCCGCAAGTGCCCTAATCGCCCTTTTGCCGTCATTCTCAAACTGAGAAAGTCCCTCTAAGGAGATTATTTGCTATTGATTCTTCGACAAATCAAATTCACATTTTGCCGCAATGTCATATTTGACTGATTTAGTTCCATCCTACTTTTCTAGCTTTTATCTTCTAGGGGAAAACAAAGTACCACTGCACCGATTCCTTAAGAAATTGCAGATGCTTTGTTTTGCAAGCATCCCATTCGTGTGACTTAGCTTCTTTTGAAGGTTCCGATTGTTCTTTACGAAATCCTCAAAAATAAACCGCTCCGTGGACAACTACTTTTACACTATTAAACTTTAACACACATTGAAAGACTTAAACTACAAAATTTTCTTTTTTCATTTTCGCAATATATGTATATAATAAAGAATCGTTTAAAGTGAAAAATTTATCAGAAATTTATAGGGGAAGGCTGTATGTATATTATATTTTTCGAAGACAGCAACTTTAAGATGCTAACATCTTACGATTGTGGAAATGCGTTTTTCAATTTTAATTGCTTATGTATTTAAGGGATTTTTCAAATGAAACTTAAATTTCGGAGTACATGTGTGTTGGTGTTGTTTACATATCAGAATTAAATATAAACCCATCGACGACGTCTAATTAAGTATTTTGTAGATATTTTTGGAAATTTTCAAAATTTGCCCAAGAGAAAAAAATTACTGCATCAGAAGAGGGTGAATACCCAAAAATATTTGTGCCATTGCGAATTTAAACTCTTTGTTTTTGACTTTTAAATATATAATAAATCAATAATAATCGTTTTAAAGATGAAGCAGCATTTTATAGATGAACGGTATGCCATAAAGTTGATTATTTTAAAAGCTAAACAGAGTAAATGTGCCTGCATTTATGCATGCATGCATGCATGCATGCATATATATGTGTATATGTGTATGTCCTTTTACATGCCAAATAGAAATTGAAATTTAATGCAGTGCTGCGTTGTGCTGTGACATGATTTAAGCACATCAGTAGTTTAAGCACACACCAAGCAAACAAACATTCACTCCCTATATAAGTAAGTAAATCATAAGCGATGCAATAAATTCTAACACATACACGTTTAAAAACATTTTTTGTAAGTGCGCTTCTATGTATAGTAAAGCATACGTATGATTAAATATTAACTTTTAAATGTAGCGTAAAATGCACTTAAGCAGCATTACACACACATAACCCCATAGAAGCACACAATCGCGCACACAAAAGCAAACATGAGAAAGCTGCTTTTATGCAGACCTCTCTGCAGTAATCCCTAACTATCGGCTTTGCAGGCGAACCTTTACGTTACTCGATTACTACGTTCATATCATCATACATGAAATTCTCTTTCTACTTTCTTTTTTTACTTTATTTATTAATTTTTTTACAAAGAAGAAATTTTTTATTTATTTGATAAGAAGGAGATGAGCCTTATATGACTTAATTAAAGAGCATATATCGCTTGATTACACGGCTATATACTATACGAAGCAATGCCCTCAAGAGAGAGCTGCTTCGTTTTTCTTTCTTTCTCTCATCATTTTGCGGTTGGGTTGACATTTTTTTTTTTGAAGCTCAATATAAATGATAAAGAGTTCTTTCGCTTCTCATTTCTATTCATGACAATTACTTCTTCTTCATCGCCTTTTCATAAACGCTTTTTTTTATTTATTTTTATCGTTTCATCATTCATTTTAATCGAATTTCAACCGTATTCCTTTGATGGAGGAGGATGTACTAACATACAGCATTGTATGCATGTGTGTCATATGTGTTGCGTCGTCATTATTCTTGTTGTTGGTATTGTTATTATTATTCTATTATTATTGTTAACTAGCTAGTAAGGCAAACTAGTTGGCAATAACTTACCCTCAGCATTATTACTTAGGGCTAATGTTGTTTGCTTTTTCGTCTTCTTTTTTTTTTTTTTTGTTTTTTGTTTAAGTGAAATAACAAAAGCGATTACGTGCACTTTCTTTACTAGGTCAGCTTGTTTTTTTTATTTTTTTATTTTTTTGTTTTTCTATTTTTTATGTGTCTTTCTTTTCGGGTTGTTGCTTTTGTATGAATTTTTGTAGGCCAATTAGATAATAAAAGCAAATTCAACACATAAAACAGAAAATAAACTTACAAATGACGACAAAAGCTAAATGTAGTTTAAAGGAGAGAGGAAAATAGGATTTTTTTTTTTTTTTTGCATAACATTTTTAAGTAGTTAAGAAGGGTATAATTTAGAAGAAATAATGAGGTTTCTTCGTTTCTAAGGAGCGAATACATGCATTTCTCTCGACAACGTCCGAAGTACGTGTTAATTTTGATTTTTAATTAGTCCCAAAAGAAAATTATCGAGAGCACGCAAAATTTCAATTTTTTGTAAAAATTTTTACAACGTCATTAGTAAGTTGACCGCTACAGACATATGTCTGAATCGACCTCAACTTATAAGAAAGGAACTTCAGAATATTGATATTGAATAAATCTCTATGAAAAGATGCTAAAATGTTAGGAAAGCGTTAAACACTTTTTCTGTATTTACGATACCTTACCTGTTGTTGTCGTGTGATATATGCTTCTCACGCAGCTGACAACGGACGAAAATATTAACAAATATTTCCAACAACTGCAACAACTGACAACATCATCAGAATAAAATCAGGTTGTGATGATTTGTTTTCAAGCAGAGGACGTGCTTAAGCTGAGAAGAAATGAATGAATCGTAGCAATTGAAAGGAACAAAACGATGAAGTGTGCGAGAGCACACTAGAGTGAAGTGTTGTCTAATGCAAAAGCTCTAGTTTATGTAAATTTGTGTGCGTATAATTTTTTGGAAAGAGTGCCTTTCAATCTATTTTGAGAAATATTAGAAAAAAAAAATGTAAAAACCCGATTAACGGGACAGTATTATTTATTGACTTGGCAAGGAAATACTCACGATGAGAAAAAGGCATAAAAATCAAAAAAAAAAGTACGGCCCTTGTCCTATCTCAGAAAGAAAAATGTCTTAATTAACAATAACTTGAGTTTTCATTGAACAGATTGTTTTAGCTCCTTTGGGTTTGTGTACAAGATTTGTAAGTTCGAATATCTCATACTGTTGTAAATGTCCATGCTGTAGCACTATATACAAATGGTATCATAATTCCGAACAAAATGATGCAGAATCCAGCCCGTCAACCGAAAAGATGACCACGTGCAAAATCCTTAGTCGAAGCTTATTGAAGGCTATCACGTATAGCTCGGTGGAGAATTCCAAAAGGTTATTCTCGTCATTTTCCGCTTGTCTCGGTGAAGTCAAAAGCGTATCTAGAACACTTCAACAGTATATGTTTCGAGTTCAAAAGAGCCAGAAGGGTAAAGTGGTGCTGGCTGAGAAAGAAGGCAAGGAAGAAGCAGCCGGAGCTCAGTCGATTTTGGCAGAAAATAGTATCTAATGGCACTCTATGAAACGTGAATTTCCCGGAAACCACCACAGAAGTCTAGCGTTTAAAGATAACGTTAGATGAAGTGTGTTTTGAGGTGAGCATCAAATCTTGTGGATTTATATGTTGAAGAAGCAGCTGAACAACATCGTCTTAAACAATTGAAAGTCTTTTTGGTCAAGACAGTACACCTGCCTGATTCCAAATCGTATGCAATTTATTTATAATGAGATCGTTTGCTTAACTTAAATTTGGAGAAAACGTCTATGTGACTAGAGATATATAAAAAAATACAAATTTATATTAAAAACAATAAAAAAAAATATATTCGGCCACCATTATGCTTTTCGCATTCTATTCTCGCGATGTCTACCATATTGATTTTAAAAGTTCACCCATTTTCAGGCAGATAATATAACTTGATTGGAGGGACGAGCGTACAAAATAGTTTCAAATATTCTTATCTTATAAGTCTAAGCATAAAAAACGCGAAAAACAAAATGTAATTACTCGTAACTTTGTATGGGCATGGTCGATTGTTTCCATTTCATTCCACGTAAAGACTAAAGTGTTTCGCAAAGAAAATATGGAAAATTGCAACTTTTTATAGCTTCCGAGTAACGAGCGAAAACTCACAAATTTTTTTTAAGTAAAACAGAGTTGTGCTTATGCTCCACTGCAGGCTTCTGCTCTGACCAATTTGTTTCACTTTCAATACCAACCTGCTTACAAACACTTCGAATGTTTCTATCAAGTGTGAAATCTTCATTTTTTTGCGACCAGAAGAGTGCCAATAACAGACACCACACAGACCACGAACCGACACACATGGTATAATCAATTTAGAATCTCACACTGATTAAGACTATATAGGGTCTCTGGAGTTTCCTTTTGGTTGTTACATCATTATGAAGAAAAGACCGAGTATACCTCCATCCTTCAGTGGGTAAAAAAATCAGCTTAGGGTACTGTTCCTGCTAAACTAACACAAATTTTTTATCAAAAAACTCGATTATGGTTTTTTATTGTTTTTTTTTTATTTTTTCTGGATCATATCAGGTATCTTAAGGTGTTACTAAAGAAATACTTACAACTAAAAATTTATTGAAACAAAAGGGAATCTATCTCAATGTTGTGATAGTTCACGGTTAGTATTTTTTAGGTTTTCTATTTCGGCATGCAAGTTAATAACATGTCGATGACGTTCTGCAATGCTTTTCTCTAGTTGAGAAATACGTGAATTTATCTCAAAGAGGCGCGTAATGGAACGCTTACGACTACGACGTAATTTCCTTAGCTGCGTACGATTATTACGTAATTCCTTATCGACATTTGTACCACACTTTTTTGGAAGACGCAAGCGATAAGTGGAACTCAATAAACGGACAGATCGTTTATCACCCGTTAAAAATAGTGTAGCGATGCCAATAGACTGTGGCTGGATCGATGTCGCTGTGCTAATCCTTTTTGTTCCGCTAGGCATGCTTTTCGCGTTCTTTTGCAAATATTTCATTTCAAAAATAGCACAAACAACTATTTCTTGATTCCCAACGAACACTTCCGATATATCTCGATTTGAAATAAAGATGAGGGCTGTAGTTGTTAAACGATCGATGTCAAGCGGATGTAACTATAAAGTTATTAGCTATGATGACTATTAATTTATGTCGTTACTCGGGAAAGTGTTATTTTGCAATGAATATGTTCTCAAAATAATCCCCTTTTTATACGTTCACTTTATATTTTATACCTGCTGTGGATTTTCGGTTTTTCATCTTTTGTCCGGATTAGTTCACCGGATTAGTTCAACCTGAAGTTACGAAGAAACCTAATGTCTTTCTTCGAAGACCTGTTGCATGGGATATTTTATACAAATTTTTACCTGTCGAGAATTATATTAAGTAGAAACGCAGGTGGTTACGCCTTGTAACATTGAATTATCGCGTGGTACAGTAAAATAATGATTTAAACGCCGAAGATTTTACAGTGAATTTTGTTCATTTCGTCCATTTTGTATTTTATGATGGGTCAAATTTATATACCATGATATTAGAGAAAAATTTCCATTTTGTGGGAATCGAATTTTAAAGTTGAAAGATTAAGAACTAATAAGGCAGAACTTGTTTTTAAAGGTCTAAGACTCTCTATCTCTCTCTTTCTCTCCGTCTCTTCCGTTAACTCTTATAATTTATAAAAGTCTGGTACTTAATTCCGTCCCTTTCCGTTTTTTTTTTTTTGTTGCATTTCATCATATGAATTAATAGATGTGCTCTAAAGTTCCCTTATGTCACAAGTCCATTTTTTAATCTAATTTATTGTGATGTAAGCTTTAAAATTTTGCAATTACACTATATAATAAAAAATAATTGTTACGTAATCTTTAAATGCTTTGAAAGCTTTCCTTAAACGGGATTTACTTCTGCTTGGGTATCATTGAATTTTAAATTGGGGCTCAAAAATGTTAGCCCTTTCCTGATTTTTTTTTTTCAGCTGAAGGCGACTTAAAGTTAGTGATAATATCATATATCAAATCTAATTTTATTTTTGTTTTGATTTGGTTTCCATTCAAAATCAAGAGATGGTTTCAAGCTTCAGTATAAAATTTAAAATTAGTCTTGAAGAAAGTAGCTATACTTTCTAAAGCTAAAGATAGTTAGGGGATTAATACGAGTCTTGTCTTGTAGTTAGCATGCTGTTTGGTTTACTTCATTGATTTGTTCCTCGAGTCAGTCAATTTGAAATCAAAAACTGTTACGAATCGTATTCACTAGTCGTTAACTAACAACGCTCCGGCAAGAAGATATAGGAGATTCACTCGACAGCGTATACACTTTTCCATAGCATTTGCAGGCATATGTCGTATGTAGTTTTCTTCCTTAAATCTATTCTATTGCATTATATGCAATTAGGGAATGTTAGTTACAAACAAAACTTAAAAATAAAGTAATAGCTTACTTACAATAAACAAAAGAATCGCATAAATTAAAGTGTCATCAAAACTTTTACTTTATTTCCCTTTCAAAAAGTACATTTTTTATATATTAAATTTATTTCTTCAACTTATTAGATGAGTCATCGTTTATGAAACGCTTATCGCTTATAACATAATGTACAAATATTCATTTCTAGTTAAGTTGATTGATTGATATATAATAATAATAATATTCTTAGCATTTGCAGAGGAGAACTTAATCCTCTCAAAGTGTTTTATTTGTAAACCTAAGCTCTAAAGGAAACTTTGGCATCTATTTTGAATACATATAAGTATGCATATATATGCACATATAAGCATGTTTTCAATAGTTTAATTCTAATTATTATTAATGCTTCTAATTAGATTGATATGGGTATATGCACGGAATATTATGGGTATGGTGGTAAATGAAACTTTCTACCTAATTAATTGAATCAATTTTCTGTGCTTTCTCTTCTTTGTATCTTACATATCGGGGAAATGCTTTTCAATAAATTACATTATTTCCGCTTAGTGATGTGTAAAATATTGCATATTCAATTTATTTCAATTCACTTAAGTTCATTATGAAGACTCCTCATAAAATAATTGCGCAAAATTTATTTTTAAAATACATTTTAGAGTTATTAACTAAATAATGTATTAAAAAAATAATGTAAATTACTAGTGATTTATCATTCGTAATAACCGCAGGCAGGGGCTACTCTTGCTTCAAATAAAAATAAAATTATTGAGTGGTAAAGTTTTATTTATTTTTATTTATATATATTTCGAATAATTTACGATATTAAAAAGTTGTATTTTTTTTTTATTATTGATTTAGTGTCTGTCATACGAAACTTGACTTTTTACCGAAGTGAAGATAGCCAACCTTAATTTAAGGTCAGTGTGTGTATATAAAACAAATTAAGCCTTTAGTTTCGATCACAAATCGGAAAAAGCTGAGTTATTGCTAGTAATGTCATACACAGTTGCTGTGCGAAACACTGAAAGAATGCAACGTAAGAATCGAGTCACATAAAATTTGTGATATGTCTTGAAAAATTCTGAGCTCTACATCCATGTCCATTTATTATTCATACGTGTACTCTCAATTACATAGGTAGGACGTTAAATCAATACTCGTTTGCGCTCGGTCACGCGGGTCGAGACTAAGAGCTCATATTTTCGTTTTTTAATAAAATGATCGACTAATACTATCTGACCTACGATTTTTTCCCCGTTTTCTTTGTCCAAACATTCCTTCAAATATAAAAGAAAATAGTGAAGAAAAACGAACGAAATGACCCGGCCCACCATTAATTTAGTGCCCTACGTATGTGGTTTGCGAGTGTACGTATGGGCGATAAATCCTGAACATAGTAACGAAATTAGGGTTTTCTGGCAGATTTCCGTGTCCTATAAGACATATCAAAAACCTGCAGTTGCTTAAAAGGGTTTAAAATTTTTTATAACACACTGTCACTTTTTGCGAATTGTGTACATACACTGTATGGTAAATAGTAGCAATAATTTTTTTTTTTTATAACATCAAATATGATTTCGTTTTTTATTTATGTTTACATTTTCGATTTTTGTTTACGTTTTCCTCATCATTTTGTTATTCTTCCAATGCCGTCCAATTATTAATTAACTTAGCGGAATTGCGAATCAAGTGTGAAGGTAGTCCCATCTTTTAGCATAGATGCACAGTGGGCTAATTTCACACAAGTAAAATATTTCATATTATCTCAGAGATAGCGTTAACATTGTTTAAACAATTATTGCATCAGTGTAGATAATTTAAATACCGCCTCCTTTTTATGAGCATATTGATCGTGTCAAAATACCAAGCAAACGATAGAAAGAATTTATAGAATGAAACTTGCATTGTTCTCTGTATCTAAATTTGATGGCGTATCGTTTACAAGGAAATTGGCCGACAAAACTGTCAAACTTTGACAAACTGTATGTGTGTGTGTAGTAGTTATTAAATACAAGCGCATGCAAAGAAAATTTTGAATTTTTTTAGCGCATTCGAAAAGCTTTTCCATATAGATTCACCTGATATAGGTGAATATGGATCAGATTTTTTAGTTTGGCAGCGCTAGAGTCTCAAACTTAGGTGTTTTTCCAAATCCATATCAATTTTCTAAAAAATCTTTAAAAATAGTTCGTAAACGATGAATTTGAAGCTGTTTAGGTTGTTTGAAAGGGATTGCCGTAAAGATTCATGTGATATAGGTGAATATCGTTGGGACCTTTTGGTCCCCAAATGGCCATAGTTTTCCATAGTTGATATACGCAAATTTACTAAATTTCAAAAATTTGTTCTGGAACTTAAATTTGTTTGGCTCGTTTGAAAGATATTTTTATACAGGTTCGTTAGGTGTCCACTAAAATAATATGCGTTTGCTAATTTGGAAGGATCACGCTTTCAAATCCAGCCATATTTTAATTCTAACTAATTAACAAAACTCTGACAGAGCTGGTGGGTTTCTTTGCTAGTTAAATTTTTCCTTTGAACTGCCGAGCTCTTTCCCGAGCACTACGAGACTAATGTCTTCCCTGTTGATTTCCAACTTGTATAATCCGCCAAAAGATTTCTGAAGGAGGTACTTACGTTCATTTAAAGGCATTTCCAGACAAAAATATGTTCTTGTAGCTTAATCTAGAGAACTGTCAAGTGGACAGGAAGGTGAGTAGCTCATATTGAGATTGAGATGGAAAAGTGACAATTAACTTAAAAGTTTAGCATGAAAGTTTTGACGTCATCATGAATGAATATCAATTTATAGATTTTCTTTGCCTTTCTTTTTTTGTTATTTCGTTACGCGCAGTACAGAAAGTGAAATTCTATTTTAGATATAATCAGGTACAAAATCTTCCAAAGGTATCATGCATACCTTAACATTTTCCATTAGTTCTACTTTTACAATAATTCACTACAAAATCGTTAGTGACTCACCTAAATCGTCTCGCATCTCCGACTGGTAGAATTTATTTTGCATACCTGAGCGTCGGGAACGCCAGGCAAACTGGTATCAAATGTAATAAATTAAATAAACAAAAAAAAAAAAAAAAGAATTTGTTTAAGTGAACTGAAATGGGAAAAATAAATTTTGCTCCATTAACTTTTATGTACAGTCATACGAAAGTCACTTATACGCATGGTCACGTGTATGTAATGCCGCATAAAAGTGATTGGAACAAGATTGTGTTTCCATTTAAATAAAAGCTTTTTCATTTTTAGTCTATTACGATTCCAATTATTTATTTGCTGAAAGTCTCAGTGTATTGGTTTAAGTGAGCTTCAGTATTACATGGTTCCTTCCCAGTTCGCTTTATACAGTCGACCATATTCTCCAATACCTTTTACTTTATTTATTTATTCTTTTTTACAACCAATCGTCAACGGATGTGGTCGTCTAACACGGCGCCGGTTAGAGAGAAGAGAGGAAAGAAAAAGAAAAAGAGAAGTGGTGACCGCAGTTCAATGAGTGTGTGCCCTGTCGACAAGTGTTATACCTTTACCGGCTGAGCACTCACTATAGCGACGGACAAAGAAACTCTATCTCACTTGAGATGTGAACCTGTGACCACTGGCTTGATAACCGCTGTTCCTACTCAGGCCGTTATCCACGGTGTCCATGTCAAGAGGATTGTTAAGAAAAACATAATCCGATCATTTTAACGGCGGACCTTTTTGGATCTAAATAAAATTTTACTGCACGTAAATTTGCACTGAAAGATTTATGGAAAATTTCAGCCTAATCAGATATACGAAGATGCCCGTAATATCGGTTGACATTTCCCTTTCCGAAAACCTTTGTATATATATGTAGTCAAAATGACTGTAAAAAATTGTGTTATCATCGTAACAAAACGCATGTGCAACATTCGGCTATGATTGGATTTGTGGAAGTGGCAGAAATATCGATTTAAAGTTTCCGCACTCAAAACATGGCAAGTTAAGTGAAGGCTTATAATAATGCATAAAAACGAAAATAAACCGTTGTTTGAATGCAGCGACCTATTGAAGATTATTGCTTTAATGGCGGAAAATAACTTCCTGGTCTCAAATGTGTTTAATAACTGAAAAGACTGAGGAAAATCATGCATACATACATACAGTAAAAGTTTATCATGTTGTAAAATTTCTGCTGCCATAATAAACTTTTATTTTTAAATTTAAAATATATATTTTTATTTTTAAGCCATATATTTATTAGCACTATGCTGTTTAACATGTATTTCTTGAGGGCATAATACGCAATACGTTTCAATCCGAAAATACAAAAATAAAATTTCTAATTTGGCATTAACAAATAAGCACGTACAAATAAAGCGAGCAGACACGCTCATGCATATTACACTTTGCCTACAAACTACACAGAGAATGGCTTAAGGATAATGATAATAAATTTTAAAATTTATACAGTGGTTCTTATCTATATACGGATAGATGTTTTTAAATATTATTAGCATGAGTAAACACCAGGGACACGATGCCTGCCCAGCGGCACATAGAGTAGATCTAAATTTGATACCAGATCGAAGACACTTTCACCTTCTTCCACTCTGGCATAGCAATCAGTGCAGCTGTCTCATATGCGCGTAGACAAGCGCCGTAGCCATAAGAACGAAGTTATTTTTAGCACAACGTTAGATGTAAGCAAAAATCATTTCTTCGATTCTTACAAAATGGATTACTACAAAAAAAGTTTTTGATTTTGGATTTGGTGGCCTAATCATACGCATTCAGATAGCCAGCCGGGAAATACAGTTAGATGAGGGCCAATCTATCACGGCTCTGGTTATGGACGCAGCATTTTCAGAAGAGAGTGAGTCTTATATCAAATTCTATCGTTTTGAAAACTTGAAACGGGAACCGCAAGTGAACGCCCTTAACATTCGCACTTTCCGCCCCGTCACTTGTGCCATCCTCATATCATCTATACATATACAACATACACTTTTAACCCAAATTTTTGTTTGTTGTTGTTATTGTCTCATTTCAAAGAAGAACTAAGGCCGACAAACTTTGTCTAGCAGCTGTTGTTTAACCACTAAAAAAACATTTATTTAACATCACAACTAAACACAAACAGTAGCAGCTTGTAAGATTTGAATTATTACCCGATGTGAAATATGTAAATTTTTATGTCTTTTGTTCCATAATTATCATAATAATCAAAATGCGACTTCAGTTTAAAATGATTTAATATTTCTTGTTTGCATGAAAATAAAAAAATATCGTTTTTAAATTATCTTTTTATATTATTATTATACTTATTGTAACTATAAAGCCATAAGGCGATGTACATAGCTCTGCAACATGCAAGAGACGTTTCTCAATGTAGATATAATTCAACTAAACGACAACTTTTCTAATCAATTTGCTTCATAAAAAGCCAAAAAATCTTTCCCGATTTTATAAGATATATTACTTTTAATAGTTAACTTTAGAAAATAAGCAATATTCGTGTCAATAGCCCAAATACTTGGTTGCTTTCGTAGTAGTTAACAATTCTTCATTCATCAACTTGGAAAAAATTAAATAAAATGCGATTAATATTTTCTCTTCGCCAAGACATGTTTTAGGTTATATACTTTTATTTAAAATTTTTAACTCGGATAGATATCAATTTTTTGGACGTGTGTCCGTAATGACACATAGGAGAAATTTTTTTTAGATGTTAATATAATAGACCCGTACTACTAGCTTTTAAAATATAATTCCGATGATCTTTTATTTCCTTGAAAATTTCCGCATCACTCAATAATATCGTAGGATCGTTAAAAAAGCAACAATTTTTAGGCCAAGTCGTCTTTCAAGAATGCTACGTTCATTTCTAACGCTGCTCTAACATTTCTATATCGTTCTTATAGAACAATTTGTCCACTACTTCGAAACGGGCTTCAGATTTGGCGACCATCCCTTCTTTGGAATCATATCTCTCCCAAGCGAGCATTTTTTGAGACAATAATCATTGGAGGCTAAATGCAAAGAATGTGTTAGCGTTTCCAAGTGCATACTTCTTCATTATTGACCTTATGTCTCTTTTCAAGATAGTCGGACAATATCACAATATGTGTATCTCAAACTAGGAACATCATAATCTTCCAAGCCGATTTTCACATTTTTAGTTTAGGCTGACTGTCAATTTGACTCCGGCATGGTGAATCCTCCTTTTTATTTTTGTCTGGAAAGCTTTAAAAAACGCTCTGAATCATCAATCCGTCATCGATTTTGGCCGAAAGTGACCAACCGCGGTACTCATCTTAAACACAGCTTTCCCATGGACGTATTTTCATACAAAATAGTAAACATACTGCCTGACTTTTCGCTTAAGGTCATGTTTATCAAACATGGCGCACAGTTGACTCATTCAATTCTCATCTAACATTCTGAAGATATTAACTGCAAGATGAAGATAAGATAATCCCGTAAGTGCGGAGCCATTCTTTAATAAATAAAAATTTGCAAATTCTAAGAAATTCTAATTCTTAATTCAAATTAATCTTTGAAAAATTCCGTTATAAACCTTTAGTTCCTGCCTTGTAGTAGTCGTACGTGAAGAAAAATCATGAACATGAATTTTTCAATATTTTTTTTGTAATTAGATCAAACTGAAATTGCAAATATATTTGATTGCATTGTCCGCGTGTTAATGAAAGCTACTGTAAGTATACATATAAAATGTATATTAAGTAAGGGTACAGTGCACGCGCACTTACAAAACACAAATACACGTTCGCCATAAGCATTGCTAAGTATGTATGAGCAGAATAGGTAATTGAAGATCTAAAGCTTAAGTGGCATCCATGCCAGATGTGATATACATGTACATAAAATAGTAAATACATTAAATAGAGAAAGAAGATGTACGCACGCACAGCGCAGAATATACATTTGTGTTTGTAAACGTAAGTATATGCACGCAGATTGACATCAATTTAGGTACTATTCACATATAAGGCAACACTAACACATATTAGTTAAACGAAGGCATATAAATATTGCAAATACAAGCGTAAACACAATTTAAAACACCGTGGTATACTACATAACTTTATATATGTGCGTATATATATATGCATATATTTATATATATAATATATAAATATATATATATATATATATATATATAAATAGGTATATATACTTATTTGTTTGCAAAGAGTAGGTTGATTGTGTTTATCTGTCTGTCTGCTTAGATCTAAAGCAGCTTAAAAGTTTGCGCAAAGAGCAACTACAGTTAAATTAAAGCATTTTTGTACAGACCTTAGAATCATCAGGCATTAAATAAGTAATTGTGTACGTGTTTGCGGGCGTCTATGTATCTCTTCGTAACTATATTTATTTATTTATTTATTGTAACTTTTACATCCTGATTGCATTGTTTCTGATGTGACTGCTTTCGCTGCTCTCTACCATTGCTTAAGTGTTTTTCAAGCCTTCGCGTAAGTCTGAGTACTGCTCTGACGTTTTTCATTATTTTTTCCTGTTCACAAACTGTCACGTTAGAAAGCATACTAATTTTGTAATATTGTTTGCCTGCAATAGATCTCGATATAGGTGTCTCTTGTAAGAGTTCACATGAAAATAAATCAATTTTTGTTTTTTTTTTAAATAATTAAAATCAGGCAAAGAACAATAAAAATTCCAAAAATGCTTTAATTTTTTGCAAAAATTTTCTATAAATAATTTTATAAATAATGAGTATCAAGGATTCGACTCAGATGTGGTTTTTCCTACCGATTTATGATGAAAAAAAGAAAAATGTTTTTTTCCTTTTGTCTTACAAATCTTGGTAAACAGGGTTGTTTTACTTTTTGTCTATAGTTTATGACGGCGGCGAATTGTTCCGCTTAGTATATTTCTTATGCACAGTAAATTTAATGTGTGTTTATGTGTCAAAATGTCAAAAGCAACAAAGAAACGAAACCAACAAGAACAACGAAAACAACAGTAACGATGACAACCGTCGCTATAAAAAATGTCATCAACATTTGTTGTGTTTAAAATACAAAGTTCTTTATTTTTTTTTTTTGAAATTTTACTTTTTAAAAGAGAATTTTCACACATCGCTTATATTAAAAAGAAAAAAAAAAAAAAGAATTTACTTACCACTAACAAATAAAAATCTCAAACATTTTCTCTACACATGAGAGGATTGCTTTCAAGTAGTTTTAAAGAAATTAAGTCTTACCCGCGTTATGTTGAATAAGTAGACAAGTATCTTTATCTTTCATTTATGCAGGTCATAGGGAAAAAAGTAATGATAACTTCCAACAACACACGTGCATAATCTGCTAGATATCGTGATGTAGAAGAAACATTTCACATTTTCCTTACAGTTGACGCCTTGCATGCAAAAGTCAACGCATCACACTTATGTGCAACGCACGATATGTCTGCGTAATTTTATCTCTTCCTTCCTCGTATTTGAGCTTTTGAGATCGAGATAAAGTCGAATTTAAATTTTCGAATTAAATAGTCAAAAATAGATATAAGATATAATTGGATTCGGAAGTCTACTGCCTTCATTTTGAAACATGTACAATATTTGTTTTAGAAAATATCAAAGTACCAAACAAGCTAAACAAATTTAAACTCTGCTAGAATTATTTTTAAAAAAGTTTTTTAAAAATTTAGTAAGTTAGCAAAAAATGGATACCGAAAAATACCCCAATTTGAGACTCTAGAGCGTTCAAGATAGAAAACGTCCCCTGCATTCACCTATATATTATATATATCTGATTTTTTGTTTCTGACGATTTAACGGAGCCCTGTTCGCGTGTTTACAGAGCTCTGTTGAATAAAATGGTAGATGTCTTTGCTACTTAATCAAATTGAAAGTTGTCTTCACACACTTTATCAGCAGTGTTTCGAGAGTTGGAAAAATCGTTAGCACAAGTCAAGTATATTATATCTAAGGGGGATTACTTTGAAGTGGACAAAATAGATATCGATGAATAAATAAATATTTTTCGAGAAAAATAAAAAATTACTTGTTTTTTTAAACACACTTCGTAAGTGCGTTTCTTTCCAGTTCATTTAGGTGGATTTGCTATAACAACAAAAAATTTTAAAATTTATAAAATTTCATTTTTATTTATTCACTTCGATATTCGATAAATCTCGTAAAAATTTCTCTTCATAAAAGATAAGTGAGCTTTTAAATGGATTTTCTGCTAATTATTTAGTTACTTGTATTTGTTGCGAGGCAATTAAACAAAAAAAAAAAACTATTGCAAAATTTCATGAGATCGCAACTTGTTTTATTTATTCAACTCGCGTCACTGTATATCTATATACGGCGCCACAGGTAACGAAATCTCTTTTGTTAAACTCTATATTGTTCATATTAAAATGTTACGTTGATTATGAATACCTCAGGTGTGCTTGCTTCTATTTTCTAAAAACAGAATGAGAAGAAATCTGAAATAACTGCGCCGCTCGGTCAGATGGTTAAAATAAATTATGGAGTAACAGAGTAATAACTGTGACAGCCTTAAAAAATAAAAATTTTTGACAATTTTTTTTAGAACGAAAGGAAAGTTAAAATGGAATAACAGCATGCGAAGAAATTATGAATCGCAGATTTAGCTTTTGGAAAAAAATTGTTTTTGGAAAAAAGCAAAATGACAAGACATTGCAGCTGTTTTCGCTGCTCATCTTCAATTTATGAGGCTACGCGATCTACGTGATACAAATTTCAATATAAAAAAAAATATATCTAGCTGAGAATAGCTAGAGATGTATATGTAGTAGGGTATGTTGGAAACATTGATTTTTATGCGATTGCCAAGGAACAGAACGAACAAATGTTTGACTAAAATAAAAAATGCTTTCGGATTTTATTTCAAAGATATTGTAACAAATTTAAATGAATAGAATAAAAAATGTCAGACCCCCTTCAAAAGCTGTTTTTAAAATCGTGTTTCCGAACGCATTTAGTATTTTCAAGTTGCAGTAGTAGTAGTGTTTTGAGTTATGTATAGTTTTTTTTCTATTAGTCTTAAGACGAGCAAAACATCAAAGACCATCACAGACCTTGCCCCGTTCGATTTACTTTGCTTCTTCAGAAGTTGATTTAAAAAGAGATCCGCCTGAGTGGCCGAGTAAGCAACAGTCTCGACTAGCAACTCAGTGCTTTGAGTGCCTTTAGTCTTAGAACTTATTCTCTTGCTAAATTAATAATAATAATAATAATAATGATTAAAAAAGGGGCCTACGAAAATCACTTAATCAAACTCTTCACCGATTCATAGTGGTTTCACATCTGAGCAAGAATAAGCTATCATAGATTACAACATGGGCATTTTATGGTTAAATGAAATTTATTGGATTAAAAAAAGATTTTTTTTTTTTTTAAAAAGAAGAATGGTTTCAATATGTTTTTTCTTTATTATTATTTTCACTTTTCTCTCGTTTTTAACGAAGAAAAAATGTCTCAACATTTCCTCCCCAAATTATTATTTTCGAGGATCTCTATTTTTCTGCGGGATTGATTATAAAAAGAATGATTTTTAATAATAAAAATAATATGTATTTTATACATGATCGGGGTTTCATAACAAATCCTTTGCATACGCCTATACTACGAGAGTGAACATAAAAATACCGCCATTCAATGACAATATAGAGCCTCCTTTTAGCTTTAATGTCAAAAATGGAGGATAATCTCCTTTTGCTATATGTTACTTCATATTAAATTAATAGATTTGTTTCTTTATTTTAAGCACATGCCCACACAAATGTACGTCCATTCAATTAAAACACTTTCACTTTGTCTCTGTCTGTGAGTAATCACTTCATTTTCTAACAGGTTAAAGAAGAAAAAATGAAATCAAAATCAAAAATTCAGTTTTCAAACCATTTTTCTGGTTATCATGTTAACGTCAGTCAATGTATCTAAGTGAGTAAACTCATATTTTTTTTTTATATTACTCCATGAAAAGAGCAAAAATGATTTTGTTTTTACTTCCATAGGCGCTTAATGTATATATAAGAAACTTATTTAGGTCACAATCACCAGCATTTTTTGGTTACTATTGCTTTTGTTTTCGTTTTTGTTGATGTGTTGTTACTGTTGTTCTTGATAGTCAACTTTTTGAAGAACTACTTGCGTATTAAGTTTCAAAAGAAAATGTGAAAGAAAATAAAGTTAAGAAAAAGAATCAAAAATTGTGGTTTTCAATCAGAATAAAATAAAAATATGCAAATTCGAGCATGAACGAAATAACAGGGATAACGAGATCAGTATCAAAAATAATTCAAATAAAAATTTTTCGAAATGTGAGGAATACAAACACACCAATTTGCTATGTGAAAAGATGAATAATTTAGGCAGTGGTCTCCAAATTTATAGCTTGCTTATGGTATTTAGTTTAGTGCTATTTATGGCACTAAACGAATTTAACGGATTTTTTTTACTTTTTGAAGCTTTATTCGGGAAACTTGGTACAAGGTATTTTATGTAAAATATTGTCTATCGTTGGCAGCGAAATTGACTCATTGCTCAGACAATTTTCGAATTCTATCTCGAAAAAACACTTGTCTTTTAAGGCTATCCCATCGCAAGAATTGAAGATCTGTTTGAGCAAACAATAAGTGATCTATTGAAACCAGTCTTTAACCGAAGAAGTAATGTCTGCTGATAACAACGGGAAGGATGGAACATTCGAGGTTAGAACTGCAAACATTTCCTGAACGA
Source organism: Glossina fuscipes (assembly GCF_014805625.2). Classification (NCBI taxonomy): domain Eukaryota; kingdom Metazoa; phylum Arthropoda; class Insecta; order Diptera; family Glossinidae; genus Glossina; species Glossina fuscipes. The sequence continues at coordinate 1,909,010 of NW_023998416.1, forward strand.
ATTTTGCCATATGGAGCCGTATTTCTTCATACTAAAAACTCACTATATAGTCGCCTCTAGTATGTTACATCCTTTCTTCGGCCGAGATGCATCAATTATTAAACGTACTATACCTCATAGATAGCTTCATTTGGTTGGAACAAACTTTGATGCATTACGCCCAGCTGACTTCCAGCTGAATTAAAAGGATGTAAGGAGACCAGTGGCTTAAGCACATCGTGTTGTTTATTTCTGATAAAATGAATGAAATAAAAGGAAGTAAAAATAGAGCAGATCTAAGCATTGACTATCCTACATAGCCTAAAATTATCCATATGTCAATATTTCAAAATAAAGTTTCATATTAAAAGTAGAGAAAAAGTGGTCCAACCCGCATCATTATTTTCATTAGCGCTCATTGTTGCGCCAAAAGGCATCAGTCCATCAAATTTCATTTCACTCAAACAAGAAACGATAGGGATGGACAGACTAGCTAAGTTCGGTATGAAGGAATGTGAGTCTATCTCAAATCCGTCCTCACAAACTTAACATGCTTGTATCGCAATTGATGTAGGGATATATTTTACTATTACTTGGAAAACTTTTCCATGCACGTAGTATTTATGCATTTTTTTTTAATTTTTTTTTTGAAGCAAAGTAATTTTAAGCTTTTTAGATTTACTTGTTCTGGTTTTTGGATTCATTTTAAATTCAAAAATCATTAGCATCAGGAAATTGTTAGACACACACACTTATACGCATATTTGAACTCTAAAATATTCTATTTGAAAATTTAAATAATTTCCAAGGCGAACTTGCCCATACCTCATAAGAAAGCAAAATATACAAAATAATTCGCCGATTTTTCTTTCTCATATAAGAGAAACAAAACGTTTACTTCACATCCATACGGGAACGCAGGAACATTTGTTTCGAACGTAACCAAACCGTACAGTATTTTGGTAAATTGTGTGTATATGCAACAATATATCATCTCACTCTCTCTCTCTCTCCGATATGGAAGAGAAACCTAACCCTAACCTTAACGCACTGTCCTTAAGGTTTTTGAACTAATGCAAACCACTTTTAGACTAGAGGTTTAGAGAGTCAAGTGAAAGAAGATCATATATCACTACCACCATATCATCATGAGCATTCCTATCTGTTGCAAGGCAGGAAGCGTAACTAGTTTATTTAAAACTGTATGCGAACATGGGATAGAATCAAAAATATATATATATATATATATATATAGAAATAAAAAAATTAAATATATTGCTTTTAAAAAACCCACAACATATTGTAATACTTATTTTTGGTCAGTAACTGTGTTCACTTGTTATTGCTGTTATAGTGTCTTAGAAACAAAATTTTATAGAGAAAACTTAATGTCGAAAGAAAAAGTCTTTGAAAATGAACGCATTTTTTGTTTGTTGACCCAATTCATGCATGAAAAAAAAAGAAGGAAAAACACGCGATAGATAGAGAGACAGAGAATGAAACTTTAAATTTTTTTGTTTAAACTTGTTACAACAATTTTGTTATTGTTTTTTTTGTGTTGTGGTTGTTATTAGTTTTGCTAGTTGCTGTTGAATATTATGTGGTGTTGAGTGCTTTTTAACGCATTGCGGCCAGCTTTGGCAACAAAGTTTTCATAAAGTGCACAGAGAAACAAAAATATACGAAGAGAATAAGATATTTACAAACACATATAAAAACACACAAAAATATATAAATACACATACGCTTGCCATACTTACCCATTCGACATTCATAGACAGACACATTATTTGTATCCTCTTAATAACACTCAAACTCTCACATAAACACAACAACTATAGCACTCATTTACACATGCTTAGGGGAACAAGTTCTTCTTCTACGCTTGGTTGTAGTATTTGCATTATATGTTCTATGCTTTGTTATATTGTTGTATATCTCATATTCTAAGTTGAAAAGTTCTTCTTACTGTTTTATCTTTTGCTTTCATGATTAGCAAGAAGAGGAGGAAGAGGGGAGGGAAAATTGTTAATATATATATATACATATATATATATATATAACCGATTTATGCAAAATATTGTAGCCATGTGCTTGTACTTACAGTTGATGACAGCGGTTGCAAGTCTAAATAACTAAATTTATTGCTATGCAGAAGTGGCGAACAAATTTACCCACATCAGTTATAAATATTAAGTTGGAAAAAAAAAAAAAAAAAAGAAAAACAAAAGAAAAGAAAAGAAGAAAATGTGGGCAAATGCACAAAAATGAATATGAAGTAACTAAGCAAGTAATTCTGAAGAAGATTAGAGAGCCTCTTGCTGCATCCAGTATTCAGAAAGTTTAATTTTGTTAAAGAATTTCATTCCCTAAAGAATGTGTAAATTTCTAATGAACATCACTTTCTAAATCTATGTAGATAAGAAAAATGTCTATTCAGTTTTATAATTTCCTGTTGTGAAAATGCTTTAAGTAGAGCAGTCAAATCTAATAGTTTATAAAAGGATTATAATAAAAAGATTAAATGCGTCACTTGATTGTATAAAACTTGAAAGTTCCCGGAAAAAGACAAATGTACTTTTCATGCTCGCTGTCTCCAGCAAACATAAGCGACAGAATAATTTGAGATTAAATTAAATGAAATAAAATCTTTAATATATTTCTTATCTATTTAAGTGTTTTTTTTTTTTTTTTTTTTTTTTGTAGTATTAAATAATATGTAATTAATTTAGTGGAAAAATGTAGAAATATTTTAGCCTTTTTCCTCTTGATAAAAATAACATTATTCTGTTTTAGTTTTTTTTTTTTTTTTTTTTCTTTTTTAATTTCAATAAAAAAAACTTATGTTTATTAATAAATTGAGGTTAAATTAAATGAAATAAAATCTTTAATATATTTCTTATCTATTTAAGTGTTTTTTTTTCTTTCTGGTATTATATATAATATGTAATTAATTTAGTGGAAAAATTTAGAAATATTTTTAGCCTTTAACATTATTCGGTTTTATTTTTTTTCTTTTTTAATTTCAATAAAGAAAACTTATGTTTTTTAAATTTATTATTTCAATATTTGATTTTATATTCTCTCTTCCTTTGCTTTTCATTTTACATTTCAGTAATTTCGACAATAAATTTTAACAAAAAATGTGTTGTTGACATGTGAATCCTATGTATATATATACATACGTATGAATGTATATGCACATATGAATATATATGCATTTCGGTATATAACGAAAAATTATTACATGAAACAATTTCAATTCAGAATTTATATATGATGAAAAATCTACTGATACAAAAATTTATACAATACACTTATGCATGTTCGCATAAACTAGAGATACAAACAAGAAAATAGTTGAATTTCTATTTTACCAGCAGATATACCGTAAAATGTTCGCAGTCTTTTCTAAAGAAGTGAATATCGTCGATGAAAATTGTGCTTTTGTCTTTTTTCTTTATTTTAAAAATATGAATATGAATTTGATAGATTTATTATATTCTTGGGGAAAAAGAGATGTGAAAATTTTTACGTAAAGTTAAGCAACCTCCTAGTTATGGCAGAAGACAGGCAATAACATCCATGTTGAAAATTCTCTATATATGCTATATTTCGTTGCTTGTGGTTGCTTGAAATATAAAAGAATAATCATAACCAGATCTTGATACTGTGTGCGTTCGTAAATCGTATTTTTATACCTTATACTACTTGTTGTGCAAATGTTTATTACACTATTGTTTGTGCAGATATATGCAACACCCAGAAGAACTAACTCGAGGTAGATTCACCTTTTATTACACCGATCGATTCAGAAAGTAATTCTAGATCGAAAATTCTCTGTCCGTCTATACCTTTTGGTACATTCTTATTTTCAACACCTAGAGATCGTAAATTTTTAGATATTTTGATGAAATTTCGTGCCTTCACGTATTTTAGCCCTAGAACAAAAGCCATCTGAAAATAATTCGGATCGGATCATTTTTT
>NW_023998416.1:1912985-1966016 GCF_014805625.2 Glossina fuscipes
AACATAAACACATTCATAGCAAAATTGTTAAATATTTCATGTTAATAAAATTTTATTACATTTGTCATTGCATGCACAGCTATACTAAAAGTTGACACCAATTTGTGCATCATATTCTTATGCGTTTTTGCATAACGCATAAGGTGAACTTATATTAAACTGAAAAAGACTCTTTACCCAACTTCCAACTTACATTTTTAATAACTTAGCATGAAGTGTGTCTTTTCTGTCGATATCGTCTTGCGTGAAGTAAGGTAACAGGTACCAAACCCAAACAACACGCATCAACCATTTAAATTTCGCTATACATTTTTTTTATTCTAATTTATGTCAATGCAAGTTGTAGTTAAACTCTTATCTCGACAGAAAAGCAACTAAGTAGATTGCCAGGCGGTTTAAGCACCACCGAATATTGGCAGATTTCACATTTCATTTAGGATGCATTTTATGTTATTTGCCGAAAGCACCGTTGTCAATTTTCACTTCCACTGCTGCCTCCGCAATTAGTTCAATTTTAAGCTATGCATTAAAAATACAACTTTCACCTTTCACTGGCCTGGAGATCGTATAATTGCTTTTAATTGAATGTAAATCATTTTTATACTTATTTGAAAAGGTATTCTTGATATTCTAATTGATATGCACACCTATTAATTATCGCGTTGCGCACACATTGTATTTTAAATTATTTTTGTATTATTTAAGTATTTGTCAGTTTTAACGTCTCCTTAATCTTTTTAAAGAACTAGAAACTAAGCTTGGTGCGACCTTCTTCGCTTATTAAATGGGTTACTTTCGAAATTGAGAAGCTTTTTAAAATTCTATGCAGCGAAAACGTCAACGGAATTACTTCGCTACTTTGTTGATTCATGCTGGATGCTGTCTGCCCGATCTATCCATTAATAAACATTTCTTATCTTGGCTAACTTACCCTAGCTTTTCGTTGGCCTTTCGTGATGGTGCTGTCAAATATTGCCTGAACTTACGTTTTATATGTGTATATATGTGCACGTACATCGACTGAAATGTTTCCGTCCTTTATTTGAGGTCTTGTCCATAAATGTTGAGGAATGACTTTATTCATGCGCTGCAAAAAAAAAAAACCCGCGTTAGACGATCCCTACGTATTTGTTTATGAAAGGCAATGGGCTTTCAATTCTCTGGTACCATCGTTTAGCACGACGAAATTTTGTGTGGCTGAGCGGAAAGTTGATCGTTCCGGTTTGGATGATTGTGGGCATTTAGGATGAACAAAAAACATAACCTACTGATTAAAAAATCGCTAATTTTCTTCAAATGGAGTTGAACGACTGTCAAATTAAAACTGAAAAGAAAGTGGAGACTCTTGCCATGTCTAAGAGCCATATATTGAATCAAGATTTAAGTAAGAAAAAGCTGAAAGCACGTTTGCTTACATTGGGTGAACAACTTGTTTAAATTCGAATTTCCAACGCTCTATTAGCGGGGTTAGTTTAAATTCGATAAATCAAGCTCTGAGCGCCGATCAGTTACCGGAGATAAAACACACATTTAGCATAAATACGCAATCAAAACAATGAACTGCAAAGAGAAAATCAGTTTCAAATGAGACCCTTGCGACCCTTCTCCAGAAAAGTGATGATGACTGCTTTCTGGTATAGTCATGTGACCATCTAAGCTGCCTCTCTTAAAAAAGCAAAAACCATTACAAAAGCAAATGACACAGTCACATTTGCAAAAAAGACATTTTGGCAAAGAGAAAATTTCGCCTCGGCTCACTACAGTTATAAGGGCTTGATGATCATTCACCTTTGCCGGCTAAGCTGAAAATTCCGCTCTGAAGACAAAGGTTTTCGTCAATTTGTTGATCATTATTATTTTGCGAAGAAAGGCTCCAAGTCTCATTTGGACGGTTTAAAAGTATGGAAGAAGTGCATAGGCCAATATGAAGACTATGTAGTAAAATAAAAATAAATTAGAACAAAAAATATCGTGGTTGGTTTTTCGTCCTATATATATTTTTCTTATTTATTATATATTTCCTGAAGATTTAATTGTAAATAAATGCAAGCTTTTGACAGTGTCAGAAAGATTTCAGTCTAATTAAAGTGGTGCTAGCTCGTTATGATCCCAAATAGAATATAAAACAATTTCTTCTTCTTCTTGTCTATTATATCTCATACTGAAAGGTAAGCTTGCAATATATCATGCAAATCTTAGCAGATTGTATTATTGTATTCAAGTTCTCTCTGGATTTACCTTAAAAAAACGGGCATTTTTCAAAGCCTATAAGAAAAGTTTACGGTCGATTGAAAAACCCAATCGCTCAACTAGATATGAAAAATTTTTGTCTAAAACATAACACTAAACATTTTGCAATTCTTGGTTTCTTTTCGAAATAAATATCGACAAAGGCAATGAAATCCTAGTAAGTCCTTGTGCCCTCTCTCTCTTTTTTTTTTTTTTTGCTTTAACAAATGCATATTTCAGTTGTTTGCTTACATGTTTTGCATATCTTGAACCTGAAGCAATTTTCCTTTTTTCCAACGTTTCGTTTATGAAGGGAATCGGAGAAGGAAAATTTTAAAATGGAAGCAAAAATGTTATCTGAAACAAAAATTAAAAATGTTCTTTTTTTTTTTTTTAGATTTTATGTCGACTAAATTGAGTTAAGAGTAAAAAGTTTGGAATTTTGTTTATTTTTTAATTTAATATAAAGTGAAATTTGGGTTTTTCCTTTTCCTAAGCTGAAATAAATTGAACTAATGTTTGATGAAAATTAAAAACCAAAGAAAAACAAGTAAAGTAAACATAGTTCGCCTTGAAGTAAACAGGAGTTCTCGGTTTAAGTTTTATGCCAATTTAAGCAAATTGCAAAATATTATGATGTATGCAATTTTAGATGCAATTTTGCTGTGATTTATAAGGTGTAGTATTGTTGGGCTGGTGCAAGCTGGTTGCGTCCATGTTGAAATTTGATCTGAACTAAATTTATTTATTTATTTTCAATCCGCATAAGTAGTCTAGTAGATAAGACTTGCGACTGTCAAGACTGAATCTTTTATCTCCATCACCGTTATCCTAAAAAAGGCAAAAGATCAATATTTTCATGGTCTATAATATGGAGTGAGTGCAGCTGACTTTTTCTATTTTCAAAATAAAAGTTTTTGTCTTGTAGACATATGGGCGTTGTAGGCGTGTCCTTTGAAAAGTTAAGCTCAATTCCAAATTCTTTTGCAAAATCGTAGACGATATCTTCATTTTCGCTGACGGAAGAATGTTTACCACAAATACTACAAAGTTGCGCAAACAGACAGATGGACAGACGACCAGACGGATATGTTCAGGTGTATTCCACATTTGAAACTGGCCAAGAGTTTGGATTCTTTACGAGGCGTTTGAAGCTTGCTTCTGCGCGTTATAAAGGTATTGGAAAAGAAATAAGTTTTGATACCATATAATATTGAGTAGGCGCGGTCAATTTTTTCCATTTTTATACACAAAAGCTACAGCATTGCCTCTAGAATATGCTTTCAAATTTCTGTAAATTTATTTTTTTGAGTAATGAAGTAATTTTTCATTCATTTTGAAAAACCGAGGATCTTTCAGTTTACGTGGCGCTATATCCTTTCAGCGATTTTGCCCATTTTCATCACTGATCTGCGTGCAAGAACTTCCAATGGTTCTGCCAAATATGAAGTCGCTAGCTTCGTTTTTGCAGCCAGGAGAATGTTTACAACAGGCATTATACAGACGGCCAAGCAGACAGACGAACATGCTTAAATCGATTTAAAATTTGATGTTGATCAAGAATATATACACTTTGTGGGGTCTCTAATGCTTCCTTGTGAGCATTGCAAACGTTTTGACACACTGAATATACCTCTCATCCTTCGATAATGGGTATAAAAAATAATCAATGTTGTGACTGCAAGAGTTATTATAAAAGACAAAGCAGATGAGCAAACAAATTTGGCTCAACTACTGATTGCTTTGGTCCAGAAATATTTCGAATTCGTATAGTTTTTGATGCGTCTTTCTACGTGTTACGGCCGAAATGCTAAATCATGTATACCCCGCTATAGGTAAATTAAATTAAATTATATCAGAACAACGGAGGAGAGTCCAGCATATTATATGCAAATAATTTATGCATGATTTGATTATCTAACACGCTTGAGTTTTTGTATTTACGTTAACAACGAAATGTACCGTAAATAATTTATAAATAAATGAAATTTGAATAAACTGTGAACAAAAGCGAAGCAAATTAAAATTTATGCGCGGATAAATGTTTTTTTTTTTTTTTTTGGAAAAATGCATTAAAATAAATACAGGACGTAAAGGGACCCATGAGTGAAAAACTTTTGTAGTATTTTTGTTATTTTTCAGTTTGTCACTCATAAATTTAACAAATGTATTAACGAAATAAAATGTAAACAAATAAGAAAACAGCATATGCTTTAGAGCGAAGCGTGTTTATCCACCGTACTTATTCGTTGCGAGTTATTATGTAAATCGCTCAGTTCGCACCCTTTTCGCTCTAAGCGTTTAAGTGCGAGTCAGATTTCATATCAATATTGACCGCAGGCCTATATGAATTGTTGATGAAACTATATTGAAATGTTCTTGTATTTGCTTTTTATACCCGTCGTCAAAAGATGAGGGGTATATTCATTTTGTCAAAACGTTTGCAACGCCCACAAGGAAGCATCAGAGACCCCGTAAAGTATATGTATTCTTGATTGGCATTAAATTCTAAACCGATTTAAGTATGTCCGTCTGTCCGTCTGCCCATCTGTGTAATGTCTGTTGTAAACATTTTCCTGGACGTTTGTCTGTCCTTCTGGTTGTTTGCGTAACTTTGTTGTATTTGTGGTAAACACTCCCCCTTTAGCGAGAATAAAGATATCACCAACAAATTTCCAAAAGAATGTGGAATTGACGTAAACTATTCAAAGGACATGCCAACAACGCTCACATGTCTATACGATAAAAACATTTATTTTGAAGGTAAAAGAAATCAGTATGATATAGAATATGAAAACTCTGTTCTTTTACTTCATTTGTCTTTTCAGGCTAAGGGTGATGGATATAAGAGATTCGGTCTCGATCGAATTTAACTTTCTTGCTTGTTTTCTTTTAAGCTTTCCTCACTTTTAAGCTATGCTGTTCGTTGCGATTTATGTAATGGATGTACGAATATATATTTCAGCTTTCTTTCCTCTCGTTCTACATCACTTCGCTTAATCCCACACGAACCAGTAAGAATCCTGGAGCCTTATTTAATATTTGAACTTAATTATATTAATAATTTCACATAACCTTTCCAAAAATACTTTTCTTTTACTTTACTTTAAATCAACAAAAAACACTGTAAGAAAGTTTTTTTTGGAAATTTACAGCTAACCATGGTGTCAAAATTAGTCATTTTCATGTTTCAAATCATGAGTCTTGTTACGATGGATCACAAAGGCGCACAATCAGAAAAGATTTCTGTATCTATAGTACAGGGAGAACGCAATCGACCCAAGTTTTCAGACAGAGATGCATTAACGAACTGTACATAGCGTTTGTCGATTAACATTTTCTTTACAAATCGTGAGCTGAACCAAAGTTTACTCACAATAGTCATATCCTTGTAAACCTTTAAACCTTCTCCGGACCGCAAAAATGAAAATTATTTCAGGGGATAACGCTTTCAAATTTGCAGGAACGTGAGAGATTCTCGCGCGCAGTTGGGTGATGGAAATGAAATAATTCGGTCAAAGGACACGCCTGCAACATAAACAGAGAGCTGGATTTTTTGATCTTTGCTTACCAACGGCAAAAGACCCACAATAGAAAATTCCACGTATTCCATCTATACACTTCTAAAAGCGCAAATAATCAGTCACGCTTATGCAATAGTACAGAGTATGGAAATTTAGTTTTTCTTTACTTTTGTTAGTCTTTTTTGGGAGATAGTTGGTAGATAAAAGAAACTGTTTTCTTACTTGCTTTAATTTTTTTATTTTTGCACAATTCAAAATTAAATCTTATGCGGCCCTAGTGCAATGTTTTGTATTTATATGTATATAACTTATTTTGATCAATAAATGACATTAAACTATAAACAAAGGCTGTAAGTAACATTTAATTATTTCCACGTTTCTCATAAGGGCTTTTGAGGCTCAAGACGGTGCTTTTTTTTCATAAAAGCTTGTTGCCGCATTAGGATATTCATTCATGTCTTTGACAATACTATGGGTCAAAAGTAGGGGTCATGGGAAAGTAAACTCGATTTACTTGTAAAAGATTTTATTATTTTTCAACTGTTTTCGTCATAAAAACACCAAAGTGATTTTGTCATCATGTAGCTGCTTACTTTTCGTGAGTTTTCCTTATATGCGATGAGGCCTGCAAAATAGGCGTATGTAATTCAAATTTCTTACCGCTAACTTTTATGCCAAACTGTTACAACGAAAGAGTTTTCATCGTAGAATATTAAAATTGATGCCTTTTTCCGCAATAAGTGGCATTGTCGATTGCACTCTTGCTCAACTGTAAAGCACCCAAAACGTTTCAAAGCCGCAAAGAGTGTCGGTAGCTTTAAAACTGCCGTTAGCTTTTTCTAATTTAAAGGACAATGACTTACCTTCAACAAAAATCCGCGTCTCTTCATAGAAGACAAATACAGTTCTTTAAGAGAATTCTCTTTCAAAAGAAAAATATTTAAAAAGTTTAAATCCATTTTGTATTGTGTTTCTGTTTACTTTATTGACATTATATTCCTTTCCTCTCTCATTTCTATTTTCAATTTAAATAACTTAATCAAACTTCCTTTTAAAAGGAAAATAAACTTTATTCTCTACTTAACGAAGGTTTTTCTTATATATACTTTTTTTTTTCTCTTCTATTTCCTGTGACAAAAGTTTTGCTAAATGCTTAAAATTATTTACATAGGCACACAATAATAAATAAAAAGTAAAAACATTATGGTAGGCTACAGTCCTCTATCAGATACCCTATACCACTGCGCTTAATACAGCTATTTATATAATGATTTTTTTGAAATAAGGCGTTATATGTAAAGTGGTTGAAAAAGTGGTCCAACGTGCAGCATTTTCAAAAGCGTTCGTCCTTGATTCAGCCCAAGACATGGCAATGCAACAAATTTCATCAAAATGTCTTAAAAAATGCAACTTGTCGATTGAACACAAGAGAACAAGACGGACATACAATCTTTAAATACAATCAGAAAGTAAAGTTAAAAGTGTGGGTCTACTTAAAGTATTTCCACGTATTGTATACATCCGCTTACACTCAGTATACCATAACTCATTTAGGGCATAAAAATATAATAACAACAACGACAACTGTCAACAGACAGAGTAATAAGAAAAGCATTGAGAAATAATTCATAATAACTTAGAAAGTTATTGACTTTAAAAATTTAATCTGATTTATGAATTCTTTATTATTACTTCTTGAAATTTGTGATAAGGAAATGTAGAAGAAAACTATCGGGTTTTAAACGAATTTTCAATGTCTGTAATTTAAAACAAATTACATAAATATCGTATACTTTATTTACTAATAGTCGATCTATTCGACTGGTGAATCTCTGGCAATACACTGTTTAATATTTCAATGGTTTCTCCAATTCTTAAGAATATTACGAGAGACCTGACAGCATTTTTATGCACCCCGCCGAAGGATTCTTGCCTTTTCGTTTGTCTTTTTCTTTTATCTATGCTCCTTTCTTGCAATTCTCAATAACATAAGAAAAAAAAGAAAACTGTAATTTACTAAATATATTTTCATTGAAAAGTGAACTACTATTAAAGATGGTGACAAGCGCTAAAAGATCAGACGAACTTCATCAAGTATAATGTTGTGCTCCAAAATTACGGGCACTTTTTAGATAAAGCGAGTTGTTATACGAAATTACTCTCATTCTCGTCATGATCTTCCTTATGTTCGGCCAGAATGCACTTATGCCAGCAGCTTTTCCAATTTTAGAAATAGTTACTAAATTCAATTTACGGAATTGATTTTCAAAACTTCTTTTTTTTATTTCATTTTCTTGTTTCCATTCAAGCTGTCTTTCTGATTTCAAGGATATCCAAAATCCAAATGACTGTATTTTAAGCGAATTGGACCCTTGCGAAACGCTACGAATGGCATTTCAGATAGAAATATCTCAAAAATTTACTTGTGTACCCTAACATTATTTCAGAATACTAACGGAGACGCTAAGCAGAGCAAATCATATAATATAAAGATGTCAATATTCATTTCCATTTCCTAAGGTCAGTTGTACGTATGGAGATTGAAGTTTAGCCCTACTCATGTCCTATAGTTTACACTTTATGCTCTCCTTAGTTTTCACAGATTATAAGGGCTTATGCGCTTACGTAATATAATAACATTTTTTTAATGAAAATATACTGATTTGGCTTACTACAGAATGGACATAATGAACGAATAGATTATTGAACTCTGTTCATGCTCTTGTTCATCTTCAAGATTGTAAAAGCAAATGGAGAGAACTTGCCATAGTATAAGCTTCGACTTTATCTTAACAATTAAAAGGCCCTTAATAAGAAAAAAACATATATGCTTACTTAATAATCATTCAATTATTTACATGAATCTTCAATTCATTCCCCAACATACGTTGAACTAATTCCTTTATATTCTACTTTAAGTTATACAAGCCTTTATTCGCACTTACCACAAAGGAGTAGAAATGTATTTTATTTGTCCTTTATTTTCGAAAGCCCAGAAAGAATTAACAAAATTCCCATAAAGTCTACGCAGCTTTGATCACTATAAAGTTCGGATGGCAATTGCCTCGAATATGCTCGAAGGAATTGTTCCCTTACTGCATCCCTTTGTCTGTCTTCGGAGCTAAAAAGTTGAAAGTGGTAAAAATCGAAGAAGAAATTTAAAAAGCCCAGCCTCTCCAATACACTTTTCCACCCATAGATTATGTAATCATTCCACAAACTTTCACCACAACCAACACACATACTGTATTAAATTTCATTACTTTTCCAAGGATCAGCTTATGCTCATTACTTTTTTTGCTTTTTTCTCTTATTTCGTCGCATTATTTCAGTGTTGGTATAATACTCCAAAGTGGCAGAAATTTATTACATTAAGTGCCCATCTGCGTTTCCCGCATGCTTCCAGATCTGCCGGCAAAATAAATGACTTTTTTTTTCTTTTTTTTTTTAAATAGAGGAGAAAAAAAGGCTATGCTTACCTGAAAATACTATCCGTAAATTATTATAAGCATTCGTCTCTGAATCATTTCTCTTCTCTTCATTTTCTCACTTTGATATCAAACGTATTTCGCTGGCAAAGTGTTAAAAGGAAAACTTTTATTGTTTATCTTTAATAACTGTTTTTTGATTGCCATAATAACTTTCTATTATTGATACCATGGCAATCGTTATTGAAACGAGTAAAAATTTCACTTTATTAAAATCAATTTTTTAATGGAACTCTCACTCATTGCCTTTCCAGCTGTGCAAGCATCATTTATTCGCTTGCTTGTCTTTACCAAAAAAAAAAAAAAAAGTAAAGAAGAAAAGAATAAATAAATTAAATTCTTTTTGTATTTCTTTTCTATGATTTAATTTTTTTACATTTCTCATCTCTTTCAGTGTTATATACACAACGTTAGTAATATTTAAAAATTTATTCTTTGGAAATATATATGTACGCTTGTGAACATTTTTCACCACCTTTGCTACTCTTTTTCGCCTTTCTGCTCAATGCTTTTTTGGGGCAACTTTTTATTGTTTACTATGTTCTCCTTTTTGTTTTTCATATCTGCCAACGAAGGATGGGTTATGCTAGATTGGTTCCTGCTTTTGTAACATTTTTGGAAATAGGCATCAAATGCTTCGTAAAGCATATGTATTTCATTTTTACGTTTCACTTGATATCTGTCCATACGTCCGGTCGCTGTTTCTTGTTACAATTGCATAGTGGCCCGAATTCGGATGGAAAACTAAAACTTGTTGTGTAGTCTTTTAGTTAATAGCTACTACAGAAGAAATTTGCAAAAGCGCACGATCAACCCATAAACGCATCCACAAAAAACTAAATATCAAAGTAAATATAAATCTGAAATTATACAAAATACAAAATATTTGTAAGACAATGTTACTTACGTTAGGTAAACGAAATACATTCTATGGAAGAAATATTAATTTACAATCCGATATAAAGGCTTTGTAACACCAGTTAAATGGCCTGAATAATAATCGTCCCGATCGACCAACTGACACACTTAAGAAAATATTTTATAATTATAAAGCGTTGGTTTGAGGTGGCGGGTAGGCCCCACAAATTCGCCCTTAAGTGAATATACCATTTTTTTCTTGCTTGTGTTCTTCTTTTTTTTTTTTTTTGCTGCTTTCTTTTCTTTACAATGTAAAAAAAAAAAGAAAAAAATAGAAAACGAGTCGCGTGCTACTTTTTGTAGCTGTTTGCGAAAATTCCTTTTTTTCGCTGTCTGTAGGTAACAATTGTGTGCTGCAAGCGCTTAAAACATGCAGCCTTGGCTATATGTGCCATCTTATATATGGCTGTGTATGTCAGTATATTTATATGGGTTGTTGCATTTTGCGCGTATACGTTTGTTTATGTTTCATATATGTTGGCCCTTTGTAATCGCCACCATTGAAAAACGGAAATATGTTAATTCTATCATTCTGTTTGTTCTGTTTGTTCTGTTTGTTCTGTTTGTTCTATGCAGACAACTTCAATTCTTCGAATCAAGATGGAATTTTTGTTTCCCCCAACTGCCTGCAATAACGGGTTGACTATTGTGAGTGATCAGTAGCCTTTACATGGCCCATAATCATCTCTATATCTGTTAAATTTCAGGGAATTTTTAGGGATTTTTTGGTTTAGCGCGTTTTAGTCCACAAAGTTACAATGGCTGTTGAAATTTCTTACTACTAGGTATTGCACTCTTACTAAGCAAAACACTTTAAAGCTGTTGGATGATCGACAAGCTAGATGAAAACAAAGCATCATGTTCCAAGTGCCTCCATCCGTTCCAATTTTCTAAAATATGGAGAAAGTGTCTTATCTGCAAGTTTGCAATAAACGCACTACTACGCCCAGTGGAAAGATCTTGTTTAGAAATTTGAGCGACACATCAACGCAAAGAGATTTTCCATTATGCTTTTTTTCATCTTTCATCTGCACTTCCTTACGTAACTGTTCTTTAGATAAATGTAGCCCAGGTTCATCTAGAAATATCTAAATTCGGAACTTGTGTCTTGTTGCCGGTAATACAGGCGCAAAAGTTTGAAATAAATCCATTCATCGATTTCGTCCATGTATTGATATCTTTTTTGGTCTTAGGTTGTTATGCGGGAGATTTTTAATCTCCCAGTCTTCATCTCTTCGAAAGAATAGCTTTCTTAGTCATCTTTTCTAATCACGTCTGCTGTCGTTCCTTAAGCCCGATGAGAATTTTAGTTCCCTATCAATCTATTTTGTTAAAAACACTGACGTGACAAGATTTCATTTTGAAATCTGAAAAGTTGAACGATATATCCGGAAATTCAATTTGTACTTGTGTCCTATTTATATCAAAAAAAAATTTTGAAGCATATCAAGCTTTAAAGCTGATTTTAAAATCATTTTCGTGAACTGGACATAATCATCCCAACCATAGAAATTCCGACATGAAGAATGAGGAACGTTTCGTCTGTGACAAGGAAAAGTCGAAGAACTAACTTAACTGAGACGGGCGCTCATATATCGGATATTGTTTTCTGACTTGTTTTCGCTTGTATTTCATTTCGTTTACACTTCATGTGTAGTAAGTTCACATACCTGTATAAGTATTTCTAATCTTTAGCTTTCGTTTTTCAGTCAGTAGCAATTCCCAAATGGTGTCGTATTGTGTTACACTTGAACGATTTTTTGAAAGTTTATTGTGCTATAAAAAAGAAGGAGGCTGATCTTTATACACGCTACTAAGACATGGTGGTCTGTTAATTCTCTTATTTAAGTTGTAATCAAATTTGCCAGTTTGTTGGATTTTTTTAAATCATTGTTGAAGAATGGTGTTTGCCGTTAACTTTATTTTGTTGTTTGAAGAAACTGCAAGTGAGGCTGTAACATAATCCAACGAAATATGTAATTATTCTTTTCATACCTACCACCATAAGTCGGGGCAACGCTTTTATTATATTTGGAAGTTTAGCGACCACAATAATTAAGACTGAAGTTATAGGGACTGATGTTGTTTGAAAATGGCTGCAAACACGCGTAAAATAGACCATAAACTGGAGCTTAATTAAAGCCACGGGATCCCTGGGATCGAGAAATTGATTTCAGCTCTAGGTAGTGGATTTTCAAAGTATGTCCTAGTGCTAAGGGAGTGTGTGTGTATTGAAAATGTGTGCTCTTACATATGTATGGTTTATATTCTGCTCGCCGAACAATGTATAAATATATAACTGATGTAGCATGTACCTGTGAGACTTTAAAAGATTCAACTTAAACTGAACTGGAATTTTTTATTGTTCATTTCTGGCATCTCTGTAGTCATTCAGTTGCGCTATTTTAAATGCAAGTAAAATTTTACGCGAAAAGTTAATTTTTCTTGGCTAATACTCTACTTTCGAACCATTCACTCCGTTCTAAAAAAAAGGGTTAAATCAAAATTTATGTGTTGTTTTTAGAGGCGACCGCAAATAAAGTTCACAATTCATTAAAATTTGGAGCGCTAGAGCTCTCAGTTTTACTTACAATATTCATATAAAAAACAACAATACTAACTAGCTTTGTTTTCCAATTTCCATCTGTCTTATTAACTGTTTTTTAATCGAGCTAGAAGTCACCAATACTGTTGCAAAGAAATAGATAAATCAACAGTAGTTGAAGAAGCGATCACAGCATTATAATCATCATAAATCAACTATTCCAACAACAACTATATTGAAACTTAATACAATATATTGCCCCTTGGTGTAAGCATGAAGACGATTCTAGCGTGGAATCAACCCAATGTTACGGAATCTTTTCAGTTGTGAAAATATACCGTCCTCTAAATTAATGGTCATAACATTGTTGATATTGTATCATATGTTGATCTTGCTATTTCTCTCGATCAAAAAATTAACCCTCATGACCCTCAGTCAATTATAAATAAAGCACGAATCTCTCTGAGTTTTAAAAAAAAGGTCGGGGAACTTTACATAACGGAAAGTTTTTGTGTGCGCTTATAAAATCTATTCCAGAGTATGCAGCAGTTTCCTGCGTTCCAGGCTAAATCTCTCAGGTAACTAATGTAGAGTCGGTACAAAAACAGTTTCCCCCTTTTTTTTACACTAGAATTTACACTAGAATACATCATTATGTCTTCCGCCTTAGGGGAATCTGTTTATCGGCGCTTGACTCATCGGTGCTTGAGAAAAGAAGGCACATGTTATGTATAGTTCCTCACTTTTACTCAGTCAAGCATCTTTAAATGCTCCATCTCGCTTTTCTAAGGTCTAAAAATTTGGACGACTTTTACACGCACGTTTCATGTTCATACAAATTTCAAAGCTGAGTTCTACGTTACCAATTATGCATCTATACATACGTCTGCACTCATCTGCAGTTGCTTGGGTAATCGCATACATTAGTTATTGGTATTAGAGTCGTGAAGGCTTCTATTTCTTCCATGCATCACATTGCCAGTTTAATTGCATTAGCTAATCACATTTACTATTTTTCTTAACTCAATAAGGCTTTATTGCCTCATCTTTTCAATTTACATTTATAGCACTATATATTTTATATTTATTATGGCTATATAGTTTAGCTAATGATATTAAATAAATAAATAAATAAATTTTATAAGTGCTTTGCAATGTCTTTTGAAATGAATGCGCAAAACGAAATAAGAAGTAGATATGACTATTAGAATATGCAATCCCGTGATGCGTACCCTTGCGTAACAGATAATATCAAATAGTACCGTACGGTATAGTAACAAATTTTTATCTTTCTACAGTTGCATGTCAAATTATTTTAGTAGAAAAGTTTTATTTTTGTTTAGAATCGAAATCTCACTTGCCTTGAGGGACAGATTCGATTTGAACTTCGAAAGACTTCTGAGAAATACTTCTCAAAAATTGCAGTTTACTTTTGACAGAAATATCTTCATATTTTAGATCTTCACTTCCCTACTAATAATTTCTCTTGTGCCGATGCTGACTTTTTTCTAATCCAATTGATGGGCGTGAACTAGGAAGGAATATAACGTTAAGCTTTAATTCATAATTCAAATCTGAAGTATATGTGTGTGTTAATACCTTCAGGTCTTTGATGTCTATTTAAGGGTGTAATAAAAATGAAAGTACCCTTCGTTTTCCCTATGCATAGAAATTGAAAACATATATAAATCTTTTAACTTCGTTACTATCATTGATTTTTTTTTTTTTTGTTTTTTTTTTTTTTAAGCTATGTAAAAAACACTTCATTAGTAACTTATAAAAGTAAATTGAAAGCATTCCGCCATCTTTTTCTTTCATTTTATTTATACATGAAATTCAGGTAACAACTGAAAAGGCGAATTTGGTTGGATGTGTGAGACATTTCTGAAAACGTATCACATCAAAGTAATATATTGTACGATTGCACATAGAAAACTAAAAATATCTATGAACTGATAATGCATTTTTTATTTAACTAGCACTCGCTTAAATGGCGTACCTTGAAAACCATTTGGTTGTGATTTACGTATGGCTTTCGTCGTTCGATATTTATTGTGAAAAAATAAAGGGAAAACACTGATCAAATTTGAACTTTGCTTGTTTACAAACAAACAACATGACAACATTTAGTCCGTAATAAAATCATGCACACATACATCTGATTTGATTGATATGAGAGAGCATTTTTCGCGTTTCGTATTGTGCGTGGGTACATATATCAAAGCAATTAGGAATTCGAAAATGATACCTAGCTAACGCAATATGCCATTATTGGCTTACTCTTTCAATTATTAATTACTTTTCAGTCGATTGAACGGGAAGTAAATATCCGCTATTTCTATCATAAAGATTACGGACGAAGAATTTTTCAAAAACATACTGAAGTAGGATATCTACGTAGAGTTCACTTTCGCCAACCATATGATTCCATTAATTTCTAAAACAACAAAAACAAAACTTCCCATCATTTATTCAGCACTGTATACAGAATTGCGCTTGTACTGCGAAGGTAGGTGCTCCAGAGGCAAAAATATTGCCAACTGTCGAGCTCCACCCAGCATTACCAATGCCTAGCACTTTGCAAATTTTAGCTAAAATTGTCGATCGGTTCAGAATGAGCTAAACAAAGAATTTGCGTTAAGTATAATCAAAATTTCTGAAAGCTATAAAGGACGATTACTTTACACTTTTTTTTTAATTTATACTAAAATTTATTCGTCCAAGTTTTCAGCAAACAGAAATACCATATCTTATTCCCATAATGTTCTTAGGCTTTAACTTTCGTTTTGTAATAAATTTAGTTAAAAATGAACGCTTATTGTTCTCGAGCTGTTGAAGTGAAGATAAAGTTGGATGATAACAGCAGCATCAACAAAGAATAATTCGAAAATATTTATTATATATAAATAAATCTTGTTTGGACTTTAATTACAATTCTTTCGCGTTACCACAACACGATATGCGCAAGATGACCTTATGCTGTGCATAAAAACCACTATGCCACATACCTCAACCATCATGTTAAACGATGATGTTCATACACTTGTACATTTTCGATAGTTTTCCTCATTTCTTTTTTTTTTTTTTTGGTTTTTTTTGTTTGTTTGCTTCTTTTTTTTTTCATTGTGGTGCTTTGCTATGCTGGTGAAGAAGAACAATTCAAAAGCCAGTGAAGCGGTATAACGCATCCGCCCGAGCAACCGTTTATGGAAGATGTACAATTTTAAATTAATACACTTTATGATTCTCGGTTTTGCGTCCCACTACTGTTTTTTTTTTTTTTTCTTTTTTGTTTTAACAATAAGTTTGCTTCCGCCGTTAAATAATTGAGTTTTCTTTTATTTGCTCATACTTATGTTTTTCTCTGTTCTCTTTTAGGTCATGTTGGGGGTTGCGGCATTACGGACGAGGTCTCCCAATGGATGGAGAATATACAAAATTCGGCTGTGGAAGAATTGCCAGAACCGATGTCAAAAGATGTAAAAAAAATTCCCAAAAAACGTACGCCATCGATTGAGCACAATACGGATAATGTTGTTATGAAATCTCAAGACGGCGAAGTGATACTAGCTGAAGCCCTCTACTCGTTACCCTCTAATAACACTAAGAAAAAACAATTGAAATCGACATCGTTTTCATATACACAACCGCAGTTACATACTCAACAGCATCCACCGAAAAAGTATGGCGCCAATGATGATTTTAAATATGCTTATCAAAAATATACAAAAGAAGCGAATTTTGTCGGTGCGTTTTATGATCCAGAAACGGGTCGTCGATATTCGCCAACCCATAACGACTGGCATGAACATGTGCATGAGCGCGTGAAACGCGCTTCCGGTTTGCTCGGCTCTTCGCCACGCCGTGAAGATAACAAAAATACCTGTTCGCTATACATACAAACAGACCCATTGATTTGGCGTCATATACGTGAAGGCATCGCTGACGTAAGTACACTTTCAAATTTACCAAATATGAGAAAGCAGAAAAAAAATGAAAAAAAAAAAAACCCCCAACAAATCGAAATGTTACAAACACGTTGTGAAACGAATAAAAATATACTCATCCCTGTTGGATATCCGCTCTTTTCCGTTTTGGCAATTACACAGGCACATACTTCCTCCTCGATGTTTATACGTCGATTGTGTATCTCTTTCTGTGCCCATCTATGCATTTGTGTTCGCCTAGTTATCGTTTGTTTTTGTTTTCATGAATCCTTTTATTACGGCAAGAAAAAAAAAAAAAAAAAAAATAACTAGAAGAGTATCTCCATCGCTCAATAGCCTCATCATCGTGTTGAATATTTGTTTTTCTCTTCTAAGTCTTCCACTTGATTTTGATTTTTTTTTTCTTTCTTTAATTCTACTCTTATAATTTTTACGGGTCTTTATAAAAATTTTTTTTTTTTTTTTTTTTTTTTTGCAAAAAATATTGGCAAATATTTTTTTCCTCTCTTAGTGCCTTCAATATTATGCCAGAAGTAGTAGTTTTCTTTTGTGTTTATTTTGCTTTTCATCTACTAATTAATGTCTGGGTTTAGCCGAGCTTTCTATTCAAAATGGAAAGAAGATTTCTAAAAAGAGCTTGCAGGCCAGCCACTTTAATCCGTCTTCACAATCAGTCAGTTAACCTTGGTAGAGAAAAATAATAAACGTTTTTTTTTTTTCAAATTTAAAGAAAATTTTGTTTTAAAAGAAAGTTGTTTCAGTAGTAATTTAAAGCCAAGTTTAAATAATGGAACATCGAAATAGAAATCAGTAAAGTACCACATATAGCGGGAGGTCAATTGAAGGAGGTATTGAATTCAAAATTTATGAGTATATATATATATATATATATATATCACAATATTGGGAAACAACTTTTATCATAAAATACTTACAATTAGAGTGTTAGGTTTTCTTTTATACCCACCACTGTGAGATGTTCATTTTGTTTTTTTTTTTCATAACTCCCAAAAGGAAGCTTCAAAAACCCTATAAAATATATATATACTTGATCGACAGTGTTAGTTGTTGTCACTCCCATGGTCGCATAAATGAAGATATGGACGTCAAATTTGATCGAAACATTGGAAGTTTCTGAACGCAGGTTGGTATTGAAAATGGGCCAAATTGGTCAGAGCAGAAGGCCGAAGTGTGGCATAAACTGAACACAAGTCCGTTTCTTAAGAGAAACATTTGTGGTTTTTTGCTTGTTACTCGCAAACTATTAAAGTTAAAGAAGACTGAAATTTTCCACATTTACTTTACGAAACACTCTGACCTTTTAAGTGCAAAAATGGAAAAAATCAGCCATACCCACGCAAACTTAAAAGTAATTAAATTTTCTTTTTTTTTTTACTTTTTCGAGGTTTTGTGCTGATTCATCATAACGCAAACAAGACAAAATGTTTAGAACGACTTTATACATTCCTCAAATGAAGACATATTATCTGCCTAAAAATGTGTTAATTGTAAAATGAATATGGTAGACACCGCGACTTAGTGGACTAAGTTTTTCTTAATAATACCAGCGGTATGGGTACCAAATAAAAGAACTTAGAGAGTAGAATACGGAAAGCATAGCGACGAATATGCGAGACTCGGCCGCCGAAGGATGTAACCTTCTTCCTCTTTTTTTTTTTCCTTGTAAGAACGTTTATATGAAATAGGTGACAAAAGAGACTATTTTGCCTCATGCAAATCTAGCACCATTCGTTTAATAAGTCGAAATATATACCATCGTCTACCGACTCTTGCAGAGAAATAATAACAAGTAAGAAAATTACATCCGGCCGAGACGGAATTTTTTATACCCATCACCGTTATCAGTCGTGTACCCTCGTGAAGTCCGCAGATGCTACAAGATCATCCGCACAAAACGCAACTCGTTGTTATTATTTTTGAAAACAAAGGTTGTCTCAGATTGTCTTGTACTGTGGTCGAGTTTTTTGATCTATTTGTCTTATTTTTATTGCCAAGCTGCGGGCAACAAGTTCCAATGTTCCTGCCGAACTTGAAGCTGATAGCTTCATTCCATAAAACATTTTCATTGTTTATCACAGAGATTACTCGGACAGACAGACAGACGAACATGTTTAAGAATTTGACGCTGATCAAGAATATATGCACTTTATGAAGTCTCTGTAGCTACTTCTAAGTGATGCAAAAGTTTTGACAAAAGGAACATAGCCCTCTTCCTTCGGTTCTGGGTATAAAAATGATAAATTTTTTTTCAAATAACGGCTTCTCAAAATAGGGAATTAGTTGGGAAGTGACGCGATTCGGTCTACTTTCTATACAAATCGACGAAAAGAAAAATTGAAATCGATTCAGAAAATAATTTTGAATTTATTATATTCGAACAAGCTTAATGGCTAGGTTGCAATTATCATCTCCTCTATATCTTTCTCTTTTCTCACTTCTTTCCGTCCATTCCATTAGGTGACAGTCCCTAACTGAATATTCATATTTAAAAAATAAAAAAAAAATTTCCCCGGGAAAAAAAATTATTTAAAAGTTTAAAATAAAATTTAATATATGGGATATTCAGCTATATAGAAAGATATAGGAGCACTTTAGCTCTAAGTTTCATTAGAGCCCCTTACAGAGACAATTTTCTTTATTTAGCAATTTTTTTTATTATAGTAATTGACTTAGAAAATGAGTCTTCTAAGCTTATTTGTCCGTCTCCCTTGTTTTCTTGCGTTCAATGTATATGTCGCAAATTTTGAGATGTCCAGGTGAAATATGGTTGGCCCAAGGACGGACGTTCCTCGAACTGTTTCTAATTGGACCAATTTTTCGACCACTTTCCATATAATATCCTATTTTGAAGAGTCTTTTTATGAATAACTGTAGGGTGCTGTAGGGTATTTAATGGTTGGCCATGTCACATACAGCGTTTTCAATCAGCGAAAGCGTTGTGTATCCTGCGAGCATATTACATGTTACCTACATCATCAGCAAACTACAGAAACGCCTTTTTCCCTTAAAACCGTATAATTCATTAAAATTAAAAAAAAAAAAAAAAAAAAAACCAAAAACACGTGAAAACAAATAATTGAATGCAGTAATGGAATATTTATTTAAAATAGAATAAAACACGAAAAAAAGTTTCTGATGATGTGGTCGGTAGAATTTTTTGATGTTTAGTAACCCTATAACCTCAGCGATCATTGTCCGTTTTGTTGTTGGTTATGGGAAAAAACATCTCAATTGAAACAATATTATAAGAATTCAATTACTGAACGGGATTAGCTACGAAAAGGCTGTTAATCGGAGTTAGTAATCGAAGGTTTAGCCTCATCACTTGATTGATTCAAAGCATCCGAATAGGCTCAATATATGAGATACTATGTCATGAGTAGTAAGTTGTCCGAAAATAATATTTGCAAGATTGATACAACATTCGTTAAAGTTTCTTTCAGAAAACACTTTCTAAACCATGCTTACATTATTTTCAAAGAACTGCACTCGACTTAGATCCTCGATTCGTAATATGATACTTCGGGTAAAGCTTTTGCTTACCAAAATAATTTCGAACTATGCCAGTAAAGGGCAGAATGCCACAAGTTGCGGTGGTTGAAATCGAAAGCAGCCAACATAATCGGGGTGTGCAAAGTGTCTTAACCCTAGAATTACCGAATATGTCATTTTCGATCTGAAAAAAAAAAAACAAAAAACGATTATAAACCATATTCCATTCTGCACATACATTTTTGACGAAATACCTTTGAATTCATATAATCTTTTTTTCCTTACGAGGTCTAATTTTCCTGATGGCGATGGTCGGTATATGTTCTATTTCTACAAAGGAAATCATCTTGATGCATTAGTTTTGTTAGCTTGAAGAAGACAGGAATCTGAAATTTGGCATAGATACTCCCTGATCGAATAACAACAACAATTTTTGACAATTTTTGGACTGAACCTGCAGATGAATTTGACAAATATAGGTACCAGGTATTCCGAAATATCTTCACAGGATCCAAACTTACAGTTGTCTTAGTGTCTCATTTGCGGTGTTCGTGTAGTTAGGCACATTAGAGCTATTTTTCTTGAACAGTGCCTTCTTAGCCGGTCAAGCTTTCTTTCTATCTTCAATTTCACGTCTATGACATGTGTACAAAACGTCGGTAGTTGCAGTGTTAATGGCAAATAGTGTATGCTTTTCAAAATTACACCGGATGTTGTTTTTTGGATGGCATTTGTCAATAAAATTATTTTCGATGAATTCTTTTGACACAAAAATTTCAAATATTTGAAAAATGTGTTATTATTGTAAACTTGTTTCGAAAATTTGACAATTTTGACAATTAGCATTGGTGTTCAAGCGAAAATTACATGTATCGGTAATTACTATCATAAAAATCTGTCATGGCTAACGGAAACATGCGGCACAGATAATTGGACATTCGATTATAACACACACACACCAAAAAAAAAAAAAATTAAAAAAAAAATAAAAATTAAAAAAAAAAAAGAGTAAACGTTAATTATTGTCAGTAAAATATAATAATTAAATCTAGGCATGCATACATTTACGATTTTTTGAGCTTCAAACGACTGAGATACTCATCGCAATTTCTTACTGATTAAACAGACATTCCCAGAACTTTACTGTAGACTTAAAGAATTTTTTTCGATTTAGTCAATAGGTCTCAGTCAGTCGATTTTTTACTATCATTATTTTTATTATTATTATTATTACACACATATATATATATATATACATATATACATATATATATATATATTTTTTTTTTTTCAATTACTTTCTGTGGTTAACCTGAGTGATGCAATTATTGTAATTATTTTACTCAATCACTATGATTGAAACGTTAACACGCACTCATACGAGCAGCAAAATTCTGCATTGATTTTTGCCTTTTGTTTATTTGAAGTTTATTTTATTTTACTTTTTCACCTCTTCTTTTTTTTAACAAAAGAATAAAATCACATAAATAATAAAACCAAATATATACATATGCACACATATGCATATATATATATATATATATATATATATGTATGCAATTTATTTCTGCGTAGTTATTATGTAAATCCCATTTTGTTGCTGTATTGTTATAGCACGATCGCAGTCACAAATACGAACGGGACATAAAGACACGCGAGGAAATCACTTCGTTAATAGCACATCACGTTACGGCCGTTAATTACATTTACCGCAATACAAAATTCGACGGACGTACCGAGCATCGAAATATACGTTTCGAGGTAAGTACCGTAGGAACACTAACATGCACATTTAAGCGGATGCGGGCACGCACAACTGCTTCACTACGACTATCACTTCAGTTACAATTGTTATTGTTATTAGTGTCATACGCATTTGTGTACGTGTACAATTGTATTCAAAATGTTGTTGATACAATGTATGAAACGGAGATAGAGAAGGAATCGATTGGCATAGCATGGCATGTACTTACCGTTATATACGTTTTAAAGCATCAAGTAGTGCCTGAAGAAGTTTTGCGGAACAGCGGGAGAACGCGTATTTATAAAGAATTTTAATTAATTCATATGATAACCGCAGTTATATAAAGGACGGAAATAGCATCGCATATATCCTTCATTTATCATCAATTCATATGCATGCATACATAACGTATACATAAAGTATTGTACACAGTTGCATATGCGCTAGGCATGATTGAACAATTAAATGAGTTTTTTGTGCGGTTTTCTTCTTATTTACCATTTCTTGTTCTTTACATCCGACTCTTTACTTAGGTGCAACGTATTAAAATTGATGACGATTCCGCTTGTCGCAGTTCTTATAATGGTCCGCATAATGCTTTTTGCAATGAACATATGGATGTATCCAATTTCCTTAATTTACATTCCCTCGAGGATCATTCGGACTTTTGTCTAGCTTATGTGTTCACTTATAGGTTTGTAATGTTGCGGATATAGAAATGCGTCAATGGGAAAAGTCAATAAACTCATATTTTATTGTTTGAATATTTAGAGATTTTTCGGGTGGCACCTTAGGATTAGCTTGGGTGGCCAGCGCTTCTGGTGCTTCTGGTGGCATTTGTGAGAAATATAAGACTTACACCGAGACCGTAGGTGGTCAATATCAAAGCACAAAACGTTCCCTAAATACCGGTATCATTACATTTGTCAACTATAACAGTCGTGTACCGCCCAAAGTCTCTCAACTAACGTTGGCTCATGAAATTGGACATAATTTTGGTTCACCGGTAAGTAAACAAAGAGTCATTGCTATTGCCCCCGCTTGCCTTGTTAAATGAATTTTGCTACCTTCTGATATCAACTGGTTATATCAAAGTTATATTCATAACCGATAAATTTTGCTTTAATTATCATTAAATACGTTTTTCTGTTTCCATTAGCATGACTATCCCCAAGAATGTCGTCCTGGTGGACTAAATGGCAATTACATTATGTTTGCAAGCGCTACTTCCGGTGATCGCCCTAACAATTCGAAATTCTCGTCGTGTTCTATACGTAATATTTCGCATGTTCTCGATGTGCTGGTAGGAAACATGAAACGCGATTGCTTTAAAGTCTCTGAAGGAGCGTTTTGTGGCAATAAAATTGTTGAGCAAGGTGAAGAATGTGATTGCGGTTTTAATGAGGAGGAATGCAAAGATAATTGCTGTTATCCTCGCTTAATCAGTGAATACGATTTGTCATTAAACGGTTCGGCCAGAGGCTGTACACGACGTGCCAAAACACAATGTTCCCCTTCGCAGGGGCCTTGTTGTTTGCCAAATTCGTGTACATTTGTCCCGGCCAACTATCAGCAGAAATGTAAAGAGGAAACCGAATGTTCGTGGTCAAGCATTTGCAATGGAACAACGGCTGAGTGCCCAGATCCAAAACCGCGCGATGATAAGACAAAATGTAACAATGACACTGCTTTATGTATTAAGGGCGATTGTTCCGGTTCTATTTGTCTGCTGTGGAATATGTCTGAATGTTTCCTAACTTCGCAAGCTGTCCCGCATGTGGATAAGCGGCGTTTATGCGAGCTAGCTTGCCAGAATGGAAATGACACAAATACTTGCCGCAGTACATCCGAATTCGCTCACTTATATGATTTGCCGGAGGGTGGTATCAGTTTACGTCCCGGTTCTCCTTGTGATAATTTTCAAGGCTATTGTGATGTGTTCCTGAAATGTCGTGCAGTCGATGCCGATGGTCCTTTAGTGCGTCTAAAGAATTTGCTATTGAATCGCGAAACGCTTTTAACCGTAGCCCAATGGGTTACAGAGAATTGGTATATTGTTGTATTGATGGGCATCGGTTTCATTATCGTGATGGGTGCTTTCATTAAATGCTGTGCTGTGCATACGCCCAGTTCAAATCCTAAAAAACGTAGAGCTCGGCGTATAAGTGAAACCCTAAGAGCGCCCATGAATACATTAAGGAGAATGGTATATTAATGAATAGTGCACAGAAGACGAAATTTCTTATTTTGTTAAATGCCTTTTATAGCGCCATCCTCATGGTCGGGGTGCTGGCCCGCGTAGTATACCACCGCCTGTGCATGATGCACGATCTCAGCATCGTAATTATCCGCCCGAATGGGATCGACCGCATCGTACGGGTGCTGCGGGGACTGGTGCAAGCAATCACGCGAGTCGTTCAGCGGCTGGCGGACGATCATCTGGTGGAGCTGGTCGTAATTCACGAGCAAGTAGCTCTCGTCAGCCCAGCAATTCACGATCAGCAGGTCATGGGTATGCTGACGGTGTTATTTTAGCTGGTGTGGGTCCTAATAATAGTGGTGGTGGTGGTAATGCAGTGAATGTGGGTGGTAGCGTGGGTGGCACTGCTCTTTTAACAGCAGTACCGGGTATGACGAGCGGCGCACTGGGTGCTGGTGTTGTGTCACGCGCTCAGATGCCTTTACCCGCTCTGCCGTCCACTGCACAAACACAACAACAAGCGCAACAACAACAGCTGCCACAACAAGCATATTACGCGCCGAAAGGTGTGTGACATTAAAAAATTCTCTTCAAAAGATTTTTCGTTTCTCCATAGAATTTCGTTTTGATTACATTTTTTATAATTAATTTTTTTTTTTTTGTTTAATTTCTTCCTCTTTATTCTTATCTACACATATCGGTTTTTTTGTTCGCTTTTACGTTGTCTACTTTGCGTACACTTTGCGTGCGTGTGTGCAATAGAAGTACGTAATAAGTCCCGTTCATCACGCACAAACGTAAGCACTGCCAAATCTAAAACGAACATTTCAAGCGATCAAACCAAAGAACAAACGCACAATAATAAAAAGTCAAGCAAGACTACGAGACGTAATATTGTTTATTGAGCGTGCGAGCCAGTCAGTCAAAATTAAACATACACTTTTTACAAATTGAATTCAGTATTGATCTCCTACACAAGATCTTAATTGGTAATTAATTCATATTATTTTTTTTTTTTCTGTTTCTGTTTCTGTTCATTTTTCTTTTGTTTCGAAACAAATGTAAATTTAGAAAATCGTATAAAACAAGCAGATTATATGCTTATGTTGTTGTTCTTGTGTTTTTAGTTAGAAATAACAATATTTTGGTTGAAATTAAGTAGCATGTTTTTTGTCGTTGTTGTTGACTTTTGTTATATATTTTTTATTTTGTTTTTTATTTATACTTTAAACACATTTTTTACATCAATCTAGAAGAATCCATTATTTATATTTATTATTAATACTAATTTCCTACATTAGTTTGCATGTAACGGAAAGGTATGCGACAGAAATCTAGCAAAGCACAGATTTTCTTGACAATAGGGGCAAGATTCTTTTGAAAACCTTACTCATAGTTGGTCATTGATCAGAAGTAAAAGCAACTGTTACGCAAACGACTCTATACTTTAAACATTAGATTCTCAAAAAAAATCTAGTAAGAACGTTATGATCAGGCAAGGCCGACCATTAGTTATTCTAGATCACTTTGCCTAGTACAGTTATTCACTAGTTTTGAGTGTGATTTCGCGCAAAGGCATACTTTTCATGAAAGCCCGCCTATTTGAAGACACCCAAAACATCACATGGCATGATCCAAATTCAGCAAACTTCCTAAAAATTTAAGTATATTTCAGTTTCTGCCTTATTATATACAGGCTTGCTTTTCATGATGAACCTTATATTCGTTAGACCTACATGGTCGAAATTCCTTGTCATTAATTTCTTTGCTAAATTGCTATCAAGGAACAATTTTCATCATAATATATCAAAAATTAAACATTTTTCCGAAGGACTTATTCATGTGAAATCTTACATGGAATACGATGGAGTACGATAGAAGAAATAGATCCATTTGTTGCAAAAATTCCCCCAGAATTATAACATTAAAATTGTAGACTTTGAAATTAAATTTTCTCTAAAAGGTGTAATTCAAATAAATCGAACTTCAGGATACATAAATAAATATATTTAACGCAGGATACATAAATAAATATATTTAATTATAGTTTATATGTGCCAATACCGAGAATATATATAAAACTGATCAAATATTTGTTACTCATAGAAATATAGATTATAAGATAGATAAAAAAAAATCTGTACTCTTGCTCACAATAAACAGCTGAATTAATTTTGCTTTCCGTCTTCAGGTAAAATCATAACTCCCGCCTGAAAATAATTTGAAGAATAAATTTGAATTTAAGTCGTTGTAGAGTTTTTTGCTTAAAGCTTCAAATTGCCATCATCAGGACAAAAACTAGTTAAAGTGGGCAACGGCTTGGCTTATAGTTACCAAAAAACTATATAACTAAAAAAAAAATGGTTGGGAAGTATGTACGATATACGACATATTACTGCCAAAATTTTTGTTTTCAATTTCACGATCAAATATCGCACAGTAACTGCCGAAATCATTGTTCGTTTGTATTAGACTTTGTATAAAAGTGTTAATAACAAGTAGAAACACTATAGGGACACAGACAACCATTACTTACACCACTTACACCTTGCGCTTAATACAGTT
This sequence comes from Glossina fuscipes, assembly GCF_014805625.2. Taxonomy (NCBI): domain Eukaryota; kingdom Metazoa; phylum Arthropoda; class Insecta; order Diptera; family Glossinidae; genus Glossina; species Glossina fuscipes. The sequence goes on from NW_023998416.1 coordinate 1,939,659, forward strand.
TAAAAGTTAAAATACAAGTATATGGACTTTTCAAAAAAAAGTTTGCATGAGAAGTGGTCCGATGCGAATTATTCTCAATAGTGTTCGTCCTTGGGACAAAACATATTGGTGTCCCAAATTTCATTCAAGCAACTCAAAAACTTTCAGGTTAAATACAGGAAAGCAAGGCGGAAAGACAGGGTGAGAAATTTAAATCTATTCAAAAGTGTTTTTAAATAGTAAATAGTTGGTTCTATCTCAACTCCCTCCTGGTGTTCCATATATCTTCGCACCAATTAAATATTTACTTGTATCACAGATAGTCTGGAGTATAAAAATGTCGACTGTAGCACTCAATGCAAACGATAGATATACATATATCGGTTGCATAAATCTTTGCTCTGTCTTCCACTTCTCCTTTCTCATTCCAATTATTTCTCAATTATTTGTATGCGTTTTGTAATTGTTTATATACATTTTTTATTATTTATTTTTAAGATTACTCTAATGTTTGTCCCTTCTATCCATTTGATTTTTTTTGTTTTCTTCTTGTGAATACTAATGGCATATTTATGTTATAATGTTTTTGGAATATGGGCTTTTTAATAACTAATATATTTGCATATGTAAAGTACAGTTTCGTATTTCTAGCCGTCGTTCCGCAGCCAATAAATTACAATCGGCCACCGTCGTTACATCAGCCTGATTTATATGCCGATGCTTATGCGGCATTAGGTCGTGGGGCCTATGAAGCAACAGCACGTGCTACAAACGATAAAGTTTGACAGACAAGTTCGTATCAAAATGGCCGGATGCGGCTTCAAACGGCAATTGTAAGACGAGAAACAACACAAAAAACAAACGAACTCATGTTATATGTAAATGCTATTTTTACGCTAATCATAATATTTTAATAACAAAATCACAAAAACACATTCATACACACACTCATTGAAATGATCAGGCAGGCGAACAGGTCGAACGGCAGCAACAGTAACAACAAACAAACAAACAAACAAGCAAACACAACACATAAAAACGAATTAACCCACGATATTCTAATAATTATTATTAGTAAAAACTATAGCATCATATTTTATTTTTTAAATTAATTCAAATTTAAAAAATAAACATTTCTTAGGACAACAGATCAAATCACACAAAATAATTTTCTACATTTAAATAAAATATATTTTTAAAATGGACAAGGAAAACAAAGCAAACACATAAAAAAAAAAAAAAGAAATGAAAAACAATTTTGTGGAAAGTGAGTGAAAAGAAACGAGAAAATTTCTTTAAAACTTTAATAAGTAAAAATTATGATGAAATTAAAACAAAACATTATAATTTAGAAAATTTATTTTATTAAATTTTTTTTTTATTTTTGTTTTTTTTGTTTTCACTTAATAAAAGATCTGAAAAATATTAGATAGCATTATCTGAAGGTTAAAAAAAGGTGCGCGCGCAACCGTCTTTCATTGTCACGTCTAACCGAACATATGCGCGATTCGAAGGAGATCTAACTCGTCCGTTTTATTCAAATGGCAATTGTGTTAGACCCTTGCCAAGAAGACATAAGTTTAGGAAAACCAAAGCCTTTTTGGACGGATTTGGGTAGTTAGTTGCAACAATTTCAAATTTGTAAAAAATCTTTTGGCGGTTCGTTAGTGAAGAACACATGTCAGTAGTCCTTCCTTTTTCTTTAACTGCCAGCATGTCAACTATTAAAGCGTAGACCAAGTTTTTGCAGAAGTAATTTAGATAGGTGGTTTAGCCGATCTAGCTTTATGTCGCCGAGCTTTGAAACTTTCATGAACGCAAAAATTGAGATGAACAACTAAAACTTTAGTTACTTAGTGACAAGAAAACAAATTTTAAAGCGCGTATTGGCCTGAACTGTACAATTAGTAGAGATCTGCATCGGAATACCTATTTCCCCGGGCTAACTAAAATTTCAGGTGTTATTAAAATGTTTGGTAATTTTCGTGTTCGCTCTTACAAGATGGCGTTTATTTAAAAGTCTTTCCTAATATTTTTTTACCACAAAATATCATATAATTTATAAAAATGTATATAAAAGATATTTTTATGTAATTTCTCTTTCATAATTTTCGAAATATTCTTTTGCACTTTGGAATAATGGATATATCGAGTTCTATAGGAAAATTTCATTGAGTCAGCTTTAAATCCTTCCATCACTTTTAATTCAAACACGAGGTTTTAAATAATTATAATAAAAGAAAAAAATTTCACACCATCCCCGAGAAGAAGCTTCTTCCTCCACCTTCTGAGTTGAGCAAGGAAAGGTCTTACAACTTGAAAACCCCGGTATATGTTTACAAATCCAAAAAATCGATGTAGGATCTTTTTGAGATTGTGAGTAAGAGGAGTTGATTGGAACTGTAATGGACTTCACGGTGAGCGTTTGAGAATCTATGACAGCAAAGTAGAAAACTGGTTCGTATTTCTTTACTATTATTTTTTAGAAAATATTGAATCAAGTGAAGAAAGTTTTTTTCCTGTCTTCATTGATTTAATTTTTATATACACACCGACGATATTATTGGATGCGTATTTAGGGGCCGATTTTAATAGTTTGGCCATTTGGCAACTTCATTTGAATTTACTGGCCTTTATATTGCTTTAAAATTATTAATTTCGATATTTAATGCTGCCTATAAACATATAGTGACTAAAGAAAAATTAAAAAAATGTAAAAGATGGAAAAGATTATTGATCACATAAGTGATAAGCAGCTGACGCTTCTGGCTATGCCTATATAACTTAATTTAGATGACATTCTCTGCACGTACACCGTTTTGATGTTGTAATATTGCTTACTTTCCCTTCGTTTACAATGGGAAATTCACTTTTCACTTCTTTTCTTTTTGGTTGAGCAAGCAGATCAATAATGTAGTGCAGCATTATTGATTACTAATTTATCAGAACAACATAGAGTGAACCCTGTTTTTTCTATTTTGGTAAGCTTTTACTTGTAAATAAAGTGTGTCCCAAAATCTACGCAAGATTTGAATTTTCCGCCATTTACGTAAAATCGATAAAACTTTGCATACGTGCCAGTAAAGCCGAGAAGTCCAATTGCTACACCAGATAGAGCCCACCCGCTTCTATATGTATTACGATTCAATAAAGAAAATAGAATTTTAAAAAAAAAACTCTCTTTTCTATTTAATTCGGATCTTGCGTAAATTTTGGTCAATTCTTTATTTTTTATATGATGAAAGCGTGGACTTTTGTTTGCCTTGATTTCAGGTGAACTTACGGAAACGCTCAAAATCATTCAAATATCTCTCAATGTAAACAAAGTATTAAGGACGAATTAAGACTTTCTCTACTATTAGATTTAATTACCTTGTGAGGTAATGACAAATAGTTAATAAAATGACATAAAGTTAATAGCATTTCAAAGAGCAAGCATTCAAAAGAACAAAAATCACTTAAAAAACCCCAGTAACAGAAATTCCCTAAAAAGTCGCAACGAAAATTTGTGGTCAGATTTGAAGTCGGATAGCAGGCAAAAAGTCTTGCTTGTCCTGCGTGCAATTCACGGTAAATTATTCTTTATAGGACGATTATGGTAATTTTGGAAAAAAAACCGGGTTCCGTTAAATCTTTTTTCTTCTAATAAGACGAAGATTTAATGACATTAGAAAAACCAGCTTGGGGGGTGACTTTAAAAGTAAACAAAAAGAAAAAAGGAAGCAAAAAGCTATATAATATCAAGTACAAGAGAAAAGAGGAGCCTAGACCGATCCATGTTTAACCATTCAGATGTTTTCGAAATACGCGTCACATATTTATTTGCGTTTGTGGCGAATTCCCTACACGGAATCAATACGCGCCACACCTGGCTTTAACAAAGTTATGCCTTCTATTGTTTGCTTCTTTTAGTTCTTCCTGAAATTATCAATTTTTGAGTTTATTATAAAAAAAAAAAAAATAAAAAAAAATGGATAATTGATTGCAAAGTTCTTCATGAAATAATAATATTTTTCTCATTTAAACCGGAAAAAAGAATAAAATTTGTTATAAATTTAGAAACAAGAAAGTACGAAAAATAATTTACAACAAAATCAAAAAGTACATTTACAACAAAAATACAAAGCATCAAATGAAAATATTGTAAAAAATTAATTAATTAATGAAAACATATTAAAAATTTGTAGAGAAGGTAATAAAGATTTTTGTTTTAATTGAAAAATTATCAAAATTATTACTTGAGTGTGTAGAGACCAAAAAAAAGAAAATAAATAAATAAATAAATAAATACAAAAATAAAAATGAATATATGATTACATTAAAATGAAAAAGAAAGAAGGAAAAAATATGGACCCTCAAATTGAAAATAATATATATTTTAAGAAAATTTGTGATGAGATTTATCGACCTAATAAAAGATTTATTTCTTTTATTTTTACTTTAAATATTTTTTTATTTTAGTTATTTTAAAATTTTCCAAACGATATTAAAAAAAAAAAATTGTGTTAAAAATTTTTTTAAATTTTCTAAGTTTTTTTTTTTTAAATTTTATCAACCGATTGTGTTTTTATTTATATTATATTTTTATATTATAAGTTTTTTTTAATCATATTTTTAAAAGACGATGCTTTTTATGCAAAAATTTTCAAAGTACTAAATTACTTTTAAAAATGAAAATTTACTATATTCATGATCAATAATTAAAAATATATATATTGCTTGTCAAAATAATGATTAGGAGACAATTACGCTTTGTCTGATTTTATGTTGAACTATTCTTGTGTCACCCTTAACCAATTAGCTGTGTTTGGTGAAAAAAGTACAATAAATTTTGTTTTAATGATGAATATATATGTCCTGATCTGTCCATCCGTCCTTATCGGATGTCTTCATAAAATTGTATTATTATGATTGTGAATTTGCTATAATAGCATATTTTCGAATGTGTGTTTGTCATTTTATCAAGTTATTTCATTTTATATTTTCGACGCAGTTAGTTAATACTTCAAGTCTCAAAGTTCCCTAAATCGCTTAATAAATCCGTCAACAATTCATAATAAGAAATCGTCAAATATGTTTTTTTTAATTTACGATCCCAAAGTCAGCTAACTTACGACATTCAATTTTTTTTTTAATTTTTGTGTATTACAACATCCGTAGTTCATCCAAGATAACAGGTATACAAGACGATATGTATAAACATGATTCGCAAATATGGTTGGTTGGATATGGGCGAAAAGATCCGCACTCTAGTTCACACTGAATTATCGCTCTTCAACGCAAAGAAGCGAAAATATGCGTTATATCACTACTTCACGGGAATTTTGTGGCTTCATCATACGATCATAATGATATACACTAAACTCTTTTTCGCCCTGTTTTCAAATAACACGGTTCACCGATAAAAATAAATGGGCTTTTGTACACGCATTTCTTGTTCCAGTACGAACTGCGAAAATTTTTTTTATTTAATACTAATCACGACTATGTCAACAACTTGCTTGGAATACTCAAATTTTATGATCCGTTTTTTCTTTATCTCGTTATATTTCAACTTGAACACTGCGTTTCGTTATTCAGTATTTCAGTTTGTGCAATAGATAATTCCAATAAGATTCTAAAAGTTGATGTTGATTTGTTGATGGTCCAGTCCGTAATAGACGTGCACGCTTGTCATCAAGTAATAATGAATAGTTGCAAAATTAATTTTTAATCACTATTTAAACTTAAATTTTTATATGTTTTGGTTATCGCCTGAATTTTCACTGTACACCAATTTTAATTTTTTTTTTTAATAAAAATGAATTGGGTTTGTTTTCCACGGTTTTTTTTGTTGGGTTTTACACGATTTTTTAAAGTTGTGGCACGCATCCTCAAAATTTACCCTATGTTTCAAGTATTTTTTACATGATTTTTTTTGCACGGTTTTCTAAGAAGTGTATCTACCGTGCAAAAAAAGATTAACGTACGCCTATCATGGTTGGTATATCTAAGCCTATTAAAGACTTTGAAATAACAATCGGAGATCCAACGAAATGTACGTGCGATTAGCGTGAAGTCGACTTAGCTTTGTGTGTTCGTCCGCCTTGTAAACATAAATCCTAATAACCCATCCTTGATTAGCGCAGACAATCAATTTAGCTATGCGTGTAGGTCTGCGTTGCAAAAATAGCTCTAATAATGTAATATTAATTAGCGTGAGCACTTGAGTTAACTATGCTTGTCCTTATAAAAAAAATAAAAGACCGGATGCAGTTTAATTTGAGTAATTACTTATACGGAGGCTTAAGAAATAATTTTTTTTGAATTATGGAAGCTACAAACTTGCAGTGGATTAAGACCGTACGTAACATCTTTTTTTTATATCCACCACTATGAGATGAGGGGTATACTCATTTTGTTTTTTCCATGATGTATGTAACACCCAAAAGAAAGCTTCAGAAATCCTGCAAAGTATATATATCCTTGATCAGCGTGAAATTTTGAGTTAATTTAGTTATGTCGGTCCGTTTGTTTGTCTGTGTAGCGCGTGTTGCTGGCAGGCTCCTGGTCGCAAAAATGAAGATATCGACTTCAAATTTAACAAAAACATCAGAAGGTTTTGCAGGCACATTGGAATTGAAAATTGGACAAATTGACCAGGGCAGAAGGCCGCAGAAGGAGGCATAAACTGAACGCAGTTTAGTTTTTTAATAAAAATTTTTGGATTTTTCTGTTCGTTACTCGGAAATTATAAAAGTCAGAAGGCTGAAATTTTCCATTTACTTTGCGAAACACTCTACTTCTCACGAATTGAAAACTTCCGTCATGCCCACACCAAGTTACAAGTGATTAAATTCTGTTTGTTTTCACTTCTTTGAGGTTTCATGTTCATTTATCATAAGGCAAACAAGACCGAATGTTTAAAACTGTTTTGTACGCTCCTCAAATGAAGACATATTATCTGCCTAAAAATGGGTTCATTTTAAAATGAATAGAATAGACAACACTGTTACTTTGTTTTTAATAATACTAGCGATATGGGTATCAAATAAAAGAACTTGGAGAGTAGTATGCGAAAAAATCTAGTGATGGGTATGCGAGATTCGGTCCACGCCGAATATAACTTTCTCACTTGTTTTATTTAAATTTAATTTACACAATTCTTTTGTAATCATTTTATAAGTTTTTTTTTCATTTTTGTATATTTCATATTAAATTTAAAAAGTGTAGAAAAAGCTTTAATCTTCAATAATCATTATTATTATTATTATTATTATTATTATTAAGTTTATCATTATTATAATTAAAGAATTTTGTTGATAAAATAAAAACTTAAAAATACTGTGTAGTAAACTGCTCAACCTCTTAGCTTGAATAGAAGAATTCTTTTTTTAATGGCTGTGTTGAATTTACTAACAATTATTTAAATTCATCAGCCTACCTTTTTGAAAGCAGTTTTTGTACATTCAAAGCATTTCGAAAAGTTAAAAGACATCACTTATACTCTCTTTTTTGCAATTAGAGAAATTAACTCTAAAAAATTATTATAATAAAATTCTCATTTTAGGTTTAATAAGCGTTTCATTTTTATAATTAATATAATTTACAAAATTTTTATAAAAATACTTTCATATATATATTTTTTTAAACTAGTTAAGAAACAAAATAAAAATGAAATAATATTGAAACCACCTTAAATTCTAAACCTAAGCTTTCCTAATCCTTTTCCTTTTATAAATTCAAGAAAAAAAAAAACAAAATATATATATATATATATATATATATATATATATATATATATATATTTTAAATTCGTAAATTCTTCCCTTCTCAGCTTTACAAGTCTAATACAAAACATGTATATAATAAATATTGAAAAAACAACAACAAATAGTATTAAGTGCAAAAAATAAATGTATGTGTGTGTGTATTTAATTTTCTATGACTTTTTGTTTATCATTTTTATCTCTATAATAACAGCAACCCTATTAATTTTTATTAAGTGTATAAAAACAAAAAAACAAAAAAAGAAAACAGTAAAATAAAAGCAAATAAAGGTAAATAAAAGTAAATTTGATTATATTGTGTCGAAGTAAAATAAAATTATTACAAATAATTATTAATTAATTGATTGATTGCTAGGTTGATATGTGAACATAACAACAAAGTTGAAGAAAACAAAACAAAACAAAAAAAAGAGTACATTTATAACACAAGACAAAAACAAAAATCAGCAACAAAGACAAACAAAAATTGATAATAAGTATATAAAAAAAAAAAAAAAAAAAAATTCAAAAATACAAAAGAAGTAAATCTAAAGAAAAACTATAAATAAACTATTTTATAAAATAAAATTACAAAATGGTCACAATTTGGAAATAATATTTTTGAAGCAAAATACCGTGAGTATAAGATTAGAAGGAAAAAAGAAAAATTATATTCCAACGAGTAAGTGCGGGTTATTCAAGCGAAAATTCGTAATCTCTTCCAGTGATCGCTCTTTTTATGCAAACAAATTAAAAGTTAATTTTCAAATGAAAAATTTTATTAATAGTCTAATTTCACCCTACCCATACTAGAGAAAGAAAGTCCAGAAACATCTTGTCTACTTTGCTGGTTATTCTTTCGGAGATTTGCACCGAACTATATGAGAGGCTAAGAGAAACAAATATTTAAAATTATGGACAACATATTACTTATTTAGTTCTCTAAAAATATTGGAAATACGCCTAACTCTTTTTTACACGGTAGATACATTCGTTTGTTTAAAAAAACACATGCGACATATACGGTAGATTGAGGGATATGTTCCATCACTTTAAAAAAAAAGTGTAATATGAACAAACTCTAAATATTTCCTTAAAAAATCGTGCAAAAAAAGTAATCACAAAATGGATATTACGTATTCATCAGTAGCAAGTTCCTATATATCGAATTCTATTTACTTAAAAAATGTCTCCGAAGAACAACATATTAAGTTACATCTTAACTCCACCGTTACTGTCCGATATTTCTTGCAACTGAAGAAATATGGAACTCATTTGGTCTATGATGTGCAGGCTGCAATCAATAAAATTAAATTATGTTTCCTGTGGTCATTAAAACATAAGAGCAGAAATGAATTAAAGGAAGTCCGAAGACGCTGTGCTTACCTCTTTGACACAATTTATCTTTAACTCATTCTCTGTTCTCGGTGTTTTAAAAACAAATACTAAAAATGATGAAGCCTTCCTAAGAATATTGGTAGCGAATCTTTGTAAATAGGAAGACAAATTTTTAGCTTGAATGGCCTAGCGGATATACACCGAACTCTTCTTTTACGCATTCCTTCTTTACCCGTTTTTGAAATAGCATACTTCACCAATAAGGACAAATGCACTTTTTTACACGCAATTTTTTTTTATGCCATCACTGTAGATCTTCTGTGATCTTCACAAGCCACCTTTTAAGCTAACCCTACTGCAGCGTACTAAGCAAATGGTAGTCGAATGCGACAAGAACCGATCTATACGCTAAATGAATTAGATCTTCCGAATTATTAAAGATGTGTGCTATCTAGCATTTTTGTGAAGGAAGAAAATATCTCTCTTGCCAATCAATTCTGGTTCTCAATTCTGTGCTTCGCATTAGTTGTCGATAGTAGCGAGTGGAATCAATTATTTGGCTAGTATTTTCATTGACATGGCAAAACATAATGAATTCACACTTTTGTCTAATATTCAAAACTTAATTAACTTCGACTGAGTCAAAAAAAAAAACGGTTTTTTGTTTTTTAGTGTTCTAATATAAAACAGACTCTGTTCCCATTCATAAGTGACGGATTTACTGTTAGCAAAATTACTAGACGTCTATCGCGAGAAGTTTGTTTTCTTGGTGTATTATAAATATTTCCTTGCATATAGATGAGTACAAATACTACGTCATGCTCAGATGTAGCTGTCTTTGCTTCAACACGTCTTTCAATTGTATCCATTTTTAAAAAAAGTTCGTAACATGTTTTTTTTTCTGAACTTCTGTATACTAGTGTTATAATTTGTAAGTTACAAGTTTTCACCTTAATTTTTGGGCTCATAATGATGCAATAGGTTTGCATCTCAATTTTTGTAAAACCTTCAACAAAAGACGAGATACGGGCGGATACATCAACTTAAAACGGCTCAGAAAGTTGCTTTCGTTACATATATGATATACTTTACGCGATATTCCAGTGGTCGTTGTGTGACGTGACAACTGCAAGAACAAATTCTTTTTAAAAGCGCTATTAAGTGTAATCAATGTATTGAAAACTCCATTTTTTTCTTTTGTTTTTGTTTTCCTTTTTTATTAGATTCAATATGTGGTGGACGTTAATTATTTCATGTTCTCCTTGATAAATGAATGCAGAGATATCTACACATGAATTTAATTTTTTTCAAAATAAACTTAACTAAAGGATATCCCATTCCAAAAATGTGTTTGATGTATCGTTTTTCCCGATCCGGTAATTAAAAGTTAGCTTCAACGAAGTGGTGAAATCGTATGTACTATCTTCGGTATAAGTTGCTTAATATCCACATTTGCCTTTTAGGATATTCGAGTAATAGTTTTAAATTTTTTTTCGAGAACAAAAATATAAAAAAAATGCAGTAATGCCGGTTAACTTCAACACTTATCAACTGCTTTGAAGATGTTTTGTACGCTCATTGTCCCCTTGTATGCTTATACAAACAATTGTTTATACCTATCAAGATTTGTTGCTTGAATTCTTCACTTTACTATCACGGAACTAATAAAAAATATATCGTCTAACATACCAGAGAAACTAACAAGTCATGTTTACGTGACACTTTATTAAGTCGCTTGAATTGATAGGTGTACTACAACTAGAAAACTTATCCCACAAATGCAATGCAATGTAATGTAATTGATTTCATTAATATGATTAATAAATTAGAAACACTTAGAAAACGTTTTATACATAGGTTTAATATATTACATGTTTTATATACAATCAATTTGATGGCTCCTAAAGCGCACAATATTGCTTCTACACGTATCGTCATAATTTTATAAAAATAGATTTGATCGGGATTATATATTTCTAATTATTCACTACTGTTCATTTATAAAATAATATGATAATATTGTGGCGCCGCTTACTTGGCGTTAAAAACATTAAATGAACTCATTAAGAACGGTACTTTACAAAAAAGAAAAAAAATAATAGAAACGGTACTTAAACCACTACGCGTCCCAGAGCATTGTTTTGCTCGTTCCCGTTTCTTTGTTTTTTAATTTATCCCGCCACAATTCCATGAGAGCAGTTAGAACGGTTGTTTGACTTTCCATAGCTTTAGCTTGACGCTCCAATACTTCGTTTTGCTTCTCCGTGGCTGTTACTTGGCGTTCGATTGCATTAGCTATAGATGTATTTATTTTAGTCAGTTGTTCAAATAATTTACACTGTTCTTTCATATGCTTTTCAACTGCGAGCAAACTGTTCTCTAAGTTTGTTGTTTTCATTTGCTTTTCTTGTTTCTCTTCCAATTTTGGATCTTCAGTTTCGGGATATAAAAACACTTTTTCGTAATCGGTATCTGTGGCAGGTTGAAATTCCATTTCTTCTAAATGGCTGTGCGTTTCAAATGGTTGCGAATCAGTGGTGGAATGATGTTCCTGTTTGGTGGCGTGTTTAAAACAATCGTCTTCATTGTACTCATTCGCAGCAGCTACAGCCAACGAATATAACGATTGGGAGGTCAAGGTGTCCTTAACGAATTCGAATTCATGGGAATCTAAAAGTTTTTTTTTCGTGCGACCCGTTCTCTCGCCATTTAAGCGGTTTTGTAAACGTTTACGTAGATCAGACCATACCTATAAAAAGCTTATTTCAGGCATATACGATATTTTTAAACACAATCTTTTCCAATTTTACCTTTTTCCACTCGGATAAATTTCTTACGGGTGGTCCTAAATCGTTGAGCAGGTCTACTATTTCCCTCCAATCGGCATCAACTTTGTCCCGCTTATGACCAAAGGCATAGCCGCGTGCTGCGTCGGGCCGTTTCGCCATTTCGCGTACTAGAACATCAAACTGAGCATTGGTTGTCTTTTTGATGTTCCTCAAAGAACGGAAACAAACAAAAAAATATAAACAAAAAATTAGGTAAAAGCATTGCACTGTAAAATCAAGACTTACTTTTTAGATAAGGCTTTCTTATTATTCATATTTTCAAGATTTCCTGTTGACTTTGTTACACACACTACAGAGACATAACTTTCTAAATAATTTATTAAATTTTGAAGAATAATTACTGTTTTGTTTGCAAATCACTTTTAAAAATGAACAACTCCAGTCACCCGTTCAAGTCTATGCAGTCACTTCAGGCAGTCAGTCACTTCGCCTAATGTATAGATCGTACGTTTATATCGTAAGCAGGGTTTCCCAATCTAATGGCAAACGCTGGTTATAGATGTTTTATATATTAAAATCAAAAGAGAAAATGAGAGTGATAGGGAGAGGGAGAAGATAAGTGTATTCTTCTAAGAATGTTTGCTTGTTGTTAGTGTTTAGTTAACAACAAATCATATTGATCAGGAGTAGTCCTGCTATTGCCAATTTCAAAGAAGATTGCTTCTGGAAGTTGCGAATTATCAATGGTTTATAGTGAGAAACCGTCTTACTTATATTCCTTTTCAAATGAAGTCAGTTTATATAGGTGCAGGTCGTTATCTTTCAATTCCATTGTTCAACCTGTAACCGCTTTAACAAATTTTGATAGGTCATTTATACAAACGATTCCATATTGAATGAATCAATATTTAGATTTAGATTACAAAATATAAAATGAATTCATTGCCATTTATTATAGACTGTTAAATATTAATAAAAAAAATAATTATTAATGGTTAATCGTCATCAAAAGATTAATATATGGATTAAAAATGCTTAGTATTTTGCTGCGAACTTTAAAGCACGTCACGTTGTTATTCTGCAAAAAGATTAAATTTTTAGGCTCGTACGCGTGAAGCTTTTTTACTTTTATCAGCTTTAGGTGGGGCAGGGCCACTTCGGCCGCTTTGCATGTGACGGTTATATATACTACAATACAAGAAATAATTTTTAATTTGCAAATCTTTTGAAAACTCACACATACTTACATTTTATACGTCTCCGTCTTAATGTATTCGATGACATGACTTATACCTAACAAATATTGTTCAGCTATTGGTTGCACCCACGGATTTTCTTCCATTTTCATTACTGATTTACTTCCCAATAAATCGAGTTGGGCTACTTCAGGAGGCAATACTTGCAAGCGATTATTTTGTATATGCAATTCTCTAAGACGGGTCAACTCCCCAATTTCTCTAGGCAGCTCGAGCAGATCGTTATCGCGTAAACCCAAAATTTGTAAATTCTTAAGATTACCCAAACCTTTAGGTATGTACTCGAAATCATTGTCTCCCAAATATAGGGCTCTTAAAGTTTCAATCATAAAGAAATTGCCGGGTAGAACCTTTTCGTTAAGGTTATTGTACGATAAATCGAGTACTTCTAGAACCGGAAAAGCACCAAAGCCTCGAGGCAAGCTATCTAAGCGATTAATAGATACATTGAGTATACGTAGTTTGGGCATAGACGACAAAGAAACGGGCAGTTCACGTAAATGATTATTGGATAAATTGAGAATTTCTAAATTCAAAAGATTGGCAATTCCAGGATTTATCAAACTGATTTTATTGTGGCTTAATGTGAGACGTGTGATGTTGGACATATTGACTAAAAAGAGAAAAACATGTTAAAAAAAGTTTCACTAAGCGATAATAACCCTAAATTGCAATTTGAGGATGGCAACTCTAGCGTTTAAGTCAAACATATGTTTACTCAGTTTTTTTCTCTTTTCCTCTTCTTTAGTGATTTATATGCTTCTTTTTGTTTGCCTTTGTGAAATAACAGTGTGAGTATATTAAAATAATAATAATTAATTGTATAAACAATTTTAAGGAAAACATAATTTTACATTATTAATTTGTGATTGCACGATATTACATTAATTATTCTGTTTTTTGATGCGTGATTAAGTGTAGCATTCTTACAACTGTTTTTGCACAGAAATGATCTCATTATAATGCTTAAGTATGTAGGTGAACGTCGCTCTACCGCCGGAAAAATTTGTATTTATTGTTTTAGGTATTTGCATAAATGTTTTTTATTTTAATTCTTTGAACACTTACATAAACCAGGCAACTCCTCAAAGGAGTTGATGCCCTTATCCACTAAATCAATTTCACGATTTTGGGTTTCACGCGCCTCGTCCAATACTTTTTTCGCTTTCGACATTCTTGCTTGCACTGGCAAGCAAGATATCGTAGATTGACTCATTTTTCTCTGTTAATTTTATTTTATGCTCAATTTTACGAGATTCTTTCATTCATAATAAATCCACTTTATCAAGAGATATTGCTTGTAAGTGTGGAGAAATTCTGTAAAATTGTCCTTGATTGCTTGCGATTTCTCTTTTTGCACTTGCCTTAGTTAGATTTTAAGCAAATATACTACCGCTACTTTCATCATTCATTTCTCTTGTTATGTGGGCGATTAACATCTGGTTTTTCATTTATTTATATATCTCTCGAGCAATTGAAAGGGAAAAAATTCATTTCGTTTATCATATAGATCACAAAACTCTCCTTTAAGGCATAAAGGTCATAATCTAATTATAATCACAATAACTTCGTTTTTAATACAAGGAGAATCTTTTTTTCGGTCACTGGCACAGTTTATTACAATTGCAGTCTAACGTTACTTTTGAATTTAGTTTTCATTTATCTATTTTTGCAAAATAAGAGATCGTATAAGAACACTTGTTGGTATGAAAACGAAAATATTGTGTTTTTTAATTAATCAATGCTATCCTAGGCATTGTTGGATTTTTTTGTTTTTTTGTTTGATAAAACGCGACTGTTTGTTTCAAAATGTTGTCGGATACTGTGCGATAAACTTACAAATTCAAATCTTTTAGTTTAATAAAAATACAAAAATAAAAATTTGTATGCGTCATTTGTTATGGTTTTTATTTTAAATTTATTTGATTTGATTGTGTTATGGTTAGTTTTAGACGTGCGCGTTCTACTTTGATCTACCTCGCCTGTGCATATCATCTTGACATTATGTCTCGTTTGTTTCTTATTATCGCTGAATATTGCATTACAATCAATCTCATAAAATTGGTTAAAATATTTTCTTCAGGTTTGTGTTGTGGTTGTCTTTGCGATTCCGGCTTTTACCTAAAAAGGCATATTACTTGTTTTTTTTTGCTACCATTTTAATCAAAGCCTACAAAAACACATAAGGATGTTTCATTAGTCACTTTCAAGTAGTTCATTGGACCGCTTAAGTTTTACTAGTTCTTTTCAAAAATGCTCAGATGCGATAAGCGTCTTTCTTACAATTTTTCAATAGTTGTAGATCACGCAAGAACTGATGAGACATCTGTACATATTAGATTAGTCAATAATAGTAAATATATTGCATCTATGATTAAAGTCGGCGAAGTCACCGGGAGACGTACGTAATTTTTTCGCCGTCACAGGAAATACATAGTGTTTGGGGGGGTGGTATTTGCGTTAGGGTTAGATATGCTCACGCGAGCGCTTGTTTAGATTTGCATTCGCAAAGAGGTTGACATCAGCCGTTAGAAATTATTTACTATTTACACAATTCATATATCTAATTTTTATAATTTCTTGCCGATTCAATTTAATTTTCATTGTAAAATTTATGTATTTCTATAGAAATTGACACAACGTTGTAAACACAACGGGCAGCCGCTCAAAGAATGCAAAGATGAGAATGTACGATTTTCCAGGAGCGCCTGAAATCCGAAACAAAAGTGTATGAAACTTTTGGAATTGTAGACGAATTATTTGATCCTTCGTGCAAAATTTCCGGTCATTATTTCGATCAGCAACTAGTCGTGAAGATTAAGTTGGAAAAATATGTTATTTTAACTCTGAACTTAAGCATTGTTGAGCAGGAGACATTTTGCTTATGATGGCTTGCACATTTTCTATAATGGAATGGAACGAAATGGAAAATACCTTTCATTAAAATTATTGTATTTGCTATTTTAGATTTTTCTTATAAGAAAACAATTTTAGTATGATATGGCAATAAGGCAGAACAAAGCTCTTAGCAAAGACGGAAACCATTTAACGTAGTTTTATGGCAATACAAATAAATTATTATTTGTTAATTGTTGTATATTTTAAGGGCGGACATAAAAAGAATAAAATGCAATTTTCATAAGTGCGAAATTATTGTCTACTTCCGGCATTATTAGAAAAATGGCGTTTGAACGCCCAATAAGAATGTAAATAGAAAATGATCGACGTGGCTAAAAGCTTTACCAAGAGAATACTTAAAATGCATGAAGAGGATATGTACCGAGGATCACAGAGGATATTTAATACCAGAATAGCTCATAGTCGAAAATTTTTCAATAAATTACCCTTTGTAAATCTAATTCTATGGAAAAGCGACTTTAAGCAAGAATTAAGCAGCAATATGAGACTTCATATGCAAAAGAAATTGTAGTAGAACTATAACTCTGCCGTCAATTATTTTGGGGTGAGGCGGCGACTTGTGCGTGCTTTGGATTTATCTTTACAATGCCTTGCACTTGTTTATGCGTTTTGTTTTATTCTATTCTATGTTTTTGTATAATTTCATTTTCATATCACTACATACATCTCCCAAGCTGCTGTGACCAGCAATAGCGGCAACAGGCTTAATAACTTAGGTCATGACTTTTCACGTAGGAGTGCGTTAAGAAAAGAAGAAATAGACAGCATCTTAACCGCAATATGCACTTGTTTCTAATATCTTTAAGCTTGCAATTGTTTGTTAAATACCTGATCAGCATTTAGAAACCATGAATCATATGATCCAATTAGAATAGGGCAGTGATTGACTCAGGGCGAATTAATAAATTGAAATAATCTCATATTAATTAATACCTCATCTACTAACTTAGAATTCAACGTTAAGTAAAGGGTAAACTACGGTAAAGGCCCAAAGAAAGACACCTTTTTAGTAACCAATCTTTTTTTAGTAACTGATGTTCAGAAAAAATGCAATGAGTTTCTTTAAATAATTTTGTTTTAAACGCGTTATAAAAAAAAGTTAGCATAAGAAGAATGAAAGTTGCAAGGGTTATGTAAAAAGCCGTTTTGTAAACCACATTTACAGTTTTGATGTGTTTTGCGTGTTGGAAATTTTTATATATATTATATATTTTTGTGTATGTAATCGAAGACATAAATAACATAAATAATAAAATTCATCTCAAGCTTTTCATTTCTTGGCACAAACTCTTATACTAGCTGCTCTATAAGTCCAGGTGGACTTATGGATCTATGCTATAGAATTTTTTTTCAGAAATGTTTCTAAATGGGCGTAAACTGCTTTTAAAGAGATTTGTTAGGGTATAAGAGAAAGTATTGAGTATGACATGAGCTTGGAACTGACAAGCAGAGGCAGGCAGCCTTTCCCCATTGCTTGGGAAAGTACCCGAAAGTTCAAAGAAAAAGTGTCTTTCACACAATGAACATTTTCCTCCATATTTTAGAAGCTTCTAAGTGTCTATAAATCTAATGAAAAACACTTGTTTTCTAGTAGGCCCCGGCCCAACATCAAACATTCCACATCACTTTGCTTAATACAGATATTCTTTTAACGACTTTCCGAAATAAGTCTAAAATATAGGAAGTGATCGAAACTGTAGTCCGATCCGAACCATTTTCAGTAGAATATCTCAAAAACCAAGACATTCAGATTAAACAAAAAATCACAAAACGGACAGACGGCTAGAAAAGTTAAAATTGTTTTATTAAGTTTATTTAACGTCTTTCTGGGTGTTGTATACATCTTCACAAACATATTACATATAGCCTTATGGCAGAAATGACGTGCGATATAAAAATTGTGAGTGATTTCCCTGCCTAAGGAAAGTTACATAGTTGCTTAGAACAACTCGTAACACGCTACACCCAGTTGATATTTCGCATACGAGCCCAGGGGTTTTCGACTTTACCGTCGGCGTTAACGCTTTTCCTGTTTATTGCACTTGATTGATCTTGAGTCGCATCACTTTCTCTATATAGTGTGAACTTCAGCGGTGAAAATAATTGCGTTATGCAAAAATTTGCTACTCTACGCACAGAGAAGTCAAATTTTGGCAAATGCTTATGGGCAAAGTACTACCGCTTCGTAGGACAATGCCTTACACATAGTAAAGTAAATAAATTCAATCATATTGTGTGTGTGTTGTGTGCGTTGTGCGTGCGTAAATATAGGTCAGAGATTGTGTTAACGAAATAAATAGAAACGCAGAGCTTGTGCGAAAAGACTTCGCCAACGTAGCACAATTGAACAACAACAACATGTTAGAAGCAAGGGGTCAGCCTTTCGTGTTTGTTTAGTGAATGAAAGCCACTCTGTTAGCTGATTAAAAACACGAAAATCTATCTGTGAAAGTGTTACGTAAGTTGATATATAGCCGGGCTCTTTTTCTGTTCGTCAATAAATGCGCCTAAGCTCTTGTCAAAAGTTTAGTATTTGGTTTTTATTCCCCAGATCTCATTGATAATGTGTAACCTATAATTTGGTTATAATATTCATTAGAGGTCTTTAAGCGATCAGCAAGAGAATGACGGTAGAAATATCTTAATACAAGTTTTTTATATGCTTGTGCAGCTTCCGATGTTTCCTATCCATACGGGTATTGGGCGAATGTTAGCGGATAGATTTTACGCGGGCAAGCGTACCGCTCTCATAAACCCCGCTAATCATTGCATGCTGCAATACTAAATTTTTGGAGACTAAACTGCCATGTGACTGATGATGTAGACGATGTTCTATCGCGTCGTAGTCTTTCCAGCCCATATCTCAATCAAAGTGCATCCAACTTTATGGGTGGATTAGATAAGCCCGCTCTATGCTTCCTTGCCCTCAAAATAATCACCTTTAGCAATTCTTTACTACCGGAAAAGCATAAATCTGATTATATTTGCCTAACTTGTTTAGTAGCTTTTTAAGCGTTCTAAGCAAATGCGTAGCCAGGCACAAAGAAATAACTTATATAGCTACGAAAAACGAATATCTTTGTATATAGGATTTACAAAGTCTCTAATGAATATTTCTCCGATTTTTATATTAAATTATAAATCGCTTTTGCATAATTTTAATATTAAAATGTAAAAAAACAAAACAAGCAGAGCAGATCTCCGTGCGTTATAACTCTCAATATAACGTGCGCGCAAAGCCTGCTTATTATTATTACATTTTTGTGCATTTTACTTATTAACCGAAATAAAAAAAAAAGAAGAGAAGAGAAGATAAGAACGATTAAATGCAACTGCAGCAGATACCAGCCCTTTCTTTTCTTTTTTTGTTGTTGAATTATTTTGGAATTTTTCCATTCACCATCAGCTTTGTAAGTTTCCTCGTAGTAAAATGATAAAAAATTTTCATAAAATTTTCATTAGCATGTTTTTGAACAATTTCGCATACATACATACATACATATATGTATATATATATATACAAACATATGCTTGCTTATATCTGTATGTATGTGTATATGCATGCAGCGAGAATAACAGCGAAGGAATCACTACAATTGAAAAATTTTGGAAAAAATATACGAAAACTAAAACAATCTTGTGCACCCGTTCTTACCAGATCGTAGTGTAAAAAATTCATGTGCAACCATTTAATTATACGCGCCCACTAAATCATCATAAAAATCTCTTTCGTAGAAAATGGTAAGGAATTTATACACTTATATATATACATATATATGGTATCGTTGTTAGCCTTCTACCCTTAACTTTGTGCATATTATTACGGATATTATAGAATATACTCTACCCCCTGTTCTCGTTCTTTACTGCACTAAGCCATTACAATTTTCTATGTTTAATATGTTTTGACTATGTATGTATGTATGTATATATGTATGTATGTATGTTTGTTTGTTTGCTAGGCTGGCACACTTTGGCAATTGAAGAAGATGTCGGTATTGCTGTTGTTGTTTTAAATGAAAAGAGCTTTCATTTCACTTATTGGCTTGATTCACTGGCAAAACGTTTGCAGATTCGTTTATACGTTTCATTTTACAACACAGCACCCGGCACTTTACTCTACTTTCTATACGAATACATGTACGCTCGTGTATGTATGTATGTATGTATGTATGTATGTGTGTTTGTATACATTCATAAGTCTCGTTGTGTTTTTTAGAGAGAAGACATCCGACTATGATTTAAATACCATTTCAAGGCATATTATACGTTTTATTTCCATTTAGAAAAGTTATAATTGTGCGCTCAAATAGTTCCTGTTTTTATTTTTGTTGTTATTGTTGTTGTTGTTGTTGTTGTTGTTGTTGCTGTTATGTATGTGCTATACATAATCTTTTGCCAAAGTGTAGCTTTTCGCAATTTTTATATCCACTACCAGAAGTTCTCATAAGCTCAGTTAACTTAAGCATTCTGTTTGTGACGTGTCATCAAAGATGCCACAAAGTACGTCGATTTTGATACATCCGAGAGACTTTGAGCCAATTAAGTCATATTAAGCATATTATTGATATTCTAGGATGGCAAAGTACAGTGTCATTTCACCCCAGAAATATCCAAGTTGAGGGATAATTAGAATCGCTTATAAGTTCCTTCAACTCTTTTGTAAATTTGTTAATAAAAAAAGAATAAAGAGAGAGTATCCGCCTGAGTAGCCGAAGGCGAGGAATCTCGACTAGCAAGTCAATGATCGTGGGTTCGAATCTCAAGTGCGGTAGAGTTTTTAATAAAAGCCAATAGCCTTAGATGCTAGTGCTTTTAAGAGTTTAGTCTTAGAATTTATTTCTCTGGTGAAAATAATAATAATAAGAATAAAGAGAAGTAACACACTGAGTGACTTGGCTTATGGTATTGCAAAAAAGATCCGCTGTCTCTCTCTCTCTCTCTCTCTACCATATTAAAGGAATGAAATCATTTATGCCTAGATTTTGATATACAATCACGTTGCTGCTCTGGGCTTTCTCTTTATTAAGAGTAACTAAAAAACCTTGTACCGGCAGCGCAATTCGTTGTTAGCTAAATAGTTTCAATTTTTCCTTTTTTGTGTTTTACTAAAGCTCAGCAAAATTATTTCAAAGGTTTGTTTGGATTTTTTTGTTTTTTTTTGTTTTTTTTTCTTTGCAAAGAAGAACAAATGCATAAACGCAACGATTCATATAATTAAAAAATTAAATAAATGAATTATATTAAACTGAATTAAAAACTAAACTTTAGCATTTTAAGATCAATTAAATATATTTTACAACTTTTTATTACATCGAAATAATTGATTATAATCGAAAAATGTATTCTCATTGGCAGAGAGCCTGGAAGCATTTTATACGTTTTTACCAATCAAGTGAAGTTAGCTGTGAAATGCTTGATCAAATAATTGAAACGGTTGGCTCGCTAATAATCAACTTCACGTAATGACTGATACTTGCTGGAAATTAACCCAACTTACCTACTCCTGCACTTTAGCAGATTTATTTGAACGGCTGGGTATTCATAGATTCTTTGTGGCGTTGAGAGGATGAATGCAGGCATAAACTTGAATTTTCCATAAGGAAAATTACCGCAAGCATTATTTTCTGAAAGCTCGCAGTGACAACTGGTGTCAATGGCTGTACGCTCACCATTCAACTCATATTCCAACTGCTCTATACCAGTTACATAAGTGCTATGAAATGTGCTTTTCGAGGGTGGTTGGGATCAGCAAGATTATCAGAGGCCTAAACGAGTAGGCGTCAGTAAATAAATTTAGAATATTTATTCAAGAGCACAATGTCCCTTAAAAAAATACGAAAAATGCTTCCTTGCTACTTGTAGTGCAAGGGCAAATTTAGTTTATGTGGTTGTTTCCACACCGCCCACAAGAAGTTGAGAGCCGCGTTATGTTATACCAATCGATTCAGAATCATATTTCCGTCAAGTCTGTCCGTCCGCCCTTTTTATATTTCGCCTAAAAGTCGAAATTTTTCAAAGGGACACGTATGGGCCGAACGATGAACGCTATTGAAAATGGTTCGCATCCGATCACTTTTCCGATCACTTCCGATATAACAGATTATTTTAAAAAGTCTTTAATATGGGTAATTGTGTTAAGCATGTGGTGTAGGGTATTTAATCGTGAATCATGTCACATTTTTACCTGTCTTGGGTTCAAGTCAACGTGGAATTTATTTTCAATTCTTAGGAAATTAATTTGCAAATCAATTATTTACGGGAGATTATATTTAGGTTTATCGCTGCTTATGCTTTCAAGGCCAATATTCGACTGTCTTGGCTCAACTGTTTTTGTCTTTCGGTAAGACTGAGTTTATGTAATCAAACTTTTACAATCACACATTCTTGTTCCCTTTTCACATCGCTTTTCCGCGAATTGTTGTTAATCTTTTCCACAATCGCTACCTACATAAAGTATTTTATCTAATGATGTCTGTGTGTGATAGAGTATTTTGAATCTGTATTTAGTTTTACCATATCAGGAATTTCATTTCCAAGAAAGCAATACATGGAGTACATACATACGCACAGTATGAATTGACAAAAGTGCAGGAAAGAAGAAATATTGAGTTATTTTGCGTAATGCAATATATTGCCGGAAAACATAATACCGGATCCTGTTGCAGGATGGAAAGTAATCTCAATAAAGTATACAGCACCTTAATATAGTTATTATTATTATTCGGAAATGTCAGTTAGCTGGAAGCATCGTTTCTTCGAAATGTGAAAGCAAGCTTTCAATTCATTTCGTATTTGGCACATTTGGAAGCGGATTAATAATTTGATACGATATCTCTCGCGAAATTAAAACAAATATGTAATGAATAAAATTTAGTTTTACTGAGAAATTCGTTTTCAAAAAATTTAAATTAAAGCATTTCTCACATCCAGTCAGTAGTGCGATTAGAAATTGATGTTAAATCCGCTCTTTTTTAATCTGATAAAAAAAAAAAAAAAAAAAAAAAACAAGAACATTATAGTCCGGCAAGGCCGACCACTGAATATCCTACATCACAAAATACCAAATGCACAATATAGTCCTTAATTATTATTTTTGGGGGTCGATTTTCATCACCATACGTATTAAAACTTCGACTTTTCTGCTCTACAAAGGATCAATTTTCGTGAAAATCCTTATTAGTATGCAAAAAATAGGCCGAGATGATCCAAATTCAGTATGAACTTCAGTTTTTGTTACACGAGGGCGTGCAAAGTTTTCATACCAATAACACTACTTAGCCACTTTTGCTAAGAAATTGTTTTCCATGTAACGAGTTTTCGGTAAAGGACGTTATATGGAGAGTGGTCGAAAAAGTGAACCGATCTGAACCATTTTCTATAGCGTTTGTTTTTGAGTCGAACACTGTACCGAATTTCATCGAAATATCTCAAAAATTGTGACTTGTAGCTTGAACTCAAACATAAATGGTCAAAATTCGGACGGACAAACAGGCTTAGATCAATTCGGATTATGATTCTAAATCGATCGATTTAATAAAAGGTGGGTCTATCTTAAGCCATTCTGCGTGTTACATACGACTGCACTAAATTAATATACATTATAGCAAAAGTGGGGTAGGGTATAAAAGCGAAAAACAAGTCATTCCGTCTATGTATTAGTCGGTTAACCAAAGTGATCAGTCATATTGAGGTTCGCTTATTTGTTTTATTTGGACCATTTGTCATTTTTTCCCAATACGTTTAAATGTGTTTCGATTCGATGTATGTGTCAGTGAATAGCAGATTTTTCTCGAAAAGGCAATATATAGTTTATGACCAATGAGGGAAAAAAAAACTATGTAAACAAAAATGCACTAACAGTGCATGGTTGAAATGGCCAGCAATTCCTAAACTATTGCAAAGCACGTATCACAAATAAAAAACATGAAAAAGAAATAAAAAAAAAAAAAAATAAAAAAAAAATAAAAAAAAATAAAAACCAATGAACATGATTTCACTAACGAAGCAATTGTATTGTTGGTTTGTCAACGATAATAACGGAATATTCAGTGCTTACTAACTAAGGGTTAGAACAACGATTTCATTGTTTTAATGAATAAGAAGTTTTATGAAAAACTTGCAAATGTTTTCGTTTTTCACAATTTCAAAACTCTTTCTCGCCAATAAACGAGTGTTTTATGCTAATAATTTCTTCTTTTGAGAAGGGGTGTGAGTAGGGGGGGGTGAGTTTGTACAAGTTGCAGAAATGTTTAAAATTTATCAAAAATGGATAGCTGTGCGAGACTAATTGAAGAGAAACTTGCCGGGCGAAGTTATATATATATATATATATATTTCATAATGAACGGTCTCCTCTGGTGTTAGCTGAAAATTTCAATAATTCAACTAAAACCATTTTCGGATACATATAAAATTCATATAGAATGCACACAATACAAATGACGAAGCGTCGCGTTGTGTTCACATTTGGAGTGAATATTGGACACCCGTCATCAAGTTGAAAAATTTCTTCTTATTTATGGGCAGTGAAACTAAACCATTTTTATCTATTTTTTTTTTTTTTTTTGAGGTTATGGTTATGGTAGAGGTTCATCTTTTTTATATAAGTTCTTTAACGCGTGAACTTAATTACTAAACTTATATACGGAATTCTAGCATCTCATCACGATTTCCATCTATTGGGACTTGCAAGAAGAATACACTTTGCTCAATCTTCTCAACAAAGGCTTACGTTGCTTGAAAATAGATTAAATATATATCTGTGTTATGTATTTATGACCGTCGCAAATGTAATAAGAAATTCAGTTCACTTTCGTCTTATCTAGTGTTGGATGAAATAATATCTATACTAAAACTTTAAATTTATGAGGTGTTATAATTTCATAAATCGCCAGCATAAAATTTTTTTTAAGTTAGTCTGATAGAAAAAAAGTGTATATATATAAGTGTATATATATCTATATTGTGTACAAATATATTTGTGTGCATTTATATTGCATATACATACTTATATACACGCTCATTTACACATATAGTATGGAGAAGATAGCCCTTCCAATATCTAACTACATATTATTAGGTTATTGAAAAAGGTTTTCCCGTTTGTGTTTTTTTTTAAAGAAATGAGCAAAATCAATTTAAAAGAAGCAAAAACACTATAGGGGTCCACCTGGGACCTGCTATTAACTACCCTATACCACTCTATGGTTATTCGCATAGCGACTTTATAAAAAAAGGCATTATATATGAGAAGTGGACAAAAAGTGACCCGATCCGAAACAAAAATTACGTTCCGTACGTTACGTTGGACACAAGAGAACAAAACTGACAGGTGGAGAGAGGGACAAAAAGGCGGAATCACTTTCTGCATAGATCGTACTACTAAATTTAATCAAAAATTACGGTCTGTAGGGTGAAAACAAGAGAACAAAGTGAACAGGTGGACAAAGGGAGAAACAAGCAGAATCACATTCTAAATAGATCGTACCAGTAAATCTAATTAAAATATTTCAAAAATTACGGTCTGTACGATGGACAGAGGGACAAACCAACATACTCACTTTCTAAATGCATAGGCTTTTGTCTCAAGTCTTTCTGACCGTTGGATGCATCTGCGCTTAACTTAATTTACCCTTGTACTGCAACTGAGGTAGGGTATAAACATTTAAAGCGACATTGTCGTGCAAAAAGTTGCATATATTACTGTTAAATAACTCTGCAGATTTAAATGACGTATGACTGGACGGTAAAGTGTGTGGTTAGAAATTGCTCTCTTCTCCATTGCAAAGCGTTCAGTTTCTTTTTTCAGAAAATGCACTGAAGATCCTATAAACGATAACAATCCGAATCAATCCGAATAACAATCTAAATCTAATTATGTTTGTTGCTTGATCAAGAAGCAATGATATGTTTTTCACATAGCTTCCGCTATTTCTCCTATTCGGCGAAATCATTTTGAAATCATTTTATATATTTTGTTAGCAATGTCATGCTTTAGCGTAACTAATTGTTTTTGCAGATTCTTAATATGCGGCGTGGTGTTTGTATTGAGAGAGACTTTCGTCAAATCATCTCTCTTGCAAAAATTGCATTCAAAACTATTAAATAATTAATTTTGATAACTTTTTCTCTGCAAATAATGTGTTTGCAGACATATTCACGCATAATTCCTTAAAATTGCCTTTAGTTTTTTCCATTAGCCCACTGGCCATTATTTATCGGTTCGCTTAATTCATACTGATTTTTTGAGATAAGCCACTATATGGGGAGTGGCCCAAAAAGTGGTCTGATCCGAACCATTTTGAATAGCGTTCATTCTTTGGACAG
>NW_023998416.1:1966026-2045286 GCF_014805625.2 Glossina fuscipes
ATTGCGATATTGAACACAAGGGTATAAGACAGACAGACGGACAGATAGAAAGAAAAGTTTCAGAATTACTTTGTGATATAATAACAAGTCCGTATGCCAAATTTCATCAAAATGTCGCAAAAATTGCGGTATTGAACACAGGGGTATAAGGCAGACAGATGGATAGACAAACAGGCAGATGGACAAGCTTCAGAATTACTTTCTGATATAATAAGTGAGTGAGTTTGGGTGTAATAAAAAACGGGTCTATCCCGAGTCATTCTGGGTGTTGTATACATCCGTACACACAAATGTAAATAGAATTATAATTTTTTCTTAGTCATTTCGAGTACGACACCAGCTTGACGTCCAACCTAATACATAAAATACATAAAAATTATTCTTAGGAACGATTGTGGTATCGAACTTATGAAGCGAGACGACGGTGATGCTGATGGTAATAGTAACAGTAATGTGGATAATGCATTTAATAGTTTTGCTCGTGTTGGAAATAAATTTGCGAATGCAAAAAAAAAAAAGAAAAAAAAAAAAGAAAAAAAAAAGAGAAAAGTTATACTACATTACCCTTTACTCCTATTATTTATTATAAATTTTTTAAATACATGACCAGGACCATGTAACGAGATATTTACAGCTTCAGCTTGCTGTCTATAATATGTTTTTCATGGCGATTCATAATAACCCGTAACAAAACTTTGAAAGAGAAAAACTATAAAACAATGGAAGGTACATTCAACTGCACTCAAACGTAATAATTGCTAAATATTTTCATACACAATAATTTCATCGCCCACTGCGTAAAATATTTTCTATTCGTATAACACGCCCTGTATAATGTGCATGTGAATGTGAATGTGAATATATATATTTATATATATATATATATATTTATACGTAACAAATCTTTATCCTGTTGAGCTTGTTATCGTTACCAGTTGGCTGCCTAGAGTTATGTTTTGTTAAAGTTTTTCATTTCCTCCCCTTAGATTTCGTGCCATAACATATTTTGTGGTTGTTTCTGTTAAAAGTTCCGGTACAAAAAGGAGAAACGAAACAACATTTGCCAGCATATTTGTCAAAAATAAAAGTTTTTTGCTTTCATTTCGTTTTATTTTATATATATTATGTTTATTTCATTCTTCTTCTTCTTCTTTTTTTTTTTTTGCTTTAATTTTTTTTATTTTTATTTAATATTAAGCATTAGTTGACTAAAAGTATCCTTAAAAAAAAAAAAAAAAACAAAAGTAACAAAGAAGAGAGAGACAGAGAGAAAATATTTTTAATGGATTGTCAATGAATTAAAAGTTTGTTCGTTTGTTTATTTTAACAGCTTTAGTTAGCGCGTGTGTGCACTTTTATGTGTTCATCTATGCGAGAGGGGGGGTGGGGGATCGAGGTGCTTGCCATTTACCAATAATTTGCTTAAAATTATTGGCTTTCACAACTTTATTCTTTTGTTTGTCGCCCGAAGAGTGAAGTGAGATGATCATTGTCTATGGAATGACGATAGCCGGAAAGAAGAAAGAAAGGCGAACACAATACAAACACACGTCTATAAATGCTATTCCTCTGCATTGGAGTTATGCAAACAATACCTAATAATTTGCAATTAATTATGTATTATAAATCTTAACACCAGAGACAAGTTTAGAGTGAAAGGAGAATTAAGAAAACAATTTAACTATAATTTCGAGAATAGAAAATAAATACGAAATATATTGTTTTTAATGTTATTGCGGAGAGCACAGCGAACATAACGATGAAAATCTGCATTTATTCCATTATTTGCAATAATTTATTCATAACGTCGCCACCCATTTAAGCTATGATCAGTAGAGTACTTTTTCTTAGCAAGAATTAATTATAATTATAAGCTCTCTGTCCATTAACGCGAGTACATCGAATGACTTTCCGTCATAATGGCGTCACACTTAATATCAAAATATGCGACACAATATGTTGAGTTCGTGTTGTCTATGTGATGTCTTTGAATAGCATTCTATAAGAAATGAAACTTTAATCCCTACCTGGATAGTATTAAAGCAAAAGTAAATCTGACTTTGCGTAAACTCTATGAATTAAATGTTCGCTTAACAAGCGACATCGCACCTAAACTCGTTCACTCTCTTTTTAGCTTGAGGCTATGCACGCCTAGTAGACCTTCCAACGGCCGAGAGCGGACAAATGAATCGACAAGCAAATGTTGCGTAAAGTATTCATTAAAAATAAGGTTATGGTTTTAAGTTTATCACACACATACAGCGAACAGATTTGCTTGTATGCGGGTTCTTAAGCATAAGTCTATAAGCAAAAAAAGCAAAGTGTTATTTAGTTGTTTTAAAAACAAGATGGAGGTGGGGAATATATTCTGAAAATATGCCTTAAAATCTAATGGGAATCATGGAATTTATTCGAAAAGTTGATTAAAAAGGATATGATACCGATTTGTATTGTTTATTTTAAACTGCTCTAGTGTTTATGAATTTAAATTTTATGGAATCCGCCTGAGTAGCCGAAGACGAGGAATCTCGACTAGCAAGTCAATGGTCGTGGGTTCGAATCTCAAGTGCGGTTGAGTTTTTAATAAAAGCCGATAGCCTTAGATGCAAGTGCTTTTAAGAGTTTCGTCTTAGAATTTATTTCTCTGGCCAAATTAATAATGATAATAATAATAATAATAAATTTTACGAAAAATTCCTATTATGCTTACTGGAGAATCTTATTTTGCGGTTACAACAAAAATTTCAACGTAATGGGGCAAAAATGAAAGGAATTAGTGGTACGATAAAAAAAAGTGTTTTGAAGAAGTGATTGCTTTACATTTTATACACGAAGTCAATCCTTTACAACTCTTTCGTTACCTTTGTGAGGAACAAATTTGTATTATATGTCTCTTCGCTTATAGTAAGTATTCTTATTTCTAGGCAAAGCAGTTCTTTGTACTGTTTTATTACCAATACATGAATTCTTCCATAGAGCATAGAACAATATGTCATATTTTTAATCCTACAATCTCCTCTATATAATGTCTCTTTACTGAACTTCTCAAGTCTGCAGGTATATTTTGCTCTGGCTTCAAAAAGTCTTCAACACTTACGGCCCTCACTTAGGCTTCTCAGTTTTGTTAACGATCGGTAAAAAATCACTCACGCCCCAGCTTGACGGCGTCCAACCGAAGACGAAGAGACGGAAGTGAGACAAACTCATTTCAGGGAGCATGAAGTATGGCTGCACAGAGCTTGTCCTATGTCAACATTCCAGCGCGCATTGTCTTTTGCAGAGGACAAGAATAAGTAAGGGGATAAGAATACGCTTCAAGAATTTCCATGACTACATACTAGATCTACTGACGTTTTGCGTATACCTATTGTTATCCAATTGCACCCATGCACACCCTCCGCTAATACAATCAGAAACCCTCCAAAGGTTCTTTCTATTTTTGTCTATAATTTTTTGTCTCCTGAAGTTGCTTACAAAACACTACTAACCAGACATTTAGCAGAGTTACTTGCATATTCGGTTTAAAAATAGTTGTAACAGATCTGCTACTATGTCAGCAATTAATGATAAGATTGTAGTTCCAATTTTTATTCAGTATTATAATCTATTATTGGTAGAAGGGTCTATGAAGTTTTTGCGGATGTTTGCTATACCAAGAATGGGACTTGGGATAGACTCGTCGATCGATTCAAAAACTGATTCGAAGCTTTACCGTTTGTCCGGTCATCTTGTTTTCTTGTGTCCAACGTATAGCGATTTTTGAGATATTTTTACCCCCATCCCTGAGTAGTGATAATGCAACTAACAAATTACTGCTAGTTATGAGTTGAACGCAGTACATGCACCTTAAGGAAAGTAAAGAACATCACTGAAAGCATTTATGCGCATTAGCTTAACCCCTTTAGTACCATAAAGAACGATTTGAAGTCATTCAATATGAATACCATGCGCCACTGCTTATATTTCACCTTTTATAATATCACCTCTCACTCTCTATTTATGTAAGTCCTCACAGAGCAAATACGTTATTTTTCTAGACAACATTTGAAAGTCGAAACCAGAAAGAGAGGAACTCAAGGCACGTAGGAGTAAGAGATGATGATTAATTATCAATAGGAAACTATCCAAAGTTTGTACTGCTTTGCAAGCGCTAGCAAAGGTTCTATGAATTTTCTTTCTCATAAAATTATCTTAATTAAGTTAATTAAAAAGCTCAGACATAATAAAAAAAAATTTTTTTTAATAATTAGTTTTACATTTAAAGCAAAGTTTCACCTCTACATTAACTATTCCATCATCGTTATCATAAACAGCAAAGAAAAAAAGAAAAGGAAATCATTTGTGATGTACATGAAGCGCATATATCATAAACAGGACACATTGGAGTAAATGTAGCTAAAGAGAAAATGTGTTGTAATAAGCGTGAACTTTGTTGGCATGCAAAAGAATGCCACCATTACCAGCATAGCCACCGCATACGCTATAATAATTCAGTTAATATGCGGATGTTTTAGGAGGAAAAAAAGAAAGCAAAAAAAAAAAAAATGAATGAATGAATAACTATGCAAAGTGACGTTTGAGGTTACACACGAACATAAAATACAAAATTCATCGCTTTGTGGCGAATCCTGAATATAGTATAAAGAGTATAAAGAATGCAAGGTTTTTTGCCATTCAAGAAATGCCAGTTCATTCTAAATTAAAAAGAAATCATTTCTCCCCTCAATCTAATTCCCGGTGGCGGGAGAGTCCTTAAAAAGAAACCAAGAAGTGTCTTCTTTTTCCCGGCAAGACTTCTTTCAGTGATCAGCGTAAGTAGATTATTGCCAATTTCAAAAGTGAAAATGAACTGCAAGCTCGGCTGTAGACAATGTCAAATACTTCTCCGCGGACACTTGAAATCTATGAAGAAAGATTGAAACATTTTTTTATACTTACTTCCTTGCTTCCAGTGCCAGTCCTTTAAAGCATAATTGTAGTAAAAATGTTATCACACGAGTTAAGGGTGTATGCTGGTTTTTGTTCGGCTTGAAGACTACGAAGAAATCTTCGATCATTTTCGCTGCAACACTAGTTATCCCCAAGCAATTATTAATATGTTGGAATGGCCTCACTTTGCTCAGATAAGAAGAAATCTCTTTATCTTGCACTTCAGCGGTAATGAGGGTAACCTCGCTCTCAATGTGGGCAATGATTAAGGCTCAACATTTAAATCGTGCATCGTCGGACAACCTCAGATTAATCATTTTAATTGCAGGCTTCCGTATTAAGCTCTAGCGCTTTACATAATTTGCCTTCAATATGTTTACGTGACTTTGCTAAATAATTGAAATCAATTTCATTTGTTTGGTTCAATGTTTTCAAGGACATTTGAGCATTTATTTGCCTGGATTCCTATGTCCGCTTCTGGTAAATGCCAATGCTGGATAGATGGAAGAGTAAAAGGGCTGAAGAGAATAGTCTTTCCAAGCCTCTGTTGCATGTATATTGATCTGGCAAATGCGATGACAAAATTAGCATACTTCCGACTTTCGATAATGGGTATAATAACATATAATATATGTACGTATGTTGTGCCTTGTGTTTGGTGTTATTAAAAACATACTCACTTTTAATTTTAGCATAACGAAAACCGAGGAACGTAAACACCAGCAGAAGTGTAATGAAAATGTTGATGCTATACTGATGATGAGTAAGTAACTGACTAAAACACGAGCACGCACCCACCCACACACGCATGCATCGGCAAGCTTACTGACATCCATAGAAAATGTTACTTTTTTTATCTAAAGCTGCTAAGCTGGGTACATTGTGAGTGCATTGGTACATGCATATGCTTTCCTATCCTATATCTATCTGCGTCTATATGTGTATGTATCTGTGTGTGTGTGTGTGCGTGTCCGCACGAGATGATAGTACCAGAAATAATTTACAACATCTGCCAGTGTGACGAATAAAAACAGTTAAAAAAAATTTTTCCTTTTTTTTTTTTTTTTTTTTTTTTAAGATATAAAACAAAAAGTTCATCAACGTTTCGCACACCTTTCTATAAAAAGAAACTTTACCACAGCAATAGTAACAACGGCAAAATTATAAACAGAATTTGCATTAGCAACATTTGTGGATAAAGTAGAAAAAACAAAAATTATATGCTAAGGGTTGCGAAAGCGAGTGAGGAGAAAAAATTATTTTATAGAGGGAGAGATATGCTCTGATTTTATTTTTTTTTTTTTTTTGTGTGTATATTTTGTTGTTGTTATTGTTGTTGTTGCTTTGTTTTCTATATTCTTTAAAATTGTACTCAATTTTAATATTATTCACCATCTAAGTGACGATGCTACCGCTACCGCTTACCATGGCTTGACTTAGATGTTGGCATTCTTTGCAATTTTGTTGTTTGTGATGATGTTTCCATTCGCGTCAACATCAACATCGTCATCTACAATCTTTATGCTTAGTTTGTTATTATTGTTTTTGTTGGGCGTAGCGATGTTGCCGCGGTATACATAATTATATGCGTGCATTTTTAATTAAGTTTACTGGGCCAGTTGTAACGTACACATGCTGCTCGTGCAACATAGATACATACGCGTATATAGTTTTTCTTAATAGGAAAAAAAAAGAGTTAAAAAAGTTGCTGATTCCATTTTTGTTGTTTTTTGTATCTTTTTTTTTTTTTAGTTCTCTAGCATACAAAAAATGTTAAATAGTTAACACCTAAAGGAAATTTGTCTGTAAAAAAGTGCGAAATGAAAACGAATGAAAAGCAATGCAGCAGTGCGATAAGCTAACCTATTTGTATAGCTGCTGACAGATATATGGCTTGTTTTTTTTTTTTTTTTTTTTAAGCCAATGTATCTTGTGTGTGTTGTTTTTGTTAATGTTGGCGTAATTATGACCGGGTGACCACTACTTTTCGTACTCGATCTCCGGCAATCACTTGTATGTATGTGAGGCAAATTTCAATTTTCCATCTCAATATGGCTCAGCTGTGAGCTTTTCAACAGCAAATGACAGACTGGATGAGAGAAGGACTTGATGAAGTGGATCGGATTTAAAGCCAGACATTGTTACAGATATTTTATGGGATCTCGACTACTGATTGTAGAAACAGGAAAGAGAAATACGATATGCTCATCCTCCTTCACAGGTGTAGAAAATCTTTATTTGTTTGAATACTGTGCTTGAGCTGACAAGTGGTTATTTTGTCTCTTTTATTACATAATGTTTGCTTGCAGGCAATCGATCATAATATCATCAATAAATAAGTCTTCGATCTGACACATATACAGCAGCACTGTTGACAGACTTAAGTAACGTTGTGTTCTGGATGGTGCTAACCGTCAAATGAAACGCGTCAAAAAGTCATGCCATTGCGGCCATTAGTTTAATTAGTAGTTTCAGTTCTTTTAGTTTAGCTACTTTTTTTATTTTCGAAATCATGTAAAAATCTGAAAATCGTTTCTTGATTAAAATTTACTTTTTGATAAAAAAAAGTACCGTTCATTATTAGCGGTGATTGAAAACATGTTATGACGCGCATAGCCTGTCGAAAAAATAAATTCGTGGATAGTTTTTTAACTTTAAACAATGTTATGTGGACTGCGACTGTGCTGAACGACCGAATACGTCAGTTATAGAAAACATAAAGAAAGTGCACAAAGCCATTTTGTAAGACTAAACATATGATACTTTAAAGATATCATAAAATACTGCATTTGCTATTTTCCCCGAACAGTTGCCACGACAAAGCTCTGTTTGAAGTGAATGCCACGTTTGTTCACTTTTGACCAAAATGACTTACATGTTGGCGTCAAGGTGAAAAAGAAAGGATTTTTTCATACAATACGTCGAAGTGAATGAAATGTAGAATCATCACTAAAAGTTTTATAACAAATTTTTTGCGCAGAAAACAAAAATTCATCGGAGATTTGCTGACTTTAATTGAAGAACGTAGTGAATCACCAGAAGAAGTGGTTACAGCGAACACATCTAGATAATCGCAACTTATTTACGATAATCGAAAAGTAAAATGGCAAGAGTCACTATTTTGCATCAAAATTAAAATGTAGAAAAGCCTTTACTTAAATAGTCATCGCAACGTGGGATAAAAGATTTAGCATATCGCGGATTTAAAGCTGTTTAAGTACAATAAAAAAAAAAGTTTTCTTATGCGCTAAGGGATGAGAATACTCTTCCAAAGTAAATCGATAGCCCGCTAAGCGAAAGGATAAAGTTGATGATAGCCGTGCAAAGCGAGCCGAAAGAAAAAATTCTATCGGAATGATGGCGAATTCCATATTTTGGGACTCGTATGGCATTCTATTATCTTCAAAAAGGAAAAACATTGAATAGCAAACGTTATGTGTGTTTTGTTAAATTAATGGAGAAAATTGCCAAAAAAAAGTGAAGGGGAAAAGGAGATTGCCAAAGAAATGTCTCTTAATAGAGAAGACAATGTACCGTCGTGTTTCAAGCCGATGACTACAATGATTAAATTGCATTAATTGTGGTGTAAATTGTTCCCTTCCAAATCAGTATCCGCAAAGCTCAACAGGGTGCTTTACGGGCAAAACATAGACTGGATCAAACTAAAGCATATTTCAGAGCTTTGGCTAATCATTCTATAAACAACTAAGACAATTATACTCTCTATGAAATCTCTTACACCCACCATCTTTATCTAAATATGCTATTGTAGGTATTATCGGGATTTCTACTCTGCTCTTGAACAATCATAGAAAGTATATATGCAGAAAGGTTTATCGTTGTACCTGTTCCAATTTATGAGTAACGGTCCGTAAAAGCAAAGGTTTTTCTTCTTTTAAAGTACCGTAGGCGTGTCTTTGGATCAATTGATCCGATATCCAATACCAGTCTATGTTCAACAATTTCCAATGTCCAATGTGCCAATTTAAAGCCGTTTTCATAATTTTTGGCGACCAAGAAAATGGTTGCCGCACAGATTATGTAGGTGGACAACCGGATTTTTACACTGATCACAAGTATATATAATTTGCGAAGTTTCCTTCTACGTTTAGGCAAAATGACTATACCACCTTAAAGGGCTTAAGTTGAAAAGGTTAGAGAAGTGGTTGTGTCGCTCTAGAGGCGGACTCTGTTGATGAATAGAGTCGAACTTGGCAAAAAGTTTGTTTGTTTTCATATTTAGTCTCATGAATTTTTAATCGATATATTATACGACAAAATAGTATAATTTTTGACAATTTTTTTGGGGGAAAACAAGTGGCGTAGATTATTTAATTATTGGCATTATCCAATTATAATGTATGAAGTTATATATTTTTTTTTTTTTGTTTTTGCTCCCTAAGTTATGTCCCATAAAGGTTAGCATTACCGAAATAGATATTTTCCTTTGAGTGAATTTTTACTTGTGTTCAATGCAGATTTTTATTCATTTTAATTATGATTTTTTTTCGGGCATAGCATAAAAGTAGATATCAAAAAAAAAAAAAGGAAGAAACATAGAAAAGAAATTATACATAACTTCAAAATATAAAATGATTTAATATGCTAACAAAATTCTTAGCATATATTTAATTTGTATATTTTTCATACAAACACATATAAAGTAGACAAATAGACAAAAAAAAAAAAAAAAAAAAACAAACAAACTAACAAACAAATTCTTGTAAAAGGTATGCAAACATCAACACTTCTTTCTCACACTTCTCATGACTTCCAGTTTCCAGTGTTTCTTTATCGTCATCTAACTTTACTTTGCTAAAATGCAAAATATTTAGATATTTTAAGCCTGAATAAATGTGAGATGAGCGCGCCTAAGTTATGCATTCGTTTGTTTATTTCAAGTGAATGTGAATGAAAAAAATGAAAAAAATGAAAAAAAAAAAAAATAAAAGAAAATTTCTAGAATTCAAATAATCATGTAAATGAAATCAAAAGAGATAAATATTTATGGAAAATTAAATATCGTATCTTGTTCGGTGTGTATCAAGTTTACTTCTTTAAATATTTATACAGTTTTTTTTTTTTATAAAATAATAATTTTTCAGTTTATATAAGCTTTGTTCTCTTGAAGTGAATCAAATGAATGAATTTTGGAATTATGCCAAGACGATGGGATTAAATATCATTTAAGTAATTTCATTGTGATATATTTTTTTTTTTCCTCTCTGTATTCTATTATTTTGTTTATTTGTTAAATTTATTTATATACTAAATATATTCATAAAAATGATATTATCTTTTATGCTTAAGGAAAAAGACTTTTTGCCAACATATTATAAGAAATTATTCGAAATTTTGTTTATATGTTTTATATATACATACACATACACAATCTTGCATATATAATTGTAGATAAATATTTCTTAAGCAAAGAGATCATAAACACAGAGATGTAGTTATACTCAATACACAATTCATTTTGTCTCTATCACAAGTCGTAAGTCATATCTATATTATCCGATTGTTAATTTATTATCTATCTGCCTTTCATTCGACACTCTACTTCATGCTATTTGGCTGTATTAATATAAGAAATTGATTTGAATCGGATCGGGCTGGTGACGGCAACAATTTGTTTTTTATATCCACGATATTTAGTATATTAGCTTATTTAAATATTTATAACGCCTAAATGTATGCATCTGATAACCCAAAAATTATATTCGTCTTGGTTTGTCTTGTTTTGTCATTAATAGTAGGCGGGACCTACCTGTCTGTGTTACTGGTCTGGCAGCCTATTAAAATTATAGTTACGATCTGAAAGCATTGCTTAGGAAAATTAGTTCAATCTCAAATTTTTTGTATCACCCTGGTTAGGCTGGACTCGAAAGCCAACGCAATTGCGGACTAAGCAACGCGGACTAATTTTTCCTTGACTACGACCTCAAAATTGGGCGCTTCGGATTAAGTAAGATAGAGTATGCGCTTTTTAGTTCATTCAGTTATCGGCCAAGTGCTGCCAAATTGTATAAAAATCTGGTTTGAAATATTTACGATATGCGATAGATGTGACATATACAATACGCTGTGCGATTGACATATTCTTTTTCTTTTTTTTTTAATGTGGCGAATCTGTCAAAGCATATCGCCTAGTCGTGCAACACGGTCACTGTCAGAAAGATGAGAGGCAAGAGTAAGAAATTGAGCAGACTTCTGCGAAGCCTATTGAGTGTGTGCCCAATCGATAAGTGCTATATCTTCAACAGCTGAACACTTACTATAACTGCAACTAAGAAGGACTCCATCTTAAGATTTACTAGCCGTTAACACTGACGTGATAGTCGCGCTTATTATCTACTAGGCTACTCAGGCAGTTTGCTTGATATTGCTTAAGCTTAATACCTATTTTTTTATTTATTTTATTTTACAAGGGTAATGCCATATCGTATATCGCTCTTTTTCCCTATCCGACAGAGGTGGATACAGATTAGATGCTGTATATGGTTCAAATCATGTGGAAAAATTTAAGTCATAAGTTACTCAGGCTACTGTAAGCAGTTAAAAATAAATTTCGGTGATACTCCGAAGATACTTAGGATTTCTGTGAACGAAGAGGAGTTAAAATAGTGGAATGGTAGTAGAGCGCACATTAAATCAATTAAAATGATTTCTATATCCTGTACAACCTGTGGTACAAGTTTGTGCCTATGTATGCAGCACCACAAGAACTTGAGATAGACGCGCCTTTTATTATAACGATCGATTCAAACCATTGTTTGACCGTGTTTTCCCTGTTCGGCCTGCAACCCGCAATTCTTGAGATATTTTCGTAAAATCTGATAAACTGCAATATTTTGGGACAAAGTGGTGCGGAACGGACTATTTGTTCGACTTGTACTTAGCGCATAACGCTTTACTTTGAAAAGTCGACATATGGATGATAACTGTAAAGTGATGTATGGGATTTAATGATGGGTCATCTCGTACTCTAGTGTTTTTACTTGTTTTTTACTAAACGTGTTGACTCTGCCTTAAATTATGCATACTACATACTACATACTACATACATACGAAGCTATAGAAATTAAGGAAATACGTGGCAAAGTGGAAAATGCATACGGTACAGTGTGCGTAGAAAGGTTTGATGTCTTGATTTAAAGCTATTTAAGCCGTGAAAGTAAAGACTTTTTTGAAAAAATCCTTTTTCGCTTGTCTTCGCTCAATTTTATTTTGCTTATTATGACGATATTCATCTTTACGCTGCTAAGTACGTTATATGGTGAAATATATAATTTCCTTAGGGCCGTTATTCGTACAACACAAGCCATAAGAAGTGAAAACTTGACCACAGGATATAAGAGCATCTATGCTCTTACGAATACATACGCATAGAAAATTGGTTTACATAAAGTACAAGCGTCCGCTTTGTTTGCTTTCTCGAAGGCATGCATGTATACGCGTATATTTAAAGGAGCTAGTGTGATGGATATACAAGCACTGAACAAATTTCGCCTAAAGGATATTAACAAAAGCCATGCATGTGCATACATACTAATATACAGTCAAGCATAACGTATAAACATAAGCTAATCTTGTGCGTTGTGTGTTTGCTTGTGCACGGGGGAAGAGAGAGAGAGAGAGAGAGAGATAGAGAAAGAGAGATTGAAAAATTTTGCATGCTAGCGAGTTATGAACAATAACAATGCTAAACAATATGCGATGGCAGGTTATGGCACACACATACGCATGCCTTTATATATGTTTATATAAATGTATGTTTGTGTGTGCATGCGAGTGTTTAAGGCAATGGTAACCATCAAAACAAGTTTTTCAGATCCCATAACAATACATTTTCCTAAAAACTCGCAACACACACGTGTACACGATAGCAATAAAAACAGCAGACAATAAGACTAAACAGATAGAATGAGAGAGAGAGAAAAGAAATAGAAAAAGAAAAAAAAAAAATTGAAAAAAAATTGGACAACATTCTCTTGAAAGTAATTTCGGAAAAAAGTTTTTCCATCAAAATATTTCGCTGTCGGTATAAATATCCTGTTAGAAAATAGAAACGTATACAAACACATACATACACGCATATGCAGTTTGTTATTAATGTACCGACTAACGTGTTGTTTTCTTCTTTTATTATTATTATTATTATTATTATTATTGTTATATGGAGCCTTAAAAACAGAGCATGAAGAAGCTTGATTCGAAGATTGAGCGAATTTTGAACACTCAACGCCGTTGTAATATTGGGGGTTTTCCTCAATCACCGGGTTGATGAATTGCGATTAAGGCAAAGCCAATACGTACGAATATAATTTTGATAAACTCTCCCGTTATGATAAGCTAACCAGACGAATATTCCTCATGATAACCTTTAGAAGGAAATTAAAGACAATAAGACACTTTGTGCAATTTACAAAATGCTAGCTTGAAGAACGAATGAAAGTCAAATGAAATTTAGGAGGAGTACAAGTAAGGTCTCTAAAGAACTCAGAACGGAGGACGCTGTTAGTGAAAAAATGCATTACGCACAACACGGAGTGTGTCGAGCAGAGTTCTCGAGGACCTTGAATAAACCGATTTCACCTTTTTTTGGCCTAATCATCTAGTATATATATACTTTAAAGAAAAGAGCCGATAGTCTTAGCCGCTAAGGTTCATCTTACTTTTATTCCTATAATTTATATCTTTCGCCTAAATAATTTACAATAATAATAATTTTATTTTTTTGAAAAGAAACCATCATTGGCGGGAAGGAACACGTTTTGAAAAAGGCTGCTTAATCGTGACGAGTCAAGAACTATTGACAGGAAAGTGCAAAAAATGCTGACTCAATCCAAGCAGAGCATTAGCATTAGTAAGAAGGCTTAAGTCGCAATATGATATTGGACGTCGCAAAGACTTGATTCGGATCGGATAAGCCGTGGAGAATAAAGCGTAGTATTCAAAGCGTCATCATTCGGAAAGATCTGCCTTGCAGAGTGTACGAGGATTTGATTGAATCTCATGAAAGTATATCGAGGGAATGCTGCCAAGAACAATTGGAGTAACTAGGCAGATAAGAAAAACCCCAATAGATCAGATGACTTTCCGGAATGATGACAGTCCCTTCAGCAAACGTTAACAAACGTTGGATTGCAAAGTGCTGCCCTCTGCATTCATCGAATATTCCACCCTATGATTAACGTGCATTCAGGTAGGACTTGGATTTTTGTCTACAGATGCAGGAGGTGGTTAGCGATGCAAAACACTTTTGGTAAAGAAGCTATTACAATAAAGCCTTTGATTTTCACGGAAAGTCCTTTGGAAGTGACCTGTGATACTGTGAAGTGACATAATCTTTTTCTTGTCGGATCGACACCTAGTAGCGATTATTAAATGAAAGAATAATGTAGGCATATTAAAATCCAAGGGCAAGTACAACGGGAGGACGGAAAGAGAAAGCTAAATAGATTTATAATCGTAGACTGATTAAAGTAAGAGCCCAAGCTCTGATCGCCATTGCTGGATGTTACAAACGAAAGGATGGAATTAATATATTGCCTTGCTTTCGAGATGCATATAAAAATGTTTAAAATCACCACAACTAGTTCATGTGTTGGTTCTTTAACAAGCTGCTTTAAAAATAGCAACAGCAACAGCAACAGCAAAAACAACAACAATTCCTCGGCACAAACAGTGTATATTTTGGCAACAAAAGTGATTTATGATTGTAGGGCAGGAGAATATGTTGTGTCGAATATTTGTGCGTCTGTATATGCCTTTATGTGTGTATGTAATATATATCTATATACGTATATATACGTATATAAATATATATACGTATGAGAAAAGACGGTATGTTTAGTTTGAGTTTAAATTATGCTTTATATACCTTGCCGGTTTGCCGCGCTTTACACTTTTATTATCTCTAGCATTTTGTTTCTTCGCTTTCTTCTATTCTGTCTAAGCTAATTTAACAAGCTTAACATAGTGTTTGTGTAGAATTTTTAATACCATGTTTGCTTACGTAAAGTATATTGTATTTTTCTATGAAGTAATCTGATAGTTTAAATGAATTTATAAATGTTTTAATTTAATGATGAAAAAAACCAAAAAATTGTTTATGTAACATCTAATAAAAAGAAAAATAAATATTTATGTATAATAAATTAATAGAGATATTATTTAGCTTAGAAATCAAATATTTTTGTATTTATCTCTTGTCTATTTTTCTTATTTTGTTATGCAGACAATTAACGCATAGAGATATATGCCTTTCATCGCTTCCTTTGTAACATGCTTCGAAACAGGTATTAATGCTAGCTTAGAGTACACAAATTCTTTGATCAATTCTTTGAAGGTCTTTGAATGATTTGTTTGTCTCTCGATTGGTTT
Source organism: Glossina fuscipes (assembly GCF_014805625.2). NCBI lineage: Eukaryota > Metazoa > Arthropoda > Insecta > Diptera > Glossinidae > Glossina > Glossina fuscipes. The sequence continues at coordinate 1,981,345 of NW_023998416.1, forward strand.
TCTGTTGTGTAAGTTTGTAAATTTAATAAAAAAGTTAAATAAACAAACGATATTTAAGCGATTGGATTGGATGCATACGTAAATATTGGTTATTCTTTAACCATAAAAACACTAATATAGATACTTGAGGGGTTATGTTGGCATTGGAAAATTCAAAAAATTCATTTTTAAAATCGTTTTATACAATCTTGAGGGTTTTCGCTATCTTTCAAGAGAGGACAGGGGTTAGAATTATAAGATGTTAAGTTAAACTGTAACTTCTCTAACTGAAAGCTCAATTTTTATGCTTCATACACCAATGTAAGTCGTTCAAGTGGACCGCACATGACGCAATATTTTCAAAAATTTGAATAGCACAAGTTCTGCACCTACAAGCTGGCATAAGCATTGGCTAACGATAGGAAATATTTTGCCGGTAATAACTCATGCCTTTCTTTTACGCAGTACGTTCAATATTATTAAATAATCGTCACAAAGTTATTCTTACGCCTAATAGCGAGTAGAATCTTTGGAAATTCTGATCATGAAGCTTGGCCTGTTGCCACTTCAACTGCTTTTCTCCTCAAACTCAATTTTGAAGCCGGTGGCCTTCAAGTCACACACAAAATTGTATATATGCTGCGTCTGAACAAGACTGATCAGTCAGTGGCCATGACGTCACAGAGTTAGTCCGTCAACATTACTAAAATTTTATATGCTTCTTCTAAACAAGACTGATCAGTCAGCGAGCGAAGTTGTTTTCCTTTTCGTCGATCATAATTGATTTTAGGAGATTTTCCAGACCATAGTATTTCTTCACATACAAGTCTCCCAGCAATTCAAACTTCAATATTGTTTTAGTACTTTTTTTTTTGTATTTGCTTCCCAGATAATGTTTTGTGATAGTTTTTGCTTGTTTTTAAAGCGTGTTTTTATTTTGTATATCCATTGGCGAAGGAAGAGGATTTGCCCATACGTTACGAAATAATATTTGAAACAACCAGACCAACCGTTAGACGCTTTACTCAATATACACATTCTTGATCAGCGTCAAATTCTGAATTGATCTACTAGTATCTAATAGTCTGTGTGCGTCTTATGGGCACTCTCTTGTTCGCAAAATGTAAGATATCGATTTCAAGTATGACAGAAATATTAAAAGTTCCTGCGTACAAGTTCGTATAAAAAATAGGCCAAATCGGTGGAAAAACTCGCCCATAATAAAGCGTAACCAAAAATTTATGAATTTTTGCTCATCGCTCATAAATGTCAAGAAGGATTGAAAACTAAAAATTTCTAAATTTATTTTATCGACCAACTTAATATTCCTGTTCGAAAATCGAAAATATCATCAACGCCTATACAAAATTATATATAATTTATTACATTTCTGTTTTTTTCACTTTTTCGAAATTTTTCTACTTATTACTCATTAGGTAAACATGACAGGCAGAATGATGAGAATTATTCTGCCTATTCTTCGCGTGAAGAAGCGTTGTCTGTACTGAAAAATGAAAAAACTCATTGACGTCTTATAGGTGATCAAGTCTTTTTTTCTCTCTTAAAATAAATCTATTAGTCATTTACTGAAAATTTGCAAAACTTCTTAATACTAATCTAGTAGTAATAGCTTGCAATGCCAATATTATCCTACGGTAGTATGACAAGTTATTGCAGCGATAAAATGAACTGTGGTGAGTGTATGAAATTCGGCTCTAGCCTAATAGGACTTTTTCGTTTGTTTTAATTATGTTTTCTTTCCGGCTTTAAACGAAGAGAAATTACGAACTACAAAATATTGACTAGTGTTATGCTTTACACACTTCACTATTTTTTCATAAATGCTTTGTTGAAGGGCGAGCTACGAGCCACGCATTATTTATATTAAGGTCATGAATGTAGCACCTTTTTGCTCCACAGAAGCTCTAGCCAGAAGTTTTCAATTTGATAAAATAATTTTTTCTTCATTTTGGCCATTGTTGAAAGATGAAAAGAGAAGACTTCTTCAGTTCCGGAAGAAGGAGAACTGGACTGGAAATTTTGTTCATCTACAGTCTTGTTTGATAATGATTCTTTGTATGTTCAGGTTGGACGAGCTAAGCTGACTGCACGATACGTCTTTTCCCTCTGCCCTTGGAACCATCGGTACTATTTATAAACTTGTGATTCGTACTTTGAACAAAAATAGATTCAAATAAACTCAGTGACAAAGCAATAAAAAACCCGGTTATGGGTTTGCACACTGACCTTCAGCAAAGAATGGTTGAAAGAATTTCGTAATCCATACATTGTAAAAAGGACTTTCGCTACACCGAAACATGCTAACTTTGTGTGATCTATGGCATCAGTTCAAAAACAATTCTGATTTTTTGCGTTAAGGGACTTGCCACGGTGTGCGCATGTTTCATTATAACCATCTGAAAAAAAATTACCACTAATTGCTTTAGATTCCCTTAAGAAATGCAAGTTCGCTTTAGATATCTCCCTCTTAGTACGATCTGTATGAGTAGCGAAGTACGTAAGAATCGATGCTAAAAAATCAGTGTTCGCCGATTCGAATATGGTGCGTATGAGTTATAACACTTACTTATTGGTTCTGCACACACTAGGTTGCCGCCGTCTTCTCCAACTCTTTCTCTTCTCGCCCTGCTTTCTGACCGTCACCGCGTTAGAGGAGATCCACTGAGCGATTGGTCACAATTAGCAAACTTGATAAATGGTGTTATTAATGGTCGAGCTGTTTTAAATGCAATAGACTTTAAAAGTTCTATCCAGCTTTTGTTTCATTAAACTGAGCCAGCCGTAGATGTGGTTATGAAGCGCTTAACTTGCTTAAGGTTGTTCGTATTGAAATTTGAATGGTCTTTACAAGTTAACTTCTTTATCGTATCTAATACATACGATTACAGTCTCCTCCACACTAGCCAAGCATTACCGGCATCACATCAAAGCAATGACATTAGAGAAGTCACTTAATGTCGTTGCAAAGTAAAGGTGTTTTTATAATGAATTGCCAAACTTTGGCATGCTTTTCGTAAGCTTAGTGACACGATCAAATTTGATGACTGTGAGCATTCTAATGCAGATGAGAACGTGTCTTTTGTCGGGTCTTCTCTTTCATTTTCTACTCTTATGAATTCATTTAAATATCCGTTTTAACCTAACCTTAACCTTTTGAACCTCTTAAATTGTATGCCTACTTGGCTGAAGTTGAATTGTAGCTGAATTGAAATTGATTTTTTGTACTGCATTTTTCATTTACACACACATTTACATACAATTTATTACATAACTATTTTCTTACTATTATTATTAATTCAGTCAGCCAATAAATTGTAAGATTAAAGACTTAAAGCACTAGCATCTAATATTATCGGCCTTATTGAGACCTTTATCGCATTTGATATTCGAACTCATGATTATTGAGTTTTTAGGCGAGAATCTTTGTCTGCTCGGCCACTCAGGCGGATAACAATTATTTTATGCTTACTTATGCTATATTTTTCTGATAAACTCAGTAAATTGTATGTGAAGCGTGCAACGCATGCCTTACTTATTTAAAATATTTGTGCCATCATTCCGCGAAGTTTTAATAGTGTCAATTTTTGTAAACAATATCTTCTATGTACTTCTGAAATTTGAAAAAATTTGTTTTTTTTTATCATTAAATGAAGGCAGACAGGTATTTCATTCCGTTTGTAACACAGATGAGAAAAACCATACCGTAAACATGTATGTAATTTATGGTTATAAGATTTGCAACTGATTTAATCCCGTTCATGTGTGTGTTCGTTTTGGATAACAACCTGAAATCTGACATACAACTCGTTTGCTAAGGGCCGGATTGAAAGTCTGAAAATGACTCGATTTACTCGTTATCTGCAACTTTGCCAGAATTACACAAAAGTTAAATAAGAAAGACATGTGTTCCGTTTATAGCCTACAAAAAAAAGGCAACGATCTAAAACTTGATAAACATATCCTCCAGGCTCAAAGTGTAAAAGTCAAAAGAATTCTGTTCATGTCTAGCCGACGCTCCTATATTTAACAAAATGTATTGTAACCGTAATGCTTAAGCTTAAGATAATGGTGTCAAAGAGTTTTTCCAAAGTGAGGATAATTTTCTCACCGGGCGTGTTAGAGAATAGGTGTAGCCAATTACTAACCGGCATCCGAGAAAAGCTTTTTTCTAATGACTTGAACGCCCAGTTAGTCTAGTGCGATAAGTAAGTTATTTTTAAGCTCTATGGGTACGAATAGGTAGATAGGATAGATAGCAAAATATGCTTAATGAACTTAAAATATTGTCTTTAAAGAGATCTTGATTTCATTGTAAGCCCTTTCAACTTTTTTTAAAAAGTTTACAAAATTAATAACAAATATCGTAAGTTGATCTATCCTTTTTGTCTTTGTTAAAAGGCTGGTTATATTTGTGGACCTTGGACCTTCAAATCTTGTTTACAATTTTTACATGTGGTCGTATTATCTCCGTATCATATATACTTGGCTACACGAGAACATTATATTTGCAGTGATGTTATTTAACCTTAAACCTAGAGCTTGTTGGCGTCATTTTATAAAGTTTTTGATAGACATGCGAAATATATAAGCTATGCGTGTTTGTGATCAACGTAAATAATCGAAATAAAGGCGCCATATGATATATTTCGCTTGCCTGTCAATTCAAATTACGAATACTATATATCAGTTATTTACTAGAAACATCAAGAGAAGTTTTAAATTTCTCTTTATTTTGATTTGATTATGTTCACTTCGTTGCTAGTAAAGTGTCAAATTTCAAATTTATAAAGTTGTTATGATTCTCTATCTCTCTTAGTACATTTCTTTTTCAAGTGTATTTTTCTTTGTTTCTATTCATTAAGTTCGCTTTTTTGTAGTAGTAGTGTATGTCGGCTTATTTACGCACACGTGTTAGGCGAAGTTTCAAAATATGATAAAGTATTGTCCTCAGTTGGCTTACGCCTACATGGCGTCTGTCTGTTTTTATACCCTTCACCGAAGTTTGACAAACGAGTTTGCAATGCCCAGAAGGCAGGTTCAGAGACTCCACAAAGTTCTTGATCGTCAATATAATTTTTTGGGATATATTTTTAATTTTTGTATATCATCATAAGGTTGAATTCCACATAATTGGAACAAAGTTTTAGCTCTCATCAAATTGGTTTCAATATAACGCGATACACGTTACCTCGATTTATATTATATATATACAATATATATAAGCTTAAATTATTTTATATTATATTTCAATTTAAGTGAATGAATAAACAAGTTTCGCATAACACGGAGCACAAGAACAATGATAAAAACACATGAAAACTAAACGATTCGTTCTATTTCTTTTTTTTTGGCAGCAACCGTGCTTTTACTACGTTGCCCTTTTTTTATTACTTTATAGATGCGTTTAATTATGACTTTAAGTATTCCTTAATTGGAATTCTTATGTTAATTCTAAAAAATCAATCAAGTGTCATTCAGTCATAATTATCAAAATCCTTAGTAAAATTGTCATAAGATTTTTTCATTACAATCACTCAGCTTTATCTAAAGGAACAGCTTTTTCTTCAGATAGCCAATGCTCTAACTACAACATACGTCAAGTTTCATATTAACATCCTAAATACCTGAAGAGATATATTTTTTCCATAATTCATTCTTTGCTTCCATCTATAAAGAAGCATTTTTTGATTCCTTCAAAGCGCTATACCTGGACAATTTTTTTGACTTTCGAGAACAATGTAAAACTAAGCATGGCCAAGTCAGTTGAACGGGGCGCTTGTGAAATGTTATTAGATAAGTTTTTGTTGAAAAAATCTTGAAGGACTAAAGCGATCTAAGCAGGCAATGTTGGCGAACCGTTGCAAGCAAACAACGTGTAACACTGAAATAATATTCCTCGGTAGCAAGACGGAAAAAATTCATTACGCTCCATACTTGAGATAATCAAAAACAGCCTGGAACCACAGTCTAACGAGCATTACGTTTCAAGGCATTTTTTGTTTGTGATTTGCTTGATTTGACAACATTCTTTTATAAAAAAATTGCAATACCTTATTGCAAGTGTTGTCGCGAAATACCAAAATTGATACAAAGCCACTATAAAAGAAAACACATTGTTTTCTTTTATATAACAATGCCAGAAACACCTTCATCTTTGAAGTTTTTGAGCAAAATCCAATAGCAAGCACCGATCAAACTGTTCTCTTTTCTCGACTATTTTTAATATAAAAGTTAAATACTGCTTCTAAAATCATATTTAGTCATCATATCAAAATGCACGACCTTATCTTCATTCTAGTACAAAAGCAGTCGTCAACTTTTCGGATGTCATTTTGCTACGTTCGACTTTAGATGACGATTGACCAAGAAGCCATCCTACGGAAGTCAAATTACAGATTTGTCCTATTGCGTGCTGGTCTCGGCATTCTTCAGCTGTTAGCGTATTGATCAATAAATCATCATGGACAGAGCCATATTTTCCCCAAACCGATTGACTGATAACCAATAATCAGGCCTTTTTTCCCAAAAGTGTAGGCATCGTCTTTGCTTACTCCAACCAGATCCTTGCCGTTGTGCAAAATCACAAGGCAAATACCGCTGCTCGCGGAACTCTTATATAAAAAGATTTTCCGCTGACACATGTATATAGCTTCCAAGATGAATACGTATTACATAACTCGGAAGTGTAGGCAAGCATTGTTTTTACTTCGTATAATTTTGTTAGAGATGTAGACAATTGCATAAACACTCGCTTTGGAATGTGTAAGTTACACGATATACATGACGAGGTGTATGATCTTTATCAAGTGTATGGATTTTTGTTCTATCTTGCGATCGAATATCATGAGCAAACTAATGGTGGCAATTACAAAATTCCTATCCAGCCACATGTAACTCTTTTTCTCTTTCTTATTAAACTAATTTCGCACTTATTATCAAAGAAGCTACAAATTCCAAGTCAACCTTGAAATACCCTACGCAACTGGTTAGACCTATACTTGAGTATGCCTCTGTTGTGTGGTCTCCTTCATATATGTGTTACGTAGATTCAATTGAATCTGTTCAAAAGCAATTCTTGCTGTTTGCCCTTAGGAATTTGGGCTGGGACCCGATTGTCCCTCTTCCACCCTATGAAAATAGGCTGCTTCTGTCCTATCCTTACCGTCACTGGAGAAACGTAGATTTGTTCTTGGGGTTTCCTTCATAATCAAATTAGTAAATGGTACAATTGACTCGCCCGCATTACTTCGTGAGATAGGGTTTAATGTCCCTAAACGCTTCTCTAGGCACTTTATCTTGATAAAGCTTAGTCAATGCAAATATAAATTTCGAACTGTTTAATCCGCTCAGAGTTGTTTGCAAGAACCTAAATGACGTCTATCACTTATTCTCATTAACGGGCTCTTTAAAGTCCATTAGAGCAAAATTGCTTATCTATGTCGTACTTGAACTAACTTTTACCCTTAAAAAGTTATTATGAGTCGAAAGTTAACTGTTGTTAACTATGATCGGTTGCCAAGCTTATGCATGTTTGCGATGGCTTAGGGCTTCACTTGCAATTCGGTCCTGTCCCGGTTGTGGGTATGGCTCTATGCTAGTTGTGTACATGCGTTTTTTCTTCTTTTTTTTTCCTGCTTATTTGTTTTATTGTACTATTGTTTTAGTTGACTTTCTTGTATAAGTGGAACAAATAATAAATAAGTAAATAAATAAAACTGTTTTAGTCATAAAATACAAGAAGCTATACATTAGCGTTTCTTGTTTCATGGGAACCCTTATATTGGAGGAGATCCGATAATTGGCCATTGTAGTCCAACTGTAGCACAGTAAACTTATATGTCTGATCCCCGTTTGTGAATCAGTTATATAAATATCAAAACATAGATCCTTTTTTCGTATAAAAACTTATTTTTTGTGATAATTTTGATATGAGAGGATTATTAGAAAAATAGTCCAATCCTGTCCAGAATATTTTTGACGAAAACTATTAAAACTGAGATATGCTTTTATATAATGACTTTTTAAGAATACAATACCGAGAACGGAGAAACCAGTTACGACGCGACGGTATAATCAAAAATGGTTCTCAATAATGTCTGCACTTCATATACACTTTTATTGCATATATAGAAGAAGAGAAAGTTAATCTTTCTCGTTCGCTAAAATCTAATTGCTTTGTTTGACAAGTGTTTTCAAACTTGTTCAAATTCATCGTTTAATACGAATTATGTAAAATTTATTTATTACATTTATTTGATATAAATCAATTTTTTAAATGCTTAGAAAGTTCAAATCATAAAAACGCAACGAAAATTAATTTATAGTCGTTACGAGTTCTATAAAAGTTTTTTAATCGTAGTTCGCAGTAAATAGAACTACACTGTTCTACTTCTGTTCATTTGACCATTTAAACCAAATTCGCAATACAAAAGTGTTGGCGCACTTAACAAATAAAGAAAAAAGAAAAATGGGGGGAAAAAAAATAAATGGATTTTTTTGTTCATTTATTTATTTTCTCGTTTTTCTTCTCGCAGGATTTTTCAATGTTTGCATCCAGCGTTCAGTGTTAGAATTTTAAAATATTTCAAGCGTAGATTTCTTAAACATCTATACGGCTACACAAATATGCATGTAAATCGATTTGATTTTTAAATATATTTCTAGCGTTTACAAAAATGCCTTTTGTATGATTCAGTTTTCTTCTTCTTCTGTCTCTCTCTCTCTCTCTCTCTCTCTTTCTCACTCTATTCAATTATAAATTCAGCCACCTTATCAATTACGGTAATAAAACTTTAAGTTGCATTTTTTTGCTTCGCTTTTTTTTCTTTCTTGTACTTTTCAAATTTAAACAATTTATTATGAATGTGTGTATTTGTTAGCGCGCGTGTATGGGTGTACGGGTAGAAATTCATTCATCATCATTGTAATTCGTTTATGAATTGATAATCTCTTGCTACTTACTGGACTCATATGCACATTTTTCCATCTACATGCTGACCAGTTAACAGAAATATTCATCAGCAAAGTGGAGAGGAGAGGAAAATTAAAAAGGAAGCGAAAGTGATTAAAACGACAAGGGTAAGTACGGCTTATTAAAAAGGTATGGACGTATGGAGACATAAGGGAGAGCCATTATAGAGAGTCATAAGAGTGACTTATTATTATTTCGTACTTGTAGCATAAGGGTATGTTGATCTTGTGCGGAGGTATGCAAAATTTAAAGCGACTTGAAAAAGATCTACTTTTTATTACCCTCGGGCGATTCAGAATCGCTTTCTGAATCGGTTTAAATTTGTCTATATATCTGTGCGTGTTGTTTGATACACTGATCTGTTTTGGCCCAAAGATGCAAGCTATTGAAAATAGTTTGGACTTTGAAAAGACGTTATATGGGTGGTGATGAAGGGATTTTAATGATGAGCCATGACTTAATGCAGTGTCTTTACTTGTTGTCAATGTCAAGCATTTAATCATGGAATAATATTGTGGCAATAATCTCTTTGAGCAAGTAATCGTTATGTTTCGAATGCAGTTACCATTAGAAAAATTAAAAACTTAGTGAGTCTTTTTTTTTTGTTTTAATATTTTATTCATTTGCATCACTTTCGTGAATATTTGGGAGTAAAAGTACCCAAGAGTATTTTAGGTTTATTGCAAAACCAACAAAACAAGCTTACGTCCATTGAGACTTTTGAAACGTAACGTCGGAGGAAATTAAGCGATTGTTTTACACTGACTATGGTGTTTTATGCCTCTACATGTGTTGTAAGCCTCATTTCGCTTGTACAAAGTAAAAGCGAGTTCTGTGAAAAAATTGGAAAAAATTGATTGCATTACATTATAGGGAATGGACATATTAATATAATGAGCACTATTTGAAGTCTTTGCTCCACTTCTTTTTTCCAGCATGGACTTATCGTCAAAAGACTTTTGTAGCATTGCCAACGTTTGCATGGTAAAATCCAAAGTCCGCAAACAAAATTTAATGCATAAATTTTGCCCGACAAAATCGGTTATAGTAAATGCCGTACAAAATTCACCTTTGCACAAAAAAGGTGCAGCGAGAAATCTTATTAAGATTCAGGTGAATCTCTTCGTATTTATTTAAAAGTTTGAAGAAATGCCTTTAGGTAAATTTGAGGGTACTTACGGATTCGTAAAACCACTTTAGATATATACTGTAATGCCTAGCAAAGTGCACAAATGGATATTGAAAGTGTTTTAAGAATAATGAAGTTTCACTCCGCTGATCTTCGTAAAATGTAGTCGTACTGCAGGAACATATCTGTTTACTTAACAATGAAAAGAGTATAAAAAAGCCACAAGTAGGAGAAAGATATGAAATTTGACGAGTTGTTTAAATATTGATTTGTAACATTTCCTCTTAGCTGTTTTGTTTTTTTTTTTGATACCCTACACGATTTGCGGTACATACGTGTACAGTACCTAGAAAGATTTGAGATAGCCTACAGACAGATGCAAATATATGTATACTAAGTTTTTCTGCCCCTCTGTCGGTTTTATTTCCTTGCATTCAAACTGCAGATCGTAATTATTGAGATATTTTGATGAAATTTGATAAATCGATTTATTTTGCTTCAATGACAAACGCTATTGAAAATGGTTTGGATTGGAACACCTTTTTGCGCACTTCCCATATAAAGCCTATTTTTGAAAAATCGTTCTATGCATAATTCCGAAGTTAAGCGAAGTGGTGTAGGGTATCTAATGAAGGTCAGAGGCCCAATTACTTGTTCTAAAAGCATTTCAATTATATTCTTTAGTTAGTACTTTTTCAGTTCGATAATGCATTGCCCTTCCTGCTTGTAGCACACGTCTATCGAATCAAATATAAAAATTTTTATCTTCTCCTTTACTTCCCTGCAAAAAGTAACAATGTAGACATCAGCTCTAATTAACATACTTAGTTTTGGCGTAGGGTAGAAAGGGTTCGTTATGAAATGAATAAAGCTTTCGCATATCGTACACATTTCTCCGAGTATAAATTAGTGTTTGTTGCTGCAAATTGCATTTTAGGTACTTTTTCACCAGGTTTACATTCGCCAGATAACTTGCATTATCTTAAAAAAGAGAAAAAGTGTTGAATACATAAGCGGTTTTCTCTTTTTTCAAATTATTTACTTTCGAATATTCTCAAATTTCCATAATCTGTTTAATTTCTGTAAGTTGAGCGTATGGTATTTCTTTAACCATTTCCTCCACTTTAGGAGCACTTTGTGCTTTTCCATTATTTTTTCATCGTTTTTATTATATGCATTGATCATATCTTGGGCCTTTTTTTTGCTTGTGCTTTCGCCTCTTTCTTTATTTCTCTGCTGTAACTGCATTTTCGTTTATACCTTTGCCTAAGAGTAAGAGGAAAAGCGGTGGTAGAGTGAAAGAGTCATCAGTTTGAAATAAATCCACATTATTCATTTCAGATTTTTCCGCTTGTTTACCACGATTAAAATGTATGTAAGTAGAGAAAGTAAAAAAACAGAAAAAAAAAAAAAAAAATCTATACTATCCGAACCGTATATACCTGCAAACTAATTTAAATGTTCCCATATTATGTTAAATATTGCGATACATGACAGATTGACAATGAGAATCGTTTCTCGGCAATGTCAGATTGAAGCAATAATTCCCTTTGGATCGTAACCCTGTGTGACCTTTAATTTTCTCAATTCATCAAATTTCCCCCCTATAATAGTTTGTCTCTGGCTTTTCTGATGTTAACATAAGCAATCACAAATTTAACATAACTATCAGTTTGGTACTCTGCTGTTGGTTCTAAAAATAAAAAAAATAAAAAACGAAAAAAAAGAAGGAGCAACAAAAACAAATATTGTTCCACTAAGAAGGTAGTGAGATGTTGAACAAAAAAATGCACATAAAAAGAGGACGACCAATATAGTAACTCTGCCATGGATTCATATTTATTGATGAAATTGACAGCGTAGCATAAAATCGAATGTTTTAAAAAATTTATGGGAATAAAGTAAGAAATTTTTAAGTGAAATAATAGTTTATGTTTGCTCTGAGCAATGAGTTTGGTTTCAGTTTGGATAGCACGGATGGAGAAAACGAAATGTTGGGCAGAAGGCTACTCAGTTCGTACAATCAGGCAGGCAGAAAATGTTTATGTATATGCACCATTCATTTTGAAAATGATGTAAGTCGTTTTTTTGATTTTATGAATATTTTTAAACAAAGAAATGCCATTAAATTTTAATAAAAATTTTTTACACTAACATGATTTCTTCAAATAATAGATTTATACCGTTTTTAAAAATGAACGGCATAGATATATAAACTGTCTGTATTAACATCGTTTTCAAATTAATTGGCAAATAGAGGGAACAAAAGAATTAAAAAATATTGTTTAAATTTTTTATTATCTAACAAAAGTGTTTTTTTTTTTTTTTTTGCCCCCCAAAAATACCTTATTTTGTTATTTGATATAAATTTTGTTTGCAAATGATTTATCTTTTAGTGTTTAGTGAAAATATAAATGAAAAATCCTTGATTTCTTCTAATAACATAGCAACTCAAACTTTTGTATACTTACCACTTGGGTTTGAAATTTTTTTTTTTTTTTATTTGGTTTCTTTTTTTTTGATATGTATATGGTCGATGGTCGAGAGAAAATAAATTGATCAAAAATGTGAAGCGTAAAATAAAAATATTTGAAAATTCATTCAGGAGGGGATAAATTTTCGATATCGAATTGCAGTCAACATTGACACAAAACTTGGTACATTTAAATGATTAAAGTCAATACGTCAATACATTTACTTAGCGATGAAAAAAGCGCACTACTATTCATTCATTCATATAGGGTATAGAAAAGATGAAAAGCTATTCAAATGTGAGGAATCTGAAGTTGCCAGAGCTATCGGAAATGTAGAATATTATGTAATAAATAAGGCATTGAAACTCATAGGAAAGATGTCAAGTTCTTGAAATTTAGTTGAGAAACTTAACAAGCATTGTGAATGTGGGTAAAGAGAGGAAATTTGTTGAATTGTATATTTGTGCGTCTAGTACCCAATACAAAGTGTATTTGTGTATCTAGTATCTAATGAACAATGCATGCGTATGTCTGGCTGTTTGAATAAAATACACCGTGACATATTTTAAATTGAAGATGAATATACATTCCACTAAAGCTAACCAAACCAAAATAATTAATTAGATTTCCAAAGGAATGGGTCTTTTAGAGAAGGCTTTAAGCAAAACCAAAGCAAGATTAGATAGCCATACTACTACAATATAGAGTTTACACTTATACTAAGCGTAAACGTCAATGTGTTTGTGACGTTATTAGATAACTAAATCGAATGCGGGCTTAACAGACCTAGTTGAATCTGTCTATTCCTTTATTAATTTATCCGTCAACTTATCAATTGTTTTCTCATATTGATACCATACATTAGTTCTTCTACAGGGTACACTAAGTTTGTACGAGTATATGTAACACCCAGATGGGCTTAAGATATACCAGGCTTTTGTTATCGATTCAAAATCAATTTCTCAATCGACCTAAACTTGTTCGTCCGTCTTCTCGTGTTCAAGCTACAATGATGTGTTCTGATTCACGGATGAATCTTACCGATTTGGGATGTTTCTACAAAAACTTAACCTTCATATGAAAAACTCCTGGGGTGAGGAGGAGGGGGGGGGGGGGGGGGTGACGGGACTGCCGACAAGGCAAAGGGTCTCGACTGACAAGTAAATGGTCGTGAGTTCAAATCTCAAGGGGTTAGAGTTTTCAATAAAGGCGATAACGCTTAGATGATAGTGTTTTAGAACTAGAATAGAATTTCTTTGTAAGAGTAAGGTTAGTAAGGTTAGCAATCATAACATTCACATGGTAAAAAGGTTTACATCTATCTCTTGGATCCCTTCCCGTATAAGGTTTCTCATGAATAGTAAGCCCGTCAGGGAAAAGGTGTAAGGAGTATCATGAGAATTGCTCATGAGAATTGGTCTACTATTAAAATTAACAGCATGGAATTTGGATTACATAGGTTTCCTTAGCAGATCCCATGTGTAGGAAAAAGTAAAGTTATAAAGGCGACAAAGTCTAATTGGTAGTTTTTTACGTCCAAAACAGCCGAAAAATAATAAAATTAAATTATTAAACTTTGGGTCAGGTCAGTTTGAACGCTATCCAATACGAGAATTTTTGCAAATAGTATGCCTTTTCTATTATCACGAAATGAATAAATGTCAGCATTAAGGGGGGCGTTATAGAGCGACGGTTTTGTTTGGCCCTTACGTGAAGTTCTTATTATTATTTTTCATCAAGCAGGAGCGAACAGAATTATTGAAAATAGAATATGGGATAATTGATTTAGAAACTTAAGTCCTTTCCAATGCGCGAACTGCTTAGCAAATTATGTGCATAATCATTGTAATTAAAACATTGTTTGCTATATGAATTTTGGATTTAATTTCTCTAACCTTATGTATAGGGCTCGCATAAAATATTTGGCCCACGTAGAACGGCTTGTCGGCTCAGCCATTTTGTTTTCCGTACAGTACTAAGCGATGAGAACAAAAGCCAAAGTGTGGAGCTTGGGTCCTTATTGTTTAAATGGTGGTACACGTGCACAAAGACGGTTTCAAAATTTTCTAAAAGATCAAGTGGTGATTTCTATATAGTCTATTCTATATATTCATACATTGTTTTTTTCATTTATACTACCAAAACAAAAGCCAAGATTGAATTATCCAACGCCCAAACACACAAAGGCATCTTTAAAATTGATCTAAAAAAAGTCTTTGGTTTATTAATTTTTTTTCTGAGCGAAAGCGCATCAGAGAGACAAGAAGGAAATTCTTAATCGTTGTAGGATTACGAACGAATTAACACTTGTCCATCTCTCTTTGGTCAAAAAAAAAAATGTAAGGCGTATATATATTTGCTTATATCTTGCGCACGCAAGGCTACTCTCACGAAATAAAAACCTGCGTCTCGTGTAAATTTATTTACTGAAGTGAATAATGATAATTTAAAACTAGTTTTTTTTACAACATGCGTTTAGAAAATAATTTTTCCATGGAAATAGAAAAAAAAAAACTAGTAAAACCCCTAGTGTGGTTCGCGACACAGCATTAAATACGCTACACCTCCCTACACGTATTCATGGTAAGACGTTTCAAAATAAGACGTTATATGAGGAGTGGCCAAAAATTGGTCGGATCCGAACTTTTTTCAAGAGCTTTCATCGTTGGCCCAACACACATTGATGTATGAAGTTTTGAAAAATTAAGAAGTATAAATGAAAATAAGAATATAAGGCGGACGGACAGACGGACGGACGAACACAAATACATTCGGAAAGTGCATGCTAATTGTTGCATACATCCGCACAGACTTATTATATCCTTGTGTGACAAATCGTTTACAACATAGAAAGTTGAACTCAAAACATCATTCATTTCAAGCACTTACCTTATAAACTTCGCTACAGGGATCGTTCGCAAACCCTCGCCCTCGCACTGATCACAAAATAGTAATATAATGTTTGGAGCAAATTTTTGTACAAATATTTCCTAAAAAGGTGTAAAGACTTAGAAAATACTTTACATGTTCTATGTAAAGATTCATCCTAAGCCTTTGGTAAGGATTCATACTAAGACTTTTTTTATATTTGTGCAACGGTCTGTCCAGAATTTTTAAATGCCCCGCAATAATTATAGGATATCTTATTTGACTATTTAATATTAAAAAAAAAAAAAACTGTATTTTACTTTTCTACTGAAATGGTTACAATAATTTAGACATTTTTTGATCATTACCTTGAAGTAGGTATAAAAAATTTTATACTTGATATGTGCTTTGGTTATTAATTTAAGCATTTTTCTTACCTTTTTTTGCTTATTTCTTACAGTAAAACGTAAAACTGCTAAAAGCAGAAAAGCAAAAAAGAAAAAATGTTGTTGAAAAAACGACAAAAAGAGATTGAGAGTAAATAAAAGAGAAATAAAAAACCAAAAATGCAACGAATTTAAAGCACTTGCCAAAAAATTGAACATACTGCAAAATCATTTTTCATAATCGTTTTACCCTCAAGCAAATGTGTTTCGCCATATCGTGTAAACGACTGTGACGTCATATATACAGGAAGCGAAAGGACATAATAAACGTAAAGAATTATTATAAGTTTAAGGGCATTGTTGAAGAATTTTTGTTGAAAAGAAATGGAAAGTTGATAATCCATATTCGTCTATTTTCTTATCCTTATTACACATCCGCGAAAAAGGACATTTTTCCACGCCTTACCAAATATTACTTTTCTCTCTTACGATTATATCATATATTAATTAAAAACTTATTTGCATTATAAGAAAAACTTGCAATCTTCACTGGCCGCTTTGAATGAAAACTACTGATCGAGGCATATATATATATATATATATTCTAAGATGAAAAGCACCTCAAATGAATTATTTTTCAAAGTTTATTGCATCGTTTCCTTATGTCATCTTTAAACTTCATTTGGCATAAGGCTTATATTGTTATTAAATATCAGTTAAATTATTTTTCCAAGTCTATGACGTTTAAGAAATATTACATTGCATTACAAAAGATGTAGGAAATTGATTATAAGATCATTAATATAGATGAAATGGATCGCAATAATTTTAAATTATATACCGTAGCAGTTTAAATAACATACAGATAAATGAGTTAAGTAAATAAATATATATAGAGACCTGCGATATGTAATCAAAACAGCAAATAAAAGATTTTTTTTTTTTTGTTTTTATTTCGATTTTTAACTGACACTTAAAACTACAAAGCTACCAATTTCGTGAGTCACATATATATATATATTGTTTGGATTTTTTTCTACTCTCACTATGTTTATTAACATGGATGGATATGGAGAAAGATAAATATTATAAATGTTAACGAGAGTAAAGAAAACGCATCGTCGATGAGACGAATGAAGGGGCTTCATTCGATACGCTTAACATATGAATGAAATTCATGCAAACGTATATTGAGGGGATATGCAAAGTATAGATAGACCTTAGGTAGTGAGAAAATTTTTATGTTTGTGTTGTATATGAGAGTATGCCGATTGTGTATTATCTGTTTATGTGCATTATTTTGTTTTTTTTTTTTTTTTTTTTTGTGGTTATAAAGCCGTTTTGTGTATATGTAACGCTCTCGGCCACAAAGCTTAGGTTAGTTAGGTAATCAGATAGTGCAACAAACTGGCTGGCTGGTTGGTTAGCGCCTGGGTGTGACTTAAAAAAACCCGAGCAATTCAGTTGCTCTACGACACTTTTAAGCTAAGAAACATATTAAAAAAACGTTTAAAAAAGAAGAAAAAAAAAAAAAGCAAAAAACAAAAATGAAATAATGATAATAAAAATAAATCATATAAAAAATGAAAAAGTTTTAAACATAATCAAGAATGTTTAGTTATATAATATGCAAAAATCATTTAGAGAAATAATTTAAAAGAGAAAATTATTAAATATAAAAATTACAAAAAAAATTCTTTAAAATTTTATGAAAAGCATTTCATATAATTTGTAAAAAACCAAAAAAAATAAATAAATTTAATAAAATTATTTAAAAAATGTCTTTAAATCCCAGTGATCGTGCTATGAACACAAATATCACTCAACATCCGTTGCAAGATGTTACGGATTCGCTTTCTTCCGGGGATCGCGTAGATTCGTTGTTGCCACAAAATATTGCCGCAAAATCTTTAAGTAAAGAAAATTGGGTTAAATTTGATGACGACGTCAATGCCAATACAGACGTTTCGGTTAGCGGTGAAAATAAAACGGTTAATTATAATAACAACAGTAACGATAATAGCGATCAGAATACGCGAGAGTCTGAAACTACAAACAGGTTACAAACGCCATCACCAATACCACCACCAATCGCTTCGAAACGCCAAACTGCAGTCAAGGTAAAGCCAGATGTTGTCGGAGACATTCCTACCAACTTAAACTCTCAGAGTAATACAGAAATCAACTCGACCGCAACAATACAGGTAAGAGAGATCTTAACAAATCAAAATCCATAAGAGAATTATTGAAAACTTATCGTATATAACGAACTGAGTCTGAGTGCGCGTACAGTAATTACTCTTTCTTTTGCTCTTCTTTTGCCCTCTACCTCCCGCTCTTTATCTTTGTCTCTTTTTTAGTAAAACTTTTTTTTTTTTTATTATTATTATAAATACCTAACACGTTTCGATCGTAAATATTTTATTTAGCATTCAGTGTCATTTTATTTCAATTCTTTTTTCTACATTCATTTATCCAGTTTCTTAGGGTTTCATAAATAAAAGTTTGTTGTTAAACGCTGTTCTATTGCCAACTGCTTTGAGTCATGGCTTAAAGTTGATTATTCTAGTGATTGAAATTTTTAACTGATTACCTACAGACTTGACGGACATGCTATTTGCGTTAATAGACGCATTTATAATGAACTTGATAATGCGCTTAAAAAGATACTTGAAATGCGCTTTAGATTTTAATAAACAAATTTATAAAATGTTTTTTTTTTTGTTTACATTATTATTATTATTATTATTAATTTAGCTGTAAAGCTGAGATTTGATTGTGGATTCCAATCAAACAAAACATATCATTATTGATTTTTTTGTTTTTTTCTTTAACATAATTTATTATGCGTTTTAAAGCGAATAAGAATATTACTGTTCTTAAAAATTAGGTCTATAACCTAAGCTTGAACTAGAAAATTATAAGCTGCTTGGCAGACAACTAGTTCATGGTGAACAGTTATTAAAGAAGAAAAGAGAAAATCAATAAGTATATAAGAAGAAAATCTGTTTTACATTTAAGTGAAGAAGAAAAGAAAAAATAAAACTAAAATTCTTTGCACAGCCTTACCTACCAACCGCGACACAAACGGCTCCAGCTGTTTTACCTACCGAAAGCATACATGTTAACTTAAATGCATCCGGTAAAACGCAACAACCAAATTCACAACACCAACAACAACAGCATCACAATCAAAAACCAAAAACACCTACAAAGGCAGCTAGTGCAGCTATAGTGTCCTCACACGGCATCACTAATAGCAATAACAACAATAACAGCATTTCCAATAGTCCCAAGCAGTTACAACAACAGCAACAACAACAACAACAACAACATAATCAATTACCACATCTCAGCAACAATGGAACAACTTCATCTACAGCTGTTGTTGCTACAATCAATAATAGCCACAGTAACAATAGCCCGTCAAGGCATGTTACGTTACCCGTGGAATCTCAACCACCAATGCGTACAATTGAATTGTCTACGGGACGTATACGAGAGGGATTTGGTAAGTAGCTTACTACCTCAACAGCCTGTCAATGAAAATATGAGCAACTTCAATTTTGTTGTTACTCGAAGGGACCGTACATGTAAACCGAGTATAGGCTTTCTATAAAAGGAATCTCTAAGTAGCAAAGATAATTTATGCGAATTTTGTCGTTTTCGTTGAAAGTAAAAGGTTTTTGATGCACAGACTTTAAGAAAAGAAAATTGCACCGCGGGTGGTCTTATTCTAGCTTTTTAATTTGATGCTATTACTGTTTGCTTTAATCTCATCAAAGGCTACAAAGATGTAGATAAAATGGATGAAATAGATTTATGCAGAAAGTCTCATTGCTATCTTTAGAAGAAGGAGTTGGTTTTCTATCTATGAGTATTCAAGTAACTTGACTTCGCCATGTGGAAATACCGAATGAAGTGCATACCATACAATTTCGGGGGCGTTTAAATGCGTCGAGCGGGAGTTTTCCTTTGCCTATCTCACTTGAATGATAATATTGATGATGACCATCGGATGCATTACGAACATAAGCCTGAATAATCAGGATATAGGCTGAAGGGAATAAAAAATTAGGATTTGAGAGAATCAATTGGATGTAAAGTACGCTACAACCAACCGCTATTGATAATAAATTATGAACCAATTCTGCTATATGTGAATAGGCATTATAGGTTGATTTTTCACCTTGATTAATACAACAAAACTTGTTCAGAGAATGTTAACAGCGTGGAATTCGACCCTATTCGAATTAACCACTTTCCATTCCGTATTCATCAGATATTGTTCCTTTCAATTATTTCTGCCTTTATTCAGTGATTTACATTCGATTCGAGTAGGGATTCGACTGGCAGGAAAATGCCCGAAAAAAGCATCTCTATGTCTAACGTTCCTTCAAAATGAAATATTTGTAGATGAGATTAGAATTTACCCAAGAGCATTTCCAGTTCTCCTACAATTTGCAGCGAAGCCCAATAGTCTTTTTGGTTATCTCTACTCATTTGCTATCCGCAAAGAAGAAAAAGCTTGGACGTAACATAAAAAGAAAGCGCGTTCCCTTCCCAAGGTTTTTTAAAAACTGCAGTTTATGACAAATATAAACTATTTTAGTTGTTGTAGGCCAATTGATGGTTTAATGGATCAGACGGCACTGACAAACCTTCAGATTAAATATCTGATGAATACCTTTGCATTCTTTGATTGACAGCAGAAGTGCCCAATTTAGAATCGCCTATACAATCTTTCGAACCTCTACAGTGTGTCTGTTTAGATATCGCTTTGTCTTTAATAATCCCTCTGCCCGCCGTTCACTGTTAGTTTCGCTGCAGACGCCTCTATCCGTTCTATCTTTCCAAGTAGCTATCCTTCTTCAGAGGTGCAGACTATCGGAGTCGTGTCTCTTTACGGTGTCTGTTTTCATCCGTGCATACTATCGTCCGTGCCTGCAACTACACCGCTGCCTGTGTTGCTGCTCTTTCACTTTTGCTCATGTTGTTCTCCACGACTCTGTACATATTTTTTTTGTGCCTTTGCTAATCTCCTATTGTGTTCCACTTTCGCTGCCTCTTCTGGTGCCGTTGTCCACTACGCTCTGCGTATTCTCGTACTGTTACTGCCTCTACCCGTATTGTTTTTATGCGGCAGTTCATACCACCTGTCGAGTTTGTTGCCTATTTTTGTTGGGTTAGCTTACAAAAAAACTCTCTTTGGATATTCAAATCAATTCATTCGACACCTAGATCACCTACAGCTGAAAAGGTGCAATAAAATTGTAGATGATCGTAAATTTTGCAAAAATTTCATCAACAACCAATTAGTTGTAGTATAACCGATGAGAACTTGGGGAACTTGAATGAACATTTTAATTAATATTTTCATAACTAAGAAAACAGGTTGACCCATCTACCTGTTAATGCTCAAAAATACGTCTTGGAATTAAATATTGTTTTTATTATACAATTTGATTTGATTTTTTAGCCAATGGAGATATTATTGTTACTTTATTACCTGCCAATACTAAATGGCCTTGGATAACACCGGCGGTATTTCGGCCTGAATTAGTGCCTGAAGAACTCATGGCTCAGGGCTTAACGGTAGGTGACATGTTAATTAAAGTGTTCTCCATTGCTTTTTTAAATTCATGTCTCGCATTTCTCGTCTTACAGCTTACTGTGGAAGAGTATGTGCACGCAATGGAGACTCTAGTAAATGATTACCGTTTTACTGTTTACAACATTTGCTATAAACGTATTTTAGTTTGTTGGATTCTGTTTGCATTCACCGTTCTTTTGACTTTGTTGTTTTCGGGTTTGCAAGGAGTAGCTTTATTCTCTCTGGGTGTCGGATGGTTGTTCCTAAATGCAGCTGCCATTTTCCTATGTATGTGGATTAAGTTGCGTTTGGCCAGAGGTTTGGAGAAATGCTTGGCACGTGTCAATAAACAATTGATTAAGCATAAAATCCTATTGATTTTGGATGATCGTGGTCGTATCTCATGTCACAAAGTCAATTTGTGTTTTTTGTACTTTGACTCAGCGCAATGTGTGAATTTTTTGAATGAATTTCTCGAACAAACTGAACAGAACGGTGGCGAAGCAATTAAAGCTGGCTGGGAGGCAAAATTGGATATTGATTTGAACGATATCGTTATACAGGGCAGTAATCCCGTGCGTTTATCACGCAAACAGGTAAAACTTTTATTCATTTATTTCTCATTTCGGAAAGAAATATTCAACACATAAAAAAAAATCATTTGTTATTAACTTAATCACCATTAGTATCAGTAAAGCAAAATTAATTTACTCTTATACACACGCACACACACACACACACACACACGAAAACACACAGATAAGTGATGCATGTGTGTGATTTTTTTTTTTGTAAATTAAACTAAAAAGAAGAAAAATAAAAATTTGCCTTCAAACATGTCACACATTAAAAATAACTTTACCACTATTCACTCACTGGCTTTAATCATTTAAAGAAATTCACAAAAAAATTTTCTTAGGCCGTCGCTCAAGAATTGTATCTCAGTTATTTGCAACGTTGGGGTAAAGATTTTCTACGACGCCGTCTAGACTGGACGGTACAAGAGGCTGGCGTACACGAAACACCACGGCATTTACAATCGTCCATTTGTCCCTGTCAATACGAGGAGGAAGTATTGCGCAATAAAATTAAATTACATTTACAACGTAAACAATGTTGCGGCATTAATTGCTTAGGATGTTGGCTATAAATCTAAGACAATAAACGACAATAATAATAAGGTTAATGTACACATCACAACAACAAGAACAACAGCAATAACAGAAATGAGTTATATAATTTTTTTGTTTTTTTTTTTTTTTGTTTACATCTCTTTTTATTTAATGTTAATCTTTATAATGTCTAACTTTAAGTGTGAAAAAAATTTGTGAAATTTTCTATAACGAAAAGATAATGCAAAGAACGCATATATTCACATTTACACAAAAATATATGCTTAAAAGATATGTTGTAAACTTTGACAAATTATTTGCTCTCATTAGGTAAACTTCTTGTATGTATTTAATATAATTTTTTTTTCTTTTTGTATATTCTCCGTTTTACTTTTTGTTATTCTATGTGTTTCTTAATATTTTGTTTTTAATCTTAATTGTTTCTCCAACTTTTTTGTTTTATTATTTCTCTCTTTTTAAAGTTTATTATTTTATTTTTTATTTTTTTTGCTCACCACTAAACAATGGAATGTTTATTAGGCTAACATCCCGTTGAGAGAAATGATTTTCGCTAGCAATTCAATGTTTTTTTTGTTAGCCTAAGTGTCCGTCTGCCAGCCGAGACTCGTGATGTGGACTCGATCTGTCTAGCCTTAACCGACTTCAAAGGATCAAGTTTCAATATGAATGCGATACACAAACCAACGCAATAACTGACGACTTTAAATAATCTTGAGCAATAAAGTAGTCATACTTGGGTTTGGAAGACTTTTGCGATATCCCCCATCGTTGTTTGTCCGCCAGGGATTCCTTTCTCACGTTACCATTAAAGAAAAGAATAAAAGGAAGTAAAAATAACTTTGTTCTTATATGCAAATAGGACTCTAACGATACGCGTAGGTAGTCGGACATTATGTGTCGTTGTGGCAAACCGTTATGTGAACCATCTCCGCTGTCTTTCTGAGTTTTAATAAAAAACTTGACGAATCCATTATAGTAAAATAATTTTGCTAATTAAATTTAGCTTTTTATAATAAAAGTTTTCAAGGGCACCCTATAGAAGCACCTAGTTATCGTGGATAACTAGGATTTTGCTATTGATCCTGCAATGATATCATTTTTTTTTTACTGACTATTTGTTCAGGGAACGACACTATTCCCGTAACCTAGTGACAGGCAGAAAGAAATGAGGAAAGAGAACGAAAGAAACAGGTATGGAGATGGAGACCACAGCCTGATGGATGAGTGCCCAATCGATAAATGTAATGCATTTACCGACTGACCACTCATTGTAGCTACGACCACAGCAAATTCTACCGCGCCGAGATATGAACCGGCGTACACTGAGTTGTTATTTTTGTCAAGACGTCTATAGTTTATCAAATCCAAGAACGAGATAGGAGTACATTAGTCAGGTTATCCATCTAAAGTATTTTCTCAACCAATGCGAAGTGTTTAACTTGAAGCTTCAGACGAAGAATATTACAAATTCGAACTGTATTTACTTACCACATAGATGAAATCATGAGCACAAATAAATCAATCTGAGGATTCACAAGCAGTTGTTAAAGAAGAATAATTTTTCTCCTTCGTAATACAGTGGATTTTCAAAGCTTTGCTCAGAATTTTAAATTGTGTCGTAAATTTCTCCCTTTCAAGTTCAAAAACTCGCTTAGGGACGCGGCCATAAATAAGAAAAGAAATCTTACATGGAGACAAGGTAGCAACTCTACCTTTCAATTTGTACGTTTGTGGAAATGAATTCTCAGTTTGTATTTATCCTTAGGGGTACAAAATGTGTTACAATGTAATCTGAAGCATTGTCTATCCGTATATCGTACGTTGTCTTTCAAAGGTTGCCATTCACTAGAAAGCATTAAACGTTCGTTATAATTACAACATTTTTCCGCGTTTCAAGTTTAGTTTCTGTCTTGATTTATTTTATTATTTATATTTTACTTTATCCTTTTTATTTTACACTCTTTTATTTAGTTATATTTTTCGAACAACTATCTAATCTTTTATGTATTAAGCAATGAGTGGTGAGTATCGTAAATACGGATTAATAAATAATTTTTAAAATTACTTTTATACTAAGTGTAATCATTCTCGTAACATATTTGAAAACGTACTTAAGTATTCTGCCTGTTTTGTGAAAAGAAGATAATAACAGTAGTGAGCGTATCTTGGCTTTCAAAATCATTTCGACTTAACAACAAATAGAAACATGCAATTTAAAGCATCTCTCAGCATTTCAATAACAATTATCATTCATAGTAATAATTTTTCGATGTTACTGTTTTTCTCTGTTTTTTTTTTTTTTTCGTTTTTTTTAAATAATTTGCGTATAATTAAATAATTTATTTTATCAAACAAAACACGAAAACATTTCAGGAACGTGGAGTGCAGCTGTATTTACGTTATGCCTCGCGTTGGGGTATGGAAGCATTGCGTGGCTTAGTGGACATAACGCCATTGGAGCCGGGACGTCATTGCGGTCAATTTCAGTGCCCTTGTCAGTATATTAAAGAACACTTACAATGCAAACCAAGAGGCAAGTTGAAATGTTTCAATTTTGTTTACTGGGTGTTGGCATCAGAGCGCTATGATTGATATTGTAATTTTTTTTTTTTTTTTTTTTTTTTTTTGTTCTTTAATAACTCATTATTTATGCACTTTAATGGAAATTCATTTAGTTCTAAAATTCATTATTTCTGAAAATCAATATTTTTTTTATAGCTCTATTTTTTTTTTCGTGTTTTTTTGCTTTTTGAAATTTTTATTCCCCACCAACACCCAAAATCAACCCAAATCAACCCCTATTTGCACTGTATTGTGTTCACAAAATAGTTGTTTTAAATAATGTAGGACAAGTTGTTTGGACACGTTCTTCTGTTTTTGGCAATTAAATTTCCGTTTTTTTTTTTCCTACGCATCTATATATATATATATATAATTGTTTGATTCGAATTCTGTACATTTTTATCTGTGCATAGAGAGAGAAATTTTTTCCCTATAAAGTTTGCTGTTTGCTAAATAAATTATATTTTGAAATAAAGTTTAATTATGTTTTATAAAAAAATTGTCCATGAGAATCGCAATTATTGTTTTATTTTTGGATTTTGTACTCTTTTTGATTTTATTTTTTGTTATAGGTTTTCCTTGCAATTGTATTGTTTATGGCTCGGATCCTCACTTTCAATATCGTTACTAGGCTTTAAAGAATTTTTTTAATTAGTTTACCAACAGTTAGTTCTATACAATATATAAATACAATCAATAAAAAAAAAAAAATATATATATATATATATATTTTTGTTAAAAATATGAAAATTGACTTTAATTTCTTATGAAAATGAAAGACGCACTCACTGTGTACAAAAAATCCGGAATTGTTAAGTAAACTTAAAATTGTTTATCTTCTAACCGCCTACAGAGTTGGTTCAGTATTTTTTTTTTTTTATTTTTTTTGGAATATGTTTAAAGGACGGCTTTCAACTTCTTTCGTGCATTTTTTACTTTAATTTTAAATGAATTAAATCGTCTCTCTCGAAGTGTTCAACGTCGGATGCATGAAAAATCAAACTGATTTAAACAATGAGTCCGGATTTTTCGTTACAAATTTTTAGACACGATATTCGTTCTGCAGGAAAGCATTTTAGAATCTATTTAACCATTGGAGCCAGAAGATTTGCCTTTGAGTTTGTTGACGTGTTTGTTGCTTAAAACCATTTAACCTTAGTTGGACCACCGCACGGTGTAGAACGAAATCCCGCGTCTTGACCCAACATTTGGGAAGACGCGTTTTATGAGTGATGAATTATGAATTATGAATGATGAATTACTATGTATGTGTAATGTATGTTGTAAATAATTTTTTAAGCTTAAAAATGGAACCATTGCCTTCAAATTTGACAGAAACGTGAGGGGTTTTTGTACGCAGGTTTGTAAATCGATCAAAGGGCAAAGGGCGGCTACAGTGCTACACTACAATTAGCATACCCTAAAAATGTCCACTCTCTTCTAAAAAAATTGAAATGATCAATATTATGGAATGAAAAATTCCCCTTTTTGGTAGTCGTTTTTAGGATAAAGGCGGTATATATATATAAAAGATTCGATTATAGCTGACTATAGTTTTCTAGCACTACAGTATGACACGGCACACCTTTAAATATCCTACTCCACCCCACAGAAACCCTTATGTCAGCTTTTCAAAATAAGGCATTATAAGGGAAATGGTCGAAAAAGTGATCCAATCCGAAACATTTTGAGTAGTGTTCGCCAAATGTTGTCAGAGTATCTCGGAAATGGTGGCCTGTAGGTTGAACCAAAGAAAGCATAGCAGGCAGACGGATAAATAAGCTTAGATTGATTCTGAAAATGATTCTGAATCGATCGGTATAATAAAAGGTGAGTCTATCAAACTTAATATATCCTTGTACTACAGGTGGTGTAGGGTATACATATATATATATATATACATATATACATATATATATGAACTGTGTATAATGTTTTATGTTTATATATAGCTAGTTGGCATAAGTAAAGGAATTTAGACGATACAGAACTTCCTGTTCTTGCTATGGGATTCGTTTCTGACTGTGAAACTCTGAGACTCGCCGCGGTATAACTCGTTATAAAACCTAGTGACCCGTTTGGAGTTAGGATCGATTAGCATTATTTGAATCAAATACCATTTCCTCGGGTTTACAATTGATGTTACATCATATTGTGGCTGTATCCATAAGGCAAGTACTCTTGCATTGCTTCAATTAGATCGAATTTTTCCTCTTCAATCCTAAGACGAACTGTTTCTGCTTAAACAGTTTAAAGATGCACTTTAAGTTTAGTTATGCTACCAACATATTGTTGAATCGATATTTCCACACATGCCTTTAAAATTATGAATTCCGTTTTCCATATGTACATGACGGGTTTCGTAAATATATGTATTCGCGGCGTTCTTGGCTACCGTGAATACCACATGCATGCGCTTGTTTGTATATACAAATAATTGATATCGTTTACTTCTTTGTGCTTATTAAGCGTTAAGCGTTCAAAGTCGAACATGTGTGCGCATCAAGTTCTTTTTTCCGCAACATTTCTCAGCAATTAATTATCAATTAATATCTTCACTTGCAGTAACTTTTGCAATAGTATTGAACACATTATAACATTATCGCTACCGTCATCGTATATCTATCTAATCATAAAGCCAACTAGTTAGGAAGCCAGCAATATTTCATATGCAAGGACAGAAAGACTTTTCAGTATGTGATGTGCATAAAATGTGCCCAATTTACTAAGAAAACTGCATTGAACTTCTAATACGGGGGGGAGAAAAGCAAGCCAAAAAACTGTAGAAAACATGCGAGAGAGAGAAAGATAAAGAAAGAAAAAAAAGTAAAAAAATGAAAAAATAAAATCAGCAAAATGCAATTTAAAATCAATTTGGCGCTGTTGCTGAATTTGCGTCTTTTTTTGTGGGTAATTTGCTAGAAAATATCAAGAAATACAAAAATTAGAAAAAAAAAGAAAGAGGAGAGTAAAAGTTGAAAAAATTATATATGCCCTACAGGGATATTTTCAATGCTGGACTTGTCTACTTTTTCTCATCAGGATCAAAATAAACTTTGTACACGTTCGGGCAATGTAATGTCTTCGAGCGTTACGTTAATTACGAATAAGTTTTCAAAGCTCAGAACAGAAAAAAATATTTATTATACCAGTATATATTAAAGATGGATACTGTGGCTATGGTTACTAACACAAGGAAATATTTAATATACCATCATATACTGCAAAAGATGGGCATAAATAAAACTATATATTTTAAGTAGGAGCAGATAAAAAAGCAGAACCTGAAAATTAAGTGCGAAAAGGAAAATATTAAAATAAATGTTGTACAAGAAGCCTAGCCAGAACTCTCGAGGGAAAGAAACTAGAAAAAAGAAGATGAAATGAAAACAAAGGGAAAAGAAAAGAAATTTCAGCCTCGTTTTTGTATTTCGATAAGACACAGAATTGCATAAATCTAAAGAGTAACCCCCTCCTGCATTCCGTATGAAAAATAAGCACAAGACTACTGTTGTAAACCGTTGAACAACAAAAAGCATAAGACCCCTTCACAGGAAAAGGTTGCCATTTGCATTTAACACCATGTAACCGAATTTTTTTGGTTATTCTTATTCTCATTCGCTGCTTGTGTCGTTGATAAACATAATGGCACAAAACCAAAGACCACATTTGTCAAAGCTGGAATTTTTTTTCATATTTTCTTTACATATATATATTTTTGTTTTCAAATACAATAATTTTTGTGAAGACATTCGCTTGCTATTATCGCCATGGTTTTCCCTTTTTCAACGAATTTTCCAAATTTAATTTGATATATATATATATATATATAAATTTTAAATATATGTATTTATATTCATGCAGAAATTGTACGCTTTCAGACTACTAAGGCAGGAGACATTTATTATTGGGCTTGCGGAATATTTGTCATGCTTACGTACAAGTTAGTGTAAATGGATGATCGGTGTGAATAACGGAAGCGATTCAATCAATTCCATCCGTTTCTTAGTTGCTTAACCGTAATCGGATCACGTGTATTTACGCTTCTTATGAGAATCATGGGAATAATTAAATATGACTGACTGCCTTGTCTATAGTTTAATGTCATTTAGTGCTCAAAACAAGCAACATAACCTACCGCTTTATCGTAACATAAATAAAATATTAAAATTTCGTACTCTCCAATGTTGAATTTGCGTGGTTTCCATTTTTGCTGGATGGCCGAGGAAATTTTCACCATGCGTTTACCGCTGTTCATAAGTAAAAACCAAAATTCCAGAAAGCAGAGCTGTAGACGCATTCTTGTAATGATTTGGTCCGTTTTCAAAATTTTTTTGCCATCAAATTTATGTAAAAATATGATGAATTCGTTCGACTTTTAAAAATAAATTTTACGCTAAGTATTATTAAATACTACATACTACTATAAAGTAGGTAACCACAAAACAACAAAAAGGAAAAAAAAACATGTACGCAGAGGCACACCCACAGTCAATATGGAGCAAGTTAGAAGCCTAAGCCGTTGCGAATGTGAGAAAGCTTCTCAATGGTTAAATAGCGAACATATTTCATTTAATTTATCTATCACACAAAGATTTAATGATAAAAATTTAATTCAGTGACGACATAGGCAAAGCTCGCATATCCAGGAAAGTTGAATTGATAGAGTTTCAAGAATTTCATATTGGGATTAAATTAAAGATATCATTAATATCGGATTTATGTAAAGAAGCTCAAAGGGATTGAATGACGGTAAGGCTAACATTTTAAGGTGATATCCACACTTTCGCGAACAGAAGAATATCCGTTTATCACATATATTATACTTACGGGTTTGCTTAGGTGTATTCTGAATTTGAAATTGAGGTTGTCTCAGTTCTGTTCAATACTCAACTCTATAAAAAAACTATCAATATTTCTGCCAGATTTAAAGTCAATAATTTCTTTGTTATGGTCAGGAGGATATTTACAACAGACATTGTGCAGATGGGCAGACAGGCATGCATAAACCGAATAAGAGTTTGAATATATAATGTATACACACTTTGGGAGGACACTGAAGCTTCCTTCTGAACGATGAAAAACTTTTGGCAAAATGAGTATACCTTCCAATCCTTAACAGCGAATGTATAAATAGGTCCACAGGCTAAGTACGGTTACTTAACTAAATTATTACAGCGATGCTTGGCATACTTCAATTTTCATCACATTCTGTTTTATCGGTTTTTTCTTCTTACCTAAAAGTTACGTGCCATTTAAATTTAAGGCAAGCAGTGTAAACCTGAACAAATTTTTTTTTAAAGAAAATTTGAACAGAAAATCACTTCTTTTTTTTTTTATTTTATGAATTTCCTATTTTTTTATTATAATCAAATATTTTAAAAGGAAGACGTTGATTTTTACCTTATCCTTCGAAACGCGCTTGCATTTGCAAATGTAAGTATACATGCATACCAAACTGTGATGTACGTAATGTAAAACCTTATGGCAAAATAAGTCGCAAAGTGCATTTTAAGTCGCAGCAAGTGTCACTTAGGCATTGAGCGTGCCATGAATGTTGTTGCATTGCTTATTTGCTTTCGGCTGTAAGCCGGTTGGCTTAGTTTGCTTGGGCATGCGTTTGTGTGTTCAAGGCACATTTTCGTTTAGAACTTAATTTTTGGATGAAACATTACTACGCACATGCATGTATGCAAACACGCGCTAACATACATAGGAGACAAGCTTTATTCGGCTTGGGCTCGAGCTTTTTTTTCATTACGCTTATCCTTATTGCGAAATTTAAAATTTTGTAATTATTCGAAAAGTTTAGACCTAACGTAATACTACAATTTTTTAGACCGAATTGTACTGATTATGGCTTAAAAGCGGGTTTCTCCTTCCTTTTCACAATGCTCGGTAAAGATATATAGGATTTATAAATTTGTATACGGTTACGTCTTTAAATACTATGTAAATTTAGGTGTTCTTGAGTACATGTACATCAAGCCCTTCAGGAGATATATCTTCAATCAGCGTAATATTTTTTGTGCAATTCTTTAGTTTTTAAGGGCTTTCGGAAACTTTTCGTTTTTTTACTCGCACGAATGCGTTTGCTATGTTTCCATACAAATATGTGTTAAAAATTGTTAATAATAAATTGTTTTGTTTATTATAGATAATAAACAGATAGATAGGGTCCAGCTGTGTCGAAGTCGTCAATCCGATATTAGGGTTCAACAAACGATTATCGCTTAATTTCCTATTGTGGAAGTATTGTTTAAATGCATAACGGCGATATAACTCCATATGTATGCGTCTTCGATTACGTTAAAAATCTATTGCATTTTCGCCTGTGTGCGCAACAGCTGCTTAAATAATAACCCGATATGCATCATGATTTCTAATTTTCATTCTCATCACTTTATTCTCTGTCTTAAGTTATTCGTGTTATATTTCTCTAAATTTGTTATTTTTGCCCACTGTACCATTTTCATCATTACCGATGTACTTTAATGCCTGCGATTGATGTCATGATTTTAACAATCTGACTATCAAAGAGATCTGATCTATTAAAAACTAGACTTCTGGTTGTTTCATGTCGCATTATAAAACTAGTATGCCTCAATATGTTAGCTATAAGGAAGAAAACTCGAAAAAATCGCAAAGATTTTTCGTCTCCTAAATGCAAGTCACGTTAATTTTTGCAAAACAGCGTAACGTAACTATGCAGTTGTAAAGCATTTGGTGCCGGTATGTTAGTATATGTTAAGTAATAGCCTAGGTATACATACATAGAAACTTATATACGTGCATACGCACTTATTCATATATAGAGACTATACATGATTCTTCAACAACCAGGACATTGGCTTTACGTAGCTATACTTACCGCTTCTCCTCTGTGTGCAGAAAATAAAGTTTTCCTATCGTTGTATCGTACGTTTACAGAGTACGTTTATTAGTAAGGAAAACAGCAAACACAACAACAGCAGTAACAAAGCAAAATAAACTTTTCTTATTTACGTATAGATTAAGATGAAAATGGCAAAAAGAAAGAAAAAAAAATCGCTCGCGACTTATTGCCCAATCGTGTGTACCCCCACCTCTATGCAAGCTGTATTGTAATATTGGTCTCCTTTTTATGTAATCCCCATTGGTGATGGCGTTGGTGTTAGTTTAGTTCATAGACAGTTAAGTATTTATATCATAAACTGACTTAGACGAGATTTTCGAAAAGTTAATAAAGTATTCTGCTTCATTAGAATTAGCGATTACATCCTTTCACCCCCAAAAGAAATACTTGGCGGAAAGTCATTTGGCCCTACAAAACTTTTGAGGTATTGGGCAGAGTAATATTGGCAGCAATGAGTAAAAAGGGATAACTTAAAAAAACAACAATTAACCTATGCAAGGAAATTTTGTTATTTGTATCATGCACTAGTTGGCCATATATACAAAATAATATAATGCATATAATATATCACGTCCCTAGTGTGTGTACATGATTATTATTATTACGAATATCAGAAAAAGTATTGCCTACTTTTAAGAGTATATAATAGAAATTTGTCTTGCAAACTTTTAGCAGAAAATTACAAAATATTCGTAGCTTACCTCTGCCGTTAGTTTGAAAATGTGTTACATATATTTATGGTGGATATGTGTGCGAAAACTAATTTTATATCATTTAAATCTGAAATAATATTGTTTGTATATTCGACTCCTCATATATTTTGGCTATAGTTTGCCTTGCATTAAACTTAAATTACTTTCTTTACCTTAAGCGATACCTAATGCTAGCTAAAGTGGTCTAACTCGGTCTTAATAATGATAATAATAATAATAATAATAATAAGAGGAAAACTCCACTTAAACCATACCACTACAGGCAAAAAAGTTTCACCCGCTTAAATCAAGCTCCAGAAATCTGGCCTAAGAGTGTAAATTAACTTTAACCTCTGCAGTGAATTTTGTTTGACTCGGCGCTTTTACAAGTGCTGTTATATATTCGGCGAAGGACTGGCAAGTGGTACAGTGCAAGTATTTAAGTCTATGTGCGTACAAAAGTGTAAATTAAGAAACTTCTTAAGCATATTGTAAGAGTTTTAGAAAGAGATTCTCGGTAGTTTTTCTTTTATTTACTTTTCTAATATAAAGAAAACTTTTTTAACTTTAAAGTAAGTATACGTAAAAAAAAAACAAAAAATAAAAACAAAATGAAATTGTTTTTGTTGTCGATGGCGTTAGTTAGTACATGCTTAATAATGTTAACATTTAAAAAAAGTAACGAATCAGGAGGAGGTGTATAAGGTATTTGAAAATTTTCTATAAATTTAAAGAATTGTGTTTATTTTTTGCATTTATGCGTTGATAATATTTCTCTCTTTGTCAGCATCGTTTTAAGCATTCAGACTATGCAATAGGTTAGTTAGGAGTGGACGTAAAAGTGACATTTAAGTAGATGGCATGTCACATGTCGGTTACAATAAGCGTAATCATTACTTTCTAGATAGACACAAAGTCCACTTATGCACATCATGTTATATTGTAGTAGGTAAACGACAACAATTGAACAGAGCATTGGACAGGACTAACAAATAGCCACAACAAGAGAAAGGCTTAAAATTTTTGATAAACCACATACGTAGTTTATACTGCATTTAACGATGAAATATGCTTTAGTAAGATGACCAAGAAAGTTGTGGACAGATTGAGAAGAAGAAATCATCCCTTCTCAAATTCTACTACTATACGAGAGATTGTATTTGAGTGTTAAAGTATTATCCTTATGCTTCGTTCAAGTGTGCATATGAATGCTATTTATATGATATGTGAGGAATATATTTTCTATGTGCTTAGTGTTCACTTATAAGCAAATATTTGAATGACAGTAAAACATAAAACCACTTGTCATTATAAACTGTAGGCTTATTAAGGAAATGTCCGATGCAACAACTTCCAGAAATTTGTGTGTGTACGTTATGTTACCAAAACAAGAGATGTAGTTGTCACATTATTGGAAACTAATGAGATCGAGAAGAAGATGAAGAAGCAGAAGAAGAAGAAGCAACCGTCACCAAGAACACGAACATTTGTATTCTTGATGCTTTTGCGAAGAAACATGTTCTCTTAGACAAGACACAAATTCCTTATTTTTTGTTGTTGCTGTTGTTATGTTAAAGATAAAATAAGATTGGAAAAAAATTAGAAAAAATAAAAAAGAAGTGAAAACAAAATGTCTTGAAAACATGTGGAAACATCCTATTCATGTGACACGTTTCTGTTTTATTGACATGTTGATGATAAATGTCTTCATGTGTAAATACATGTCAGACTTTTATATAATTTATTTATAATGTTACTCTGTTGCCGGTCACGTATGTAGCACTTAATGCCTTCTTTTTTCTAAACGAAAAGTTTTTCTTTCACTTTATTGCTTAAGTATAACAGGGACTGATGTGGAAATTTAGTTCAATAAGTTTAGCAATCTTTTCATTAAGCAAAGGTAAAAATGTCCTCAATAAAGCCCAAGGAGACTGAATGAACGATACTCTCTAAGAGGTTTCAATTTAATGCATTATATCGAAAATTTGCTGTCGACCCCTTTAGCTCCGGTAATTTTATTTTTAAAGAATTTGATTCTTCTTTTCCTAATTGTTAAGTTTTGAGCATCTGTGCTTTTTAGATGTTGTTATTGTTGCTGTTGTTGTTGTTGTTGTTGTTGTCGTTGTGTTGTCGTTTCGTATTCTTTCAATATGAACATTATCGTAACCATTTGTGCTGGTGTTGCTCTCAGCGTTTGTTAGCAATTTGTGTTTATAAAAAGAAATTTGCTTTTCTTACATTTTCTTTCCCTCTCGCTCTTTTTAAAATATGCTGTACAACAACAACAACAACAATAGCAATTTATTTAAATTATTATGATAATTTTGTCAGACAGTTTTTGCATGTTTTTTAATATAATGCAATAAAAATGAAACAAGAAGATAAAAATAACGGAGATGGAAGAAGTAGATAAAGGAAACACCAAAGAAGTTCGTAGCTACCTTCAATTTTTGGAAATAACCAAAAAAAAAAAAAAAAGTAAAAAGACCTTCGACCACGCAACAAAAAGGGCAACTAATATAAACTTCTTTCAAAGTCTAGTGTTTGGGTTACGTAAAAATTTTATCTCGACGTGTGCCCTATGCCTTCACTTACTTCGAGAACGATAACGACATTGTAAAAGGAGGAGGCGGAGGAGCTTATAAACATATGAGTGGAGCACGTGGGGAAACTTATTTATTAGGTCGGCTTACAGTGTTGTAGCTTTCTGAACTCGGGCGAGGGGTACTTAGAATTATTCCAAAAAGGCCGGACGCGCTATTTGCTCGGTTTCACTAGCCACATTAAAGACATGTGTGATGCTATTTTTAGAACTATAAGATGCTTGATAAAGTCTTTCGAAGGAGAGATACACAAATCATATTATTTCTCTATTGATAAAAAATTGCTTCCATTCACTAAAATCACTTCCAAGTGCAGCGACCATAACGTCGCCTATTTTGCTTTCATTTTGAATTATGAATCGAAATTTTCATTGTATTAACTTGTCAAAAAAAAAAAAAAATTTAAAAAGGGAAGTGGTGAAACAAATTCATTCTCTCTCTCCCGTACGTAGCACATACTTTCGAGTACAAAGTGATGTTTTCCTTATTCCTTAGGGGGCAGTAAGATTCGATTTTTTGAGTGAAGTCGCTAGCATGAAGTCGTTACCTGACCGTATAATAAATATAACCTAATGTTCAATCCATTGACTTTAAATTTCGTTTATGGTCTCATAATAATTTACTCCAACGTAATAGTTGGAATTTTTTTTGCGCTTACTGCACTTTAACGGACTTGTTAAGCGTTTGTTCACATTTATTTTCGAAGAAAAAGAAACTTTTTTCTCAAGTCGATAACATATTTTAGAAACTTTTGTTTAGCTAGCTTTCAGCATCAGCTGGACGGTATTTCCGAAGTTCCACTTTTTTTTTATTATTACTTTATCGGTTGTTCATTAAAAGTACTTTTTGCTCCCGTAGAAAAACCTCATAAATGTGGGTTTAACCTTTCTTTAATTTGTTGTTTGTTGCTCATGATGATCATCGGTCTCATCTAAAGTCATTATTGATAAAAAATTTCGCTTAAAAGCTTTTTACTGGCAGTTTTCTAGAAGAATTTCTTTTTAAATATGGACCACTGCAATGGTTCCGCTCTTTAATGCAATAATAATTTACAAAATGTTTTGACATTGTTCGCATTGAGTTGAAACGATTAGCACCAAGCTTGCTCTTCTAAGCTCTAAAGAGTCTATTTACCGTTTACTGAAGATATCCTAGCGATAGATAGACATCTATCGCTTGTAAGGGTATAATAAAAAAATAAAAAAAAGCTCACAGCTCATGTACTGAAAAGATGATGATCTCATCGATGATATCCGCCCATTCAAAATCTACAGTGAAGAAATCAGGAACGTGAATTGCCCTTTTTCATATTATTGTAAGATATAATTAGAAATGAATGAGAGAACTCAATGCCTTCAGAGGAAGACCTTCTCGGTCTATTTGAAAAAAATAGCCCCTATATATATAACATAAACAAGACTATGTTAACTATTTATCAAAAGTAATATATGTTATTTTAATTATAAATCGTTTGGACCAAAGGAATGAATTATAGGACTAAAAAGTAAGATGAACGCTAGCAACTAAGGCTATTGAATTTTGTTTTCTTTTTCATGGGTAAACTAGATGATCTCTCCAGTCGCATTAATAAAGTCTAATATTTTATGGATATTAGGTTCTTCGTGTACTTTCAAGATGCCCATAGGGTTAGAAACTTCGAAAACGAGTTTTAAAATATTGCAAAGCGTTTTGTATTGACAACATACATGAACACCCATTTTTTGATTTTGAAAGTTAGCGTAAATAAAACGCACTTCTGATCGAGATTTGCACAGATTGTGTGCTCACTATGAAGTATTCGTCTTTCGAATGGATTGTTTGCTAGAAAGACATGCTTACTACTTATTAGAGAGTGTCTTAAGTTCCGTCAATATTTTTATGAGTTTTTGTCGTGAAGAATAATTTAAGAAAATTTTTTCCTTTCAGATTATTTGCGAAATTCATGTTGTTTTCGTTAAGGTTTCAATTGTTTGGCTTACCCATATCGTAAAATAAACTTTTTCCCGACTTTTCTGTCAAGTTTTAGTTTCAACATTCTTTCAGGTACAGATGAATCCCTGCATTTTTCTATAAACATATATTTTACTTAATTTGATTATATTCAAATTGTTTTCCTTTACGCTTCTCGTTCCCTTCACCTGTAAACCATATTTTACATAGTTACCTGTAAACCATATTTAAAATTTTTTTTTTCACTTCAAAAAATTTGATTTCTATTTGTTTTTGCGGTTATCTGTGTAGAGAATAATTTCAAGTGTAAATAAACATGTATTAAATAGTTTAAATACCGCCATTGACAATGAGTATTTAATTTATTTCTGGAATGTTCGCATAATGTAACGGTTACGTAGTCATCTTTAAAAAACATCCAAAAATTACATAGCGGTTTACAGAAGGTTTACCTATCATCCCACTCCTATCCAAGCCACGTACTCACTCTATACTCAACCAAAAAAAAAGGAGAAAAACTATCAAAGGCCAACTGACTAACTATTGCGAAACCACACAAATGATTACAAAAGGACTAACAAAGCAGTGTACGCAGCCTAAAACTCGCTTGGTTGATCCTTTGTGGCGGTATGGAAGCGTATGTTGGGTTTTTTTGGTTTCGTGCTATTGTTAAAGGATACAAAATCAAAGAAGATTTTTAAAAATTTGAGTTTAATTTAGCATTTTTTTTTAACATTTTAAACTTTTTAGAGAAAGCTTATAATGTCTTAGAAATGTTGTGTGTTTAAGTTGTTAAAGTTTTCGTTTTAAGCTGCTTGGTTTAACCTAAATCTTACATTATTTGTTAAGTCTCTAAATTTTAAAGCAATATTCTGTCATAACATTAGCTGCTGTAGCTTGCTGTTATATGTAAAGAAAACGTTTATATCAAAATTTATATGTAGGTTAGGAAAAAGATGCTCAGTGCAATGTTTCTTTGCAAAATCGTTTGTAAATTCTTAAAGAAAAGTAATTAGGTCGAATATTTTATACCCATCACTTGCAAATATCTTACAGAGTTTCTCTAATTATAGACTTTTCGAGACACGTTTGATTGCTGCTTGGCGTATTTTACAGACATTACCCTAACTGCCTGGTCATCGTAAACTTACTCGAAGAAAATGAAAGAAAGTTGGAAAGTTGTTCGAGGAAAATATAAGTATAGAATATGAGAGGAGTATAAAGTGAATATTCAGCTTTAAAGAAGAATTTGAACAGAGTTGCCGAGTTGATGGAAATAATATAGATTAAAATAGAAAAGAAAAAGTGAATGAAAAATACGTAAGTGAAATTCAACAGGAAAAGGCGCAAAATTAGTCTAGATTAGAACAGAATTGTACAAGATCCGAACAGAATCGCAGTAGAACCGAGATGAAGCTAGAACACTAACGGAATAGAGCAGCGAAAAATTTATCACAAAAACTCATAGGTAGTGATCGCACAACGAGGACGCAGACAGACCGAAGGACAAGTTTAGATCGATTCAGAATAACAAAAAATAGGTCTATTTCAAGTTCTCGGCGATGTTGAATGCATCTGAACAAACTTAGTATGTCCTGCATACAAGTGGTGTAGGGTGTAATGAAGCAGAATTGATGGAGCAAAAAAAAAAAAAATCAAAAACGATCGTTTTGTTTTGAATTAATAAAGAATTAGAGACGAATGACAGAAGATTTTTTAAGAACAATCGTCTTCATATTACAAAATCCTTGTAGGAAATGTTAGCAGCACTCATAAGTTGGGGAGATCGGCATATTTTATATTACGACATTGCTGTGTATGAGCTAAGCATTTGCGTAAGGCTGAGCAGAACGAAAAGGGTATGAATAGGCAAAAAATAAATGAATCAAACAAATATCCATTTGGGAATCGCTGCTAAGAGGAAATGTAAAACTGATTTTTTGAAAAAGTTGACAACGTGCGATCAAAGGTTATATGGCAATAATATGCGAAATATACTGTAGGCCAAGATCGCTAAAACTGCACAAATGGTGGCAAATGTCTGATTGATATTACGTAATGTTTTGTTTTTGATGGAAAGTGAAAGGAAATCGTACATCATAAGCTTCTTCATCTCGTACGTGTTTGGCTATAGGTGGAAAGTTTCGATGCGTCCACTATATTGTCCGGACCATTCGGTATACGATTACCGTTGGTTGAGGTTTCTATTCCCTCAACGGGTTAAAGCTCTACCAGGTTACCAACATGTTAAAGCTCTACCAGTTGCCCAGAAGCTCTACAGTGCTCTAAAGCAAATTGGTTTTGTCAGAAAAATGGTTAAAGATTATCGATTAAAAAATGCTTAATTAAATGATTAACAAAGTTTGTTTAAAATACTAGAAAATTGAGATGGAATTTTGAAAAAGACACACCACAAATTTTATAATTGATCTCCTACTTCAATTTGTACATCATAATGTCTCTAATGTCAGAAATTATGTGTACACTCGCTAATAATGCTTTAGGATATTTAGCAATAAAAATTTTCTTGTACGGAGTACCCCCCTCTTATGACTTTATACAGCAGGATAATGTCAACAATAGAACACTTTGAAAGAAAAGGACGGGAAGGATTAGAGCGGGCAAAATAAAGACTTACGAAAAAAGTGAAATGTAAGGAGCCGGAGAGAGAGCCGAAGAAAGTAAATTGAAATAATTTCATGAACTTTATAAAATTCATTCATTTTATTATCCATAAATGAGATTTATAAAATAACTCGCACTTTACTTGACTATATGAGTGATTAGATGAAAAGCACTTGGGTTTATAAAATGCATTTTTATTTAGCATTTAAATATATAAACCTTCAATACATAAGTATTCATTAAGTAAATAAATGATTTTTCTCAACTAATCATCATAATTATTATAAGCTTTTCAATTTCCATTTACGAGCAGACACAGACACAGAGAGAGAGAGAAAGAGAGAGAAAGAGAAAGAGAAAAAGAAAGAAAGAGAGAAAGAGATAGAGATGAGAAGAATGTGTGGTATTAGGCAAATATCATCTCTTAATAACCACTCAAACCCAAACACGAAAGAGGCGAAAGGAAAAACAATTTATGATTGGTTTGAGTCGAATCGTATATTACTTAAACGATGAGTTTTTGCATTCATATGCCAATTCGATTTCCGATTGTATTGTATCGTGTGACGATTGTCGCTCTTTTAGACTCGTAAACTTGCGGAAAGAATATTAATTTTCGTAAATGGCGTAGTTTTTTTCTAAATACTTGAATGCTATTTTTTTTCAACAGATAAGCAAGTGCACTTATCAACGACGAATAGTATGTTAATCAACTATTTACGTAACGTTTTCTGAACTTCTTTTTTGAATGTTACATATCGAAAGACAAAATCCCATAATTAAATATTAAGGAAATGTGCATTTATTAGCAAATGCTTTTAAGCAGTGATTAAGATAAATGTGTGGTAAATCCTAACAAATATTGAATATATATATATATATAGAGTTTTTTATGTATCATTATATGCTTTCTATTTAAGAATATTTATGAAAAAATTGAAATTGAATTGAATTGAATATATATGGAAAATTGAAAAATTGGAACTCTTGCTTTGGGCAATTTTCATATATCAAATATATTAGATTCTTGTAATGTTTTCTTCAACTAGACATGTTTAGCGGATGTCCCCTGAACTATATTTTGATCGATTTGCGAGTGAGTTCGTTGGTAACAATCAAGCAAATTGATCCTTAGGCTCAATAAAAATGTAATTATCATTGCACATTATTGAGAGGAGAAAACTTTGTCAAGCATGCAGGCATGATCCTTGAAAATGGATTTTTTCGCCTCAAGCCCTATTTGCATGATGTCAACAAGGTCTTCAAATGCCAAGCGATCATTCTTAGGCGTCAATTATTATGCTGCTTTGCTGAGGCGTTAATTGGTAGCCGGTGAAGGATAGCCAGGACGTTCACTAATAGGTATTCTCTGAACAACCCGTACATATCAAAACTATTCGTTTTTAATTGGTGCGTTATCATCAAAGTTCTTTTTTAGCGTTTTAGGAACCAAAGCTCCCAGTTTGACGCGAACTAAGGTCCATGTTTTTGTCGAACTTTTTCAGTCAACTTGAAAATCTAAATATTCGCTTCTTCTAGACGAAGGTAAATAATCGCCTCTCACAAACTACAAAAGTTATTGATATGAAATTTGCACTTAACTACGCTGCCCATCTAAGGGATACAATTAATCGCCCAAAAGTTCCGCCCACTTGATAATCAAAAAGTACAGCTACTTTTTGAATAGATGCTACCTTATGTCCTGTTCCTATTCCACCACAGAGTCTACATGATCTATGTTAAACGGTCTGTGCCCTTTCTGGACAAAAAAATATTTGTTTTACCGTCTTTACGATGTCAGTTTGCGATCTTTTCCCTCTTTGTGGGAGTCATGCAACTGGACCAAAAAACGTACGTTTGAATGTTTAACATACTCTGTTATATCGATTATTTATTTTATTTATTTTCTTTTTATGGTGATTGATAGGTTCACAGAGAGATGTATAGTCGACATTGATAAGGCGAGCAATAATCTCAGACCGCTGATACAAAGCCACTAATACAGAAGTGTATAGGTTGGACAAGTCTTTGGAAAGTTTCTTAATGGCTGCACTGCACTCATTGAAAGTCATTGAAAGGATACTTAGGTGCCTATGCACATGATCGCTTAATATTATTTCATTAATCAAGTGTCCCAGTGTCCACACTATGTCTGTTTTTTGACGAAATTGGTTTAATAATGGATGGCGATCGGGTACCTAGTACTTATATATGACACAGCTCCCAAGAATGAAGCTTTGTCAACGCAGGTATCCAAGAGAAACTTATACGCACATATAAACTATTAAAAACGTTCCTTTTTTAGTAACATAGTTACGGTTTTAAAAATTAGAAAGTTACTCTTCTGTTTAATCACCCGTTGGCTCTGTCGTTTCTTTCATAGATAAAAGGACGTTTCCGTCCTGAGAGACTTGATTAGTGGGGAAGTCTAGAATCAAGTACCGAAATTAGAAATAGATATAATATTGCAAATAGATACCACAAAGATTAGGGTGGAGCATGTATTTTTGCACCCACCATCGTAGGAAGCTTGTGTGAGCATCCGATATCCCATGCTGTTCTGTAAAACCCGAAAATACGCCTTGCTATATACATATATTTATTTGTTATCTTATATTATGTAATCATATATCACTGGCCGTCTTTTCATCTGCAAAGAGTGGTAGAAACTAGAGTAAGAACAAATACAGTAATAACTTACAAGCTGCAGCGGAATCGAAAATTTCAATATACATATTTGGATCTGATAAGTCGGCCATCCTGCGGTTCTGTGAAGAAAAAAAACACTTATCGGTTATTAAGATGGCCCCTCATCGAGGCACGTGTTAAAGATTCCATAATTTTGGCATATTTTATATGAAATTTATTTATTATAAAGCTATTATGGGCATAAAGCAATTCGTCCTAAACTGAATGCATTTTTTTTTTGTTCGGTTCTTATGGTTTTTTTAGATTTAATTAAAAAACAAAAATTCGTTTGCATGTTTTTCACATTCAAAGCTAATACTTTGCTTAAAAAGTCCAAGACAATCCTGAAAATTCATTGAAATAAGTCTCCAAATGTGAAAAAATAGATTTCGTTATGCCTGGTAATGAACGGGCAGGCGTTGAATCGTCTATTAGGGTAGATAGATGGATGGCGATGTCGGTTTTCAAATTGTATTTACAGAAAAAACAATTAAAAATGTGTAAAGTTTGTTATAGAACAATTTTAAACTAAAATAACTAAAACAAAAACAACGGCTGCGATGACAATGTTGTTTTCGTTATTGCTATGAGAAATGAAATCCAGCAAAAAAAAAAAAAAAAAAAAAAACGACTATCACGTTAAAAAATGAGTGTTTTAATGAACTTTTGCGAGTATTTTAGAGAATAAATCAACAAAATTTGCCTCAAGTAGGGGCAAAAGTATGGATATGTGTTACTCTGGTTGTCGTTGTTGGTGTTTGTTTTTATTCTCCACTTTGTTATTTTTTGTTTTTTTTTTCATTCTATTGAAGCATTGTCGGTTTAAAATTTTTTTTTGTCCGTGTCATAGGGGAGTTTTTAAAATGTTAATAAACGCAAACACACAAACAAACAAACAAACATGCATACGCATATATATACGGAATAGAGAGGTGCATGTATGGCTGAACAAATAAATTTAAATTGAATTTGGCAAAATGTTACACAAAGTTTTTATGTCTATGCAAAACAATGCAATTGAGTTAAATTGAGTTGATTTTTATTTTCATTGCTTTTTTTTTATTTTTATTTTTTTTTTGATTTAGAAAATTCTTAACAATTGGAATGTAATGGAAATGGGGAGTGTTTTTGCAGTGAAAGTTTTCCTTTAACTATGTTATTGATTAGTCTTCACTCATTTTTTTTGTTATGAAAATCTACTGACGAGTTTTTGATTTTTTCCGTAAAGGGGCTGATGTAGTTGGTAAATAAAATTACTTAAGCAGAATATTTGCAACTACAACAAAACCAGTTCGTTATTCGCTCTGTCTCTCTTTCTCTTGGCAAAAGTTAAAGTAATTAAAATTTCGGAATTCACTTTAAGTTACCTTAGCGTAGTGCTTATTTAATGCAAAGCAATGCAGTTAGGGGCCCCGTTTTTTTGTTTTGTTTTTTTTGTGTTTTTTTGTGCTTTTTTGTCTCTCACTGTAGGCAAACATAGGGAAATGGTTTAAAACTCAATTAAAGTTTTTAGCCGCAGAATAAATTACAACTCCAAAAATAAAAAATAAAAGACTCCGTGAAGGAATAACCGTTTCCGCTATACTGGATTGCAACCCAGTCATTCGTATATCCTTACGATTATTTGTGTTAAACTTGTACGTGTCTTATATATGTTATCACATCAGCTGATGGATACTGATGTTTCTGTAGATTTTCATTTAGGTTGATTTGTTTTTCCTTGTTTGTAGTTTTACTTTTCTATTTCGATTTTTTCCTTTTTTTTTTTTGCGGTAAAGGAATCATGGTTATTGAATTGTGTTAAAGCAAAAACAAATAAAAAAAATAAAGGAAAAAACAAGTAAGAAAATTATGTACACCTTTGGCCGAATTTCCTATGCCGATCATTGCGAGTAAAGTAAAATGTTCAACATATATGTGGGATGGAATGGACGATAATGGATTAATTAGATCACCGAGATCACCTTTTCGGAGGCCTGGCGAAATATGTGTTTTGGTCATTATTTAGACAATTATTGTACAATTTTTCTTACAAGCTTTTTAATGTGTCGAGGGCGTGTTTCTTACTTTGACATTTAAATATAAAGACTTGCATTAAGTGCTAGATCAATACTTGCTACGACTCGTAAGTGGTATTGCCTCTGTAGGATGCCCTTGAATATCGATCGCGTGTACATTTAAAAGTTCACCTCCCGCCAGGTTTGGTCTTAAAGTGGTCGTCGTGCTCATCGCTTTCTTCTAACAGATATTAGGCCGGACAGGCAGAAGGAAAAACTGACTGACCTGGCTACATAAATTTATGCAACTTCTTACGTTCATATGGGAATGTTACCAAGCAAAGGAGAAATTTAGTATACCACCAAAATTGCAAAGCAGATATGAAAACGCA
Organism: Glossina fuscipes; assembly: GCF_014805625.2. Taxonomy (NCBI): domain Eukaryota; kingdom Metazoa; phylum Arthropoda; class Insecta; order Diptera; family Glossinidae; genus Glossina; species Glossina fuscipes. The sequence goes on from NW_023998416.1 coordinate 2,026,303, forward strand.
TAGAAAAAGTACTAAAAGATACCTTTCCTATTTCATAGTTCTGTTTTTATGGCTGGTGATTTGTAATTGAAGAGGTTTCAAAATAGTTTTGAATCGAATGAATCATTTCAGGTTACGTATATTTATTTGTTTTTTCTTTGAAGAGGTACATTATTGATTTTAGGGTTAGTGTTCTTTGCTATTGGTGAAGTTTAGAAAATAAAAACAATTCAATAGCGCATGAGAGAACGATATATCACTTTTGGCATGATGGGCATGATGGGTGTATTCAATGTAAAATCTTCTGAGGTCGTTTTCCCTTTGCTGGAAAGATATTTTAAATTTTGTGTTTTCTTTCTTTGGTTTTTTTCTTTTTCTGTGGATAAAAACTAAAATTCAGTTTCATTTATTGTAATAGGACAATAGAAATGAAATTGAATGATGATATTACGATGAAAAATATATTGCAAATAGGTTTAAATCTCAAGCTTGTAAGTAGGCAATAAAAAAGCAAGCATCTCATATTAATATAATTAATAAAAGATGAAGGAGCTTATAAACTTTTGCTCTTTTTTTTAAAGGAAATTTCCAAGTAGCTCATTATCTTTCGGTTGTTGACCAATTCGATTAAGTAAATGATTAAAAATTATTTTCCGGAGCTATAAGATATAAGAGATAAAATGAATATATTTTGCACACATGTAGAACATATATAATAGATTTTCAAAATATTATTTTTATACGGTTTGTCATCATTTGCCATCAATTGGCAATAGTTTGAATATTTTAATACTCGCAAGCGATCTGTTGATTTTGATTTAACGGAAAGCTTATTAAAAATACGAAACTCTGTGGCCTAAACCCCTTAAACTCCTATGATGCCATTATCTTAATTATAAGGGGAACCAGATTGATTACAGTTATATGTAGCCACTAATTAACATCTAAGAAGTTCAACTTAATAATTAAACGAGTAAAAACATGATAGCGAGTCGTGGACTGTCCCACTTCTCTTAACACAGTTATTCGTACAGCCAATTTTCAAAATAAATGCTTTTACAGGGGGAGTGGGCGCAACAGTGGTTCAGTGGTGCGCGTCTCATTTTATGTAAAAGAAGATTATTTGTAAATAAACTAAACCTGAATCGCGGATTACATTTTGGAGTCTTTACCTGCCATGGCAGACAGTCGTTAGCGACTTGGTTGTCTATCTTCGATATGAGAAGCAGAATGAAGGTTTTCGGATCCACACTTTGTTAGTTCTTTCAAACTAACTTAATTTTGCAAACATAAAGAGGTCTTCATAAGAAACTGCTATTTCGGTAAACGACAACTACTGTCGCTGGAAGTATGCTACACAATTTCTTATTAATCTGCGACTAAGCTTAGGCCATAAAATACTTTGAGTTTGTAATTTCTTTCCCATTTCCTTAACCCAAAAGCTTAACTAATTATACATGTACCGTCTTAGTGGTAATTCTAACACGTAGATTTCTTCAATTATCTGAGTATTAATACAAAATGGCGTTTGACTATTCAAAGTAAAAGTAAAACAAAAACAAAATCAAAAGTGATTTTTTGTGATCGGAATTTTAATATAATTTAGTGCACACGTTAAAACAAAAGTGTTGCTCTTGTGGATCAAAATTTGCGGTACATATATTTATACATTTCGATTATGTAGCAAGTTTCTGACAAAATTTTTAAATGGTAGATAGCGTAAAGCTTTCACACTTCTTCACTTCATTTTTGGTTATCGTCATAGACGGCTTAATTTTGGCCGCGCACAAGACATTCATGTCTTTAAAAGGTGGGCAAAAGGTGGGTAATGGCATGTTGTCCCCAGGTTGCCCAAGATGTGGGAAAACGTGAAATTAGGCATGCAGCTTACCACGAATAAAACGTAGTTTATCGTTCTTCTGAACTCAATGTTCTATTTCTTTTTTTTTTTTTTTGTAACCTCTCTGATATCGTTGATGTTGTTCCTGCCTATTTTATGGAAATAAATTCATTTACTGAAGCTATTTCTGAAAAAGAGTTCGAGGTTGTCTTGACCATGGAAAGAAAGCAATGGGATTGTTCATTTTGGGCTGGTGAAGAGAAAAGGGGAGTGTGTTGAAAGGGGCAAGCGATATGCACTTCTCACAAGAACGCACCGCATAAGGCGGCTTATTAAGCCCATTGTCAACATTTTATCTATACACACTCTGTCTTCCCTTTTCATCTTCTTTTAATTATACCGTCATAGATATTTTTTTGTTTACAATATAAAAACGTTTTTAATGCCATTAGCAGTATAGAGAAAATCAACAATTAATGCCTTCTAAGACCAGATGGAACCGGACTAAATTGCTTGCCCTAGCTACTGCTAACTGAATATGCCACCACTCTGTCCACGTACCTGTTTTTAATGGACAGTTATATATAAAAATTTAGAGATATATTAGATTTGTTGTTCCGCTTGAGGCCCCTGGAAATATGTTTTGCATTCTTTATTTAGTACATATATTCTTGATCGCTCATATGTCAAACTTTCTACCTGCCATCTGTTATTGGAACGCGCGTGATCAAAAAAGTTAGCATTCGTTTGATAGCGGATTCACTCCTAACTTAACCCCATTAGAGAAAAATTTCTTAACATATCTATCAAACATATACCTCCCAATGCCCTTTTAGGGTCCTATAGAAAAAATATTCTATCCATCAATTTTATGTACTGATTTAATTTGATGTATACTAGTGATTCATTCCAAGCGGAATATAATTTTCTTGCTTGATTTATTTTGCACTTTAGTGAATATTTTGACCTGTTTGCATAGTATAAGAAACGTTTAATTGTTTTACTTATTGCGTATTAACTGTATATATATATATATATATATATATAGTTGAAGTACAATTTCAAGGACATTCCAGACCATTTAATGTATTTTAATGGCATAAATGTTGTTATTGTTGCTCTTTTTAACATTGATATTGAGCATCAAGCGATATATATAAAACAATAGCGAGCGAGGAGAAAAGAAAAAGAAAAAATAAATAAACAATCACAAAAACCGCTACACAAAAATAAGTGACGCTTTAATGTAAAACAATACTGACACATGTACGTACAGCACAGTTATTGTATGCCAGGTACATCAAAATCAACCAAAGAAAATGGATTAAAATGTAACATAAAACGACAAAAAAAAAAAAAGCCCACAATAAATTTCTATACATACGTAAAACATACATACATATATGCATATTTTTATGTACAGGGGGAAAAAAAGCGGAATTTTCGAGATTGTTGAAGGCACAAAAGCGTGATGCATAAAAATGCCAGTTTGTGTAGTAAAAGTGTTTACTCGTTTTAATACAAAAAAAAAAAAAAAAATAAATAAAATTCAAAATAAAAATAAAATTGTGTGGAACAAACCGGCCCGTTGTACACTATTCAGAAGAATGCCATCGTTTATGTACACCTACATATATGTATGCACACTTTTAAAATAAAAAGTTACAATGTGTTACAAACAAAATGCTAACCAACACGTAGCTGATGTTCGAATGTGTATGTAAAAGTATGCGAACGAGTTGTTACGGTGCTTGCTGTACCATAAATATTGCATTTAGTAGCTGAATAATAAAAAAACGAACCAAGGGAGAGAACAATTTAAAGTGGGCGACATAATATTGTATGTTACTGCCGCTGCAGGCACAAACAAGGATATGTGATACAAACAAGTGCTAACTAACACAAACACGCTTAATATTATAAAGATGCAGCAACTAAAGCACTGGTGCATATATGTACATATATATGCGTAGTTGAGTTTTAATATAAATAATTTGATAATTTTAAAGATTTCATAAACATATTGAAAAGAACAATGAAAGCATTTAGAGTCATCTTAAGGCGAAGATTTTTTTTCTTTATTAATTTTTACTGGCGTATTAGAGAATTATTATCAACTGAAATTTTTGGTTGGCTGCATTCAAATAACGATCGGTTATATGATGAATGAAAATATACCGAAGTTTTCCATTCTTTTCTCATTTTATATGATTCTAGGCGAATAGCATTAACCCTATTTTAAGCGCAAATGGAATGCGTAGCTATGCGATAATCTAAAAAGTGTAAGTATCTTAAACGAAGCAGTAGTGTTAGAGTCAAAAAAGCTACGATTGGGAAATAGCTTACTAGATGAAGGAAAGATTGAGCAGCCCTAGAAGGAATCGCTCTGGCACTCTTAATGCTCCAGAGTCACTTAGGTGATCGACCGCAGGAAATGTGGATGGTGGTTAATTCGAAAAAATTTGAACAACACCGTCATGGGTCTTAACCCGCAACACTAAAGGATAACTCAGCAGACATGGAGAGCGATTGGAAACCAAAACAGGTAGAAGTATTTTATTGTGCAGATATCGTAGATTCGAGGTAAGAGGAAAATTTCTGGGAAATTAATATTTCAAAGGCGTTTTTCTCGTGCCACTGACTTCTTCAAGTTTATTGACATTGCCTTGAATCTTTAGCTTTAATAGGAGTATAAATTAAAACTTGTTGATTCTATGGCTGCTTTTCAAGCGATTTAAGAAAAACAAGGTTTGCTTTGAATTGATGCTGTATTTGTACGTAACATCACTTGTGGTAAAAGATTGTATGTTTGGGTATATACAACAGAAGGACATGAGATAAATCGATCGATCGAATCGATCGATGTGTGCTTGTTTTTGTGTCTGTCCATCTGCCTGTCTAGTACTCTTATGTTCAACCTGCAGTTCGCATTTTTCAAGATATATTAAGGAAGAATTGTTATATGATTAATAGCGTTAAGCGAAGTGATTTAGGGTATTATAGGTGCTTCATGGCTTAGCGCTTTTACTTGCATTAAAATAAACTTTTCGAAAATATCTCCGATTTTGGATGACGTTATTAGAAAATTTTGAGCTTGCTGTTCTAAGTTAAAATTTGATCACCTTCATTAGCAACAAAAGCGAAGTCGAACAAGAAAAGAAGATTGTTTCGTGAGAGCTGTTAAGCTTTCAACACATTCTTTATATATATCTCTCTTTGTAAACATCCTCATATTTATAGATCTTTTAATTTTTTAAAATTTTTAGTGCACGCGTCCTATTTTTAGTTATCACAGGATGATATTACGACGTCTATGAATGTGTTTTCGCCGGTAGATGCGGCAATTAACCTCTAAAATGTGATGAGACACTGTTTGACTTTATGAAATATTTTCTAGCTAAATAGAAGAACAAATTTACACTCGGAGAGAAAATAGTTTTCAAACCTAACGTGTGTATGCACTCAGAGAGAATTGTACACGACTGCGACACGGTGCCAATAGGTCATCGTACGAAAGGTGTTGGCCTATAGGATTGAAATTTAAAACAGTTGCATCTAACAACTTAAAAAGAGAGTTCTAAACTCATCTATAGAAACCCTCTGTTGCAGTGATGGCTTTGTTACGCTCAATGTAGAATTCGGATAAACGATTCTACGAAAGCTTACGCAGAACTGACTAATTCTTTTAAGTTGAAAATAAAAAGCACCGAAAGCACTCTAAAGAAAATGTTGTAATAATATCCTAAAAGAACAAAAAGTGAAAATTAGTAAATAATGATTTCTTTTTTTAAATTTAAGGTTTTTTAATGAATCAAGTTTTTGTTTCCCTTGTTTTTGCTTTCTTTACAGGCGTCTCTTCTTATTTTAAATAAAATAAGAAAAATATAAATAAATAAATAAATTTTTCCCTTGTTGTTTCTTTTAGAAAAACACCAGGTTTTTACTTACTGCTAGCCTACTGATTGGCTTTAATCGCTGGCATCGTCTACAAATTCTGTACAAGTTATCAATTCTATATTGATAATTGATAATCCAATATGCTTTGCACGTGTTTGTTAGGATCCCATCCCCGTCGCTAATGTAGTTTATTGTTTATTCAATAGAACTACTCCGACTATTCACTTCAGAGATAAATTGAACAACAAGCCTGTATTATAATGAACATGATGAAAAGTCGCCACTTTATAACGTATGCTTGCTTAGTATTTACAGAGAATTTAAATAACTTAGTTGCGAAGGGATGGTTGCAACAGAGTACTTTACTGATAACTTATGCAGGATTGGTAAATGATGTCAAGTTTTTGATTTATGGATGGAAACAATAATGCCAATGATAAATAGAAAAACGAGGAGAACAGACGAAAAAGGACAATTTATGAAAGATAGAACGAAAACGATATAGAGGGAGAGAGCGATAAAAACATTGCTAACATACTGACATAGAAACTGGATATAATCTTGAGCAAATATGTTGTTAAAGAAGAATTATTGACTTGTTTTCTCCATGTAACCTAACGCTCCGAGGACGTCTTCGAAAAAGGCCGGTGGATGCAATGGAAATACCGTCTTTCGGGAATCATACGAAAATTTCATATCGAAAAGCTAATGTCGAAGAAATGGCAGGAAGAAAGGAAGCCATATACGACTGCTATCTCATAAATAAGTTTAGGAATTTTGGGTTATTTAATTAGCTGCGGGCAAGCCAATTGGCCAATTCAAACTATTTTCCCAGAAAGCTGGGAAATAGCCCAACTTTTTTATTATTAACCATCTGGCTGCGAAACACTTGCGCCCATGTCCTACTTTTAACATTAAGATGAAGCTATGAATTCAAAAATTCCATGAGTACTTGGGCTAACTTCATGTATATTTAGGATGCTAGCATAATAAAGGTATATACAAGAGCAGCGCTAGATAATCTTGCCACTCGAAAATCTGGAAGGCAAGCAAAGTGGGAAAGCAAATATTCTCCATTACTAATTTTTGCATAAACGGAACAAGAAACATCTTCCAACGACTTACGATATTTTTTATGTTACGAATATTCGGGAACACTTTCCAGACTCATTTGTTTGTGTTTATATAAAAATCCTTCGGGCGACGAAAGGATTTATTATGTAAGACGAAGTCTTCTCGTAAACGCTACGAGCTCCCAAGGATATTCGCATAAGAGTGAATGTTAATTTTCCGTCCTTTTAGTTTATTGAAATAAAAGATTGTAAAAAAAAAACTTATGTACAATTTTGTTTTTTTATTCCATTATAATTATGCCTTTTCTAAGACTCTCATGCTATTGATTTCTGTTAATGCTGCATTATTACAAGACTTCTTCGCGGTTATCATTGCGCAGTCCATTTGATTCACTAAGCCCTATTAAGGTGATTGTTAAAAAAAAAATTGTTCTTAATTTCTTTTATTAAAAGCATTTTCATAAATTTTATCCTTAAGAAGGATTATTTTAGTGCTTTAATTGCTTAACATGGAATGTTTCGTCAACATTTAAAATTCCATATTGTTAATGTGTGCACAAATGTATAATGTAACCTTTCAAAACCAGTGACAAGTTAGAGTTATTAGATATCAACATGTTGACTCAAAATTTATGAAACAAAAACACCAACATGAAAAAAAAAAAAAAGTAAAAAGAAGCAAAAATAAACAAAAATCTTCTTGAGCTGTGCTGATTCGCTATATGATGACGTAGCACAAGTTTTTATTAAATAATTTGTAACAAAAAAAGGAAAACATTTCCCACACGACCATACATCTTCTTTTCATTGCTGCATTTCTTGTTGTTGTTGTTGTTGTTGTTGTTGTTGTTGTTGTTGTTAGTTATTTAAAATGTAAATTTTAAGCAGAAAATTTTATGTAATTGCTTTTGACAAATTTTAATAAAATTAGTTAACAAAAGAAACGAAAAACAAAACAACATAATACAAAAAGATAAATAAAATAAAACAATTGGAAGAACAATAAACACACACCGAAAAATTTTTAACGTAAATTACAGTGGAAAGAGAAGGAATCATCAGGCGTATAAAATGCACAGACAATGGCTTAAACGCATCCATACATGTAATATAAGTGCGCACAGACATGTCTTGGCGTTGAACCCATATACCATACTTTATAGAATTATAACAACACTACGCTTTTTCAGTGACATGAACATCAGCAACAGCAGAGAGGCAGGAATAGTGACGGCAAACTGGAAGAGCAGCAGAGCTGAAGCAGTAACTGCTGTTGTAACAAACATTACTAAATGAATTAAAAAGATTACATTTAATCTTAAATGTGTGCACTGCGCTTTCTGTTTTATTTATTTATTTATTTTGTTTTCTTTTTTTTTCTTTTTTTTGTATTCTGTGGATATAGCATAAAAGTGCAAGAGAGCGAGTATTGTGCCTTTCCATCGTTCCATGTATATGTTGAAGTAAACGTATGTATAAACTGAATAAGTATGCATGTGTGTAAACAGTGTTTGCAAGAATTCGGTTTTTAGGGTTTTTTGGCTTAAATGAAATTTTCTCATTATTCTCACTGTATGCTGCTTGTTTTGTTGCAAATTATATATCAGGGCCGTACATGCACATTTAGACTTAAACATATCCCTATATATATATAAACATATCCCTAAATATATATATATAATATATACATATAAATATGTACTGTGTGTTTAACTACAAGCAATTATAGTACATGAGTATTGTCTCATATGTGTTAAGGACTTTATGTAATTATGTGTAAGTTTTCATTTTTTCTTTGCTCTTTTTTTGTTAATTTTTTGTTTTATATGGTTGACTCTGCGGGAAAACGTTTACTGCAATTTTACAAGTGAAGAGACCAAGAGTTTTAGCCCAAAAGAACAAAACATTAATATGTACAGTTTATGCTGTATATACACTTATATATTATGTATAGTACATATATAGTTACGATAAATATAGCACTATTTAAATTAAACCACCAAGGAAGCCATATGCGCTTTATGGCGACTCATGGATACACTCGGTCTATCTCAGGTAATAAAAAATTGATTTTCTTCCTATAGTTGAAAGAGCGATAGATTTAATAGAATTTAGTAGAATAAAACATATTCATACAAAGAAACTATGCATTCGCTGCAAAATTTATAAATTATTTACAAAATTATTTATATATGTATATAGGCAACCATTGGACTTTGTGCCCATTTCATCTTTCTTGTGCGTCCGTCCAATCATGCATAATTTCTCTCTCACTGAATACCTCTCTATGCATCTCTCTCTCTCTCTCTCTCTCTCTCTCTCTCTCTCTCTCTATGTCTGTTTCTTTTTCTCCCTATTAATGTATACATATGAACTTTTGCTTACGCTTACGTATTTATACGTACATATATGTACTTGTATAGAACCTTCGATCCGTATTCATAAGGATCGCATGTGGAATATCGTAACCAGTTTATATTTATCTTTCTGTGTAGGTTATAAAAATGTTATAAAATGAATGTTGTTAAAAACTGTAATATGCAAAAAATAATATATGATATGCATTTCTGGTTCAATGCCAATGCCTGCATACATATATATAAAATTTATATGTACATTACAAATTTTCTTAAATTAAATCAATTTAAGAAATTGTTAACATATATATATATATATATATATATATATATATCTATATATATGTATAACTTTTATTTTATTTTCGTATTTTCCTCCCTTCAGAATAGACCCTTGTTCTATATATATATATTTTTAATTGTATTCATATGCTATGCCGTTTGTTAACACCACTCCACTAACAAATCGTTTCAAATGAAAGCTACATTTTATATGTATATATATGTGTTCGTTTGTATATACATATATATACATGTATATGGGTTTGTGCTTTGCTATATAACATATAATTTAAATAAACAGCACTGATGATGAATGTGTGTGTGCGTGTGTGTATACAGTATATTGTCGGTTGTTTGTGTGCATGGAATTAATTTTGTGACGATGTTGGCTTCTTTGTTTGTACTTTTAATTATAATTGAAAGCAAAAACATTCTAAATGTTAACAATTATCAAAAACATCAAACAACCAGTGAAGCTTTAATAATATGAGGCTGGATTTAAAAAGTTTAGTTAAAGATATTCAATTGCAGTAAAAGTTGGGAAAAACTATATAATAAATAGAGAAACTAACCTCGTAACCTCCAGCACGTATATGCAAATACCTATCACTACTATTTGTCATAGGCGTGTTTATGTTTGAAATGAACAGGATATTTAAAGAGGCTCTAAATTAAAACTAGATCCGTTGGCCGTAATTAAAATTTGATAAAAAATTTTCTTAAATGTTTTGTATAAAAAATTCTCAAAAAAAATTTTCTATTTTCAATTAAAAGGTTCTCATTAGAAATGCTACCCCGAGGACAACAATGATTTACATTAATTTACTTTTTCATTTATTTACTAAAAAATGAAATTCAGGTCGAATTGAGCAAACAAGAGAAACTTAACTTTGCACTTAAACTATGAAGTTATAAGTGCTTGCGAAACGATATCCGTGTCTAACATAGGCGTATACGTATAGCCTGTAAGATTCTTGGCTAAGGGTACGTTTTTCAACGGATGGAAGTAACCAAGACTTTGACAACTGACTATACCAACCGTATTAAGTTTATGAACGACTGATATGAAAGATTTTGTAGGACAGTAGACCTGATGGTATGTAGAGAATTTGAGATTTTTGCAAAGAACATTAAACATGAATTGATTCATATTTAACTCCAATCCGTGTATACGTGTTTTCATCACAAACTGTGTGCCTAATAAGCTCACGATTAGAAAAAAATCCTCTTTATTGATTTCGAATCATGCAAAAAAAAAGAAATAATTTTCAAAAATAAAACAAGAAAGAATATTTTATTCATGTTTACCTTAAAAGACTATACGAGTAAGAAAATTATACTCGGTTGAGGGCGGATCTCGTATAACCATCACTCTTAAAATCATCGCCGCCCCGTGCCATTGTTTATTGTCATAAAAAACTGAATCGCAAAGAATCTATCTATCACATCTTTTAGTTTATTAGATGGTTTTGTTAAGAAGAATTCATCTACCACATCGTGATGTAACAATAACTAATTTAGAATGAACTATGCTTAGGTTGTCGCATCATAGAATTTTTAAGAAAAAATCAAACCGCAAAACCGTGGTGTCCACCATATACGTTCTAGAGTTGACGCATTATTAGTCAGATAATATTATATTCATATATTCATATAAGAAATGGAGAAAATAGTTTTAAACATTCTGTTTTGTTTATCTTATGATTAATAAGCCAAAACACCTCAAAAATATATAATTATTTATAAGTTTATGTGGGCACAAGCGATTTTCCCATTTTTGCATATAAATAATGGTGTTTTTCATAAAGTAAATATGAAAAATTTCAGCTTTCTATCTTTTATAATTTGGGTGTAATGAGCAAAAAGGCACCAATGTGTGTTGAGTATTGTTCAGTTTACGCTTCAACGCGTTGCTACCAAATTTTAAGTCAACATCTTCATTTTCACGACCAGGAGAGTGCCAACAACACGCACCACACTGACACACAAACGGACAGGCATGATTTAATCAATTCAAAATTTCACGCTTATCAAGAATATATATACTTTATAGGGTATCTGAAGCCTATTGTTGGGTGTTGCAGACTTTATGAAAGATAGGATATCTTTCGGTGATGTAGGTATAAAAATTTATCGCATTTCGACTGGACATTTGTCCGTTGCACCTCTGTCTGTTCATATGTCCGCACTTGAGTCTAATGAAAGGGTTCTATAACAAAGCCAACCAATAGGATGCCATAAAAATTTTCTGAGTAGTAGAATATGGTTGTAATGTGTGGCCACCAGTTAGCATCAGAGGGACACCTGTTTGAAAATCATTAATAAGTTGAGTAAATTACAAAAGACAAGCAAATACAGAATCATGAGTAATTCATTTAATTTTATGGGAAAAACAATTTAAATGTTTACGTTACTTTTTAACAATAAGAAAAATTCATATCACTTTTGAATCATCGAATGCGCAATTATTTCTTGCTTACGAGCTGTCTACATATGCGCTACATATACTAAAATACACATGTAAATATAATGCACGTATGAGAAATCAGTAAATCATATGTTATGCAACGGATGTTAAAGCCTCTTCTATATGACTCATAAAAAGCGTTGCTTGTCTTTTAAAATCTTTTCTCTGATTTTTTCGTTCATTCGTTTCTAGTGTCAAAGCTGTTAGCAACCGCGTTCCATTCCCTGTTATCTTTACTTATTTCGTTTACCTTTTTGTTTTCTTTTCTCTCAAGGTTTTCTTCATAGACGTATACAAAGAATTGATGCTATTTTGCTTTTGCTTCCATGGCATTCACAAATTTTCAAAGTTTATTTGGAAAATAGGCGACATATCTTGAGTGGTTGGTCAAATGCAAACAAGCAAGAAAACGAACGAATTCTTTATACCCATCACCGCTATCCCAAGAAAGATCAAAAAAGGGGGAAAAAAGTTTTCATTTATTTATTCACACATGAAGCACAGCTAAAATAAATTAGCAGCCGAATTCAATTGACTCTTAGAAGTAAATCTTAAATTAACTATTATTACTAAAAATTAATACAAAATTTATAAAGAGAAGTAAACAAAAAAAAAAATTAATTCATGTATAAATAAATAAGAAAAAAGAAAAAATGCTTATACACAACCAGCACATAAGCACACCTACAACCAGTACAAAACAAAGTTGCAAGTGCACCCTTAAGCCATTGCAAACATGCAAAGGCTTGCCAAACGATAACAGTAAATAACACCAGTTAATTTTCGAATCACAGTGCAAGTTAGTTTAAATACGACATAGGCAAATCGCGCATATTAAGGATATATATTTTGATAGACTTTAAAGAGTCCGAAATGGAGATTAAGTGATAGACATCATATACATTGGCATCAGACAACACTGAATGGACTAAACAGCTCATCATTATAGTTACATTGACTGAGGTTTATGAAAATCAAGTGCCTCGAGCAGCGATTAGGAACAATAAAGCTTACCTCCCAAGGAACGTGGGCGGATTGATAGTATCATTAATTAACTTAATTAGGAAGGAAACACCAAGAATAAATCCATGTTTCTCAAGTGACGGCAAGGACAACAGAAGTAGCCTATTTTCATAATGAGGCAGGTAGAGACAATGTGGTCCCAAGCCAAAGTCCTAAAGGCACGCAGCAAGAATTGCTTTTGAAGGGATTTAATTGAATCTACATAACACCTATAGGAAGATGACCACACATGCATATGCTTATGGACAAGGCACCATATTCTATTTATATCTACTCTTAAAGTCTTTTGTTTGGTACCTGTATCGAAGGGATTGTGAAGAAAAAATGAATCCACCACGTTGTGACGTTTACGATATCTAACTTAGAACCAACATACATTTAGACAGACAGGATATCTCCATATAAGGATTGTACAGGATACAGGTCTGTCCTTTTTACTGCATGAGTAATAAGCAGAAAACGGAAAAAAAATAAAAAAAAAAATAATTACATCATCTATAAATTTGTGTGGGCGTGGCCGATTTTTTCCATTTTTGTACACATGCTGTAGGGCCATGTTTTCGCAGTTATGATTTACAAGTAACGAGCAAAAAATCAAGTTTTCTTTAGTTTTGAAAACTGATGTGGCCTCGGATTATGCCGTACTATGATCATGTCCTTTGGCCGATTTGGCCCAATTTGAATACCATGTTGTGTGCAAGAACTTCCATACCTTCTGCAACCTTTGAAGCCAACTGCTCTATTTTTGCGACCACGAGAATGTTTACCACAGACAGGCAAGTAAGAAGGACATGCTTAAATCGATTCAAACTTCAATGCTGATCAAGAATGCATATGCTTTGTTAGATTTCTGAAGCTCCCTTCTGGGCCCGGCAAACGTATTTATAAAATGAATATGCCCTTCATGCTTCGTCGCCAAGCCCAAGAGTAGTAAGCATTTTACTTTTCCAGTCGGTTATTGATAAATAATTGATCTGCTTTGGATTAGAGCAGAACATGTACACATAATGTATTGTGTAATTAATAAAAATTTGAGGAAAACTTAATTTCTGAATTTAGTTTAGAAAATTGTGCTTTCCAAAGATTCAGATAGAAGCAAATTTACTTCATTAAGCTTAATATTTAATAACACTCGTACGGGTATATATTATACGTGGAAGATGTAACAATCTCTCTTATGAAACGTATAATCTTCTTCCTTCTATGCTAGTCACCATAATTGATGAAAGCTTCTTAGACATAAGAGACAACCAGACAAAAAAAGTATACATTTTCACGTTCTCGTACCTGCAAATAAGAATGTCTAATATTTGAATTATATTTTACTGGGAATCTTTTGCTAAACAAACGAGCACGAAAAGGAGGAAAAAGTAAATAAATCATTTTTATCTGTACCCGAATATATTACATCCGCTACCTTTGTCTTAATATGAAATGTAGAAATTTTTATGATTATAGCTTAGGAGTAATGATCAAATAAACCTATTTTTGCTTTTAAAAACAAAAAAGGTGTTCTCAGTTCATGTTGTTCTACAGACGTTCGCTTCAACTAATTCGGCCCATTTTCAATGTCAAATTGTATGCAAGAACTTTCAAGGTTTTTGCCATAATTTCATGTTGAATGATATATGCGGCCAGGAGAATATTCACTGCGGGTATTGCACAAACGAAAAGACGGACAGACAAACAGGCTTAAATCTAATCAGAATTCGATGCCGATCCAGAATATGTATATGTTGTGGCGTCTTTGTAACTTCCCTCTGGTTGTGACATACGTTTTGACGAAATAAATATACCTTTATGCTTCGATGATTGGTATATAAATGAGTAAAGAGATGAAGTTCACACATTTGTATGCATATGAACAACTGAAAAAGGATGTTTGTTGACAATGATTTAATTACACATAGCCGTCGTTTTTGTTACTTTTAATTCTATGAGACTGTTGTACAGCTGGTGTTGAACATATCTTCATTTATGATGGTACTATGCTCAATTTTGATGCTTTATCAAGGTTGCAAATGTTTACATATGAAAATTGCAAAAATATATATTAGGGTCTGAAAAGAGATCACTAAAATTTTCATGTCGGTTTAATTAAAATAGAAAATTATGTAAACATGTTTGTTTTTTTTTTTCTCTTTTTTAAATAAATTGCAAGCCTGAGTTAACTCGAAAGTTAAGACTCACATTTGAAAATGTGGAAAAAGATTTTAAATTTAGTAAAAAATTTTTTTCGCAAAAATGTTCTAAATGCAAAGATTCAAATAGCTAAAATAACTACAAAGGTTAAGCGGAAGCTACTTTAAACAAGAAAGAAAAAAAAAAAAAAAGAATTGCAACAACATAAAAAACATTAATATTCGTTGTCCAGTCAAAAAATTTTTTAAAAAATAAACTATAAATTCTTAAACTTTCAACGTAATTGCTGTATGGCTTCGAAAGCAAATATACTACCATACAATTTCTCGTATACACGTACACATACTGATGTTGATAACGCAGGAAGAGTTAAAGAGAAAATCCATAAACCAGATTTTCGAGTGAAAATCTATAGAACGTAACAAGGATTTAATGTCTTATACAAACAATAGCTCTTAAGGTATATGCGAGTTGGTCGTTTGGTTGGTTGTTTGGTTGGTTGGCTGGTTGGTTGGTTGGTTGGTTGGTTGGTTGGTTGGTTGACTGGCTTGGCTTGCTATCCTTGCTAAGGATACATGATAGAGAACATGAGAAATTGGACTAACTTTAAAACGTAAGGTTAACGTTTATGATAAGTGTTTTAACACCGTTAAACGTTTAGGGCCATAAAATCATAAAATATAACGACTTAATTTGATTTAATGTGAATCGTTAAAACGACTTCTTTCTAACGTAGTCTATTTATCACTTGCTGTGTTATATGCACGTTAAGCAAATAAATGTAACAAATAAACAACAGCTTAACATTAGTAGAATAAGCGTTTGCTCAAAAGGCGAATTAAAAAATCAAAAAGATAGGGTTCTTAACAATTTTGCTTTGTGGTTACTTTGTGGTGTAATAGAAACGATGAAAGACTTTTCGAAGAAGAAGGATTTGCTTCATCTTTAAGCATATGTCTAAATTTGCCTTCTCCGTAATAAAGTGTCGTCTCTAAGTTTCACACACAAGTATAAGTTATCCCGCTGAAGTTTACAATACATAGTTTTGGAAGGTCTGCCATAAAAACCAAAAAAGTGGAAGGCTTTAGTTTTTCTGCTTGATGCGAAAAATATATGGTTGATAAGTAATTAATGTCTTACGGTAACCAAAACACATATACGTGAAATGCAAGTCAGTGGAAACTTTAATATCGACAATAAAGCCGTTGAGCAAGCCGTAAATCTATTGAGCATGTTACTAGTGCCTGGAAGTCAAGGAAACCTTTACCAAGGAACGTTGTCAGTAAACACTCATGCGATTGTAAGGAAAAAATGCACCCTATACTTCAAAAGTAATGACGACTCAATACTTTAAACTTTGGCTCTATATGGCATAGCTTGCACAGGAAACGTCAATTGCACTCAAGTGGCATTTGATGGTCTGCTTAATTGGATTCGATTTTGTCTTATAGTTACTCTGTTAACGTGAACATGCTGAATTAATCGAAACTTTGCAGAAACAATTCTCCCTTCTTGGACAAACGAATTGATATTGGGATCTTTGTTCCATTGCCACCGAATGAAAATAAATTGTAACTTATGTGCTTATCCTCACTAGGGAAACATATGCTTAACCTTACAAAGATAATACATGGTGTTGTTCCTTGATGTCTCTCGGAGATATTTTCTATGAAGGCAGGTTAATTTCATTATTAAGATTCTTCGCGAAAATTTTAATGATATTTACAAACTAATCCCTTTGACTTATTCCTTAAATACCTTGGAATTCATTTTTCTTAATGCTCGGGTGTTACTGGCGTCATAACAAAACTTTTAATTGTCAACATCGCGTCAACATTTGGGCTTAGTGATACACTTTCAGTTAGCAATCGTAAATGTTTTTCGGGGTTTAAATGTATTTTTCGTTTTATTTTTTGTTTCCTCGTTTTCTTTTTAAATTTTTTAAAATTCTTTTCTTTTTATTCAAACCTCCACTCGTCATCTCATAGTTAGGATTATAATTTTAAGTTTGCCTAGTTTAGCTGAGTCTCTATTGTGATTGAATATTCTATGCACGATTCAATATTTCAAAGTGACACCCTTCGATTATGATACTAGCTTCGACAGGAGACCTATTGTCTGTTCGCACAGGGTTGCCGCTGTTATGAAGATACCTCTTAAATATCTCTGAAAGGTTGGAAATGCGGTGCCTCGGGATCTAATATAATTTGAAAAAGATATATTTTCACTTGAAATAAGCGGTTCTTTAGCGGTCAATGATCAAAGAAAATGAAAAGGTTTTTTATTATCAATTTTGAGGAAAAATTTTACCTCTATCACTGGGAAAAACGTCCGGTTTCCCGCTTTTTAACTCCTTTCCTCTTTTCAGGCAAAGAATCCTGATTTGCTAATTTGCCAGGGCTAAGTGGAAATGACTTTTTCTATTCTAAAATCTTTTAACATACCTTGATGTGTCAGATCGATTTTCATTTCAATACGTTACTCATACCGATTGTTCGTTTTCGGTTCCGATGAGTGTTCACTGCGTGCAGGTAGGTAGTGAAAGGTAGGTACTGAGAGTCGATCAGAGGACTAAACAACATACAGTAATTTAGTTTTCTCAGTTATTGTTTATAGGTTGGAGCAGATATAAGGACAAACATTTTCTCGGTGTACGTGAAATTTTCTTGATTTTTTGAACGAATTATAAGCCTAATTCTGGGTAGTACAACTTTCCTGCGATAAATAAAAAAAAAAATCCAACCATTAGTAAAAAATCGTCCGCTATTCAGAATGAGGCTTTGCGTAGCATTGAACATATGGAGAATGGCGATAATCAGGCAAGTAGTTGCAACCGCTGACTACACGAAGAATGAAGATTAAAAATTAAACATATCCGAAGAATAATTTAATTAACATGAAATATCGAAAGACTATCATAATATTTATGAATGAATATGGCTTTGATGAATTTTTAGGAAAGCTATGAACAAATGTAACCATTATTTGGTGATAAATTTTTCCTGAGAAACGAAAGAATTTGAGATGAAAGATTTTGAGTTCAATTAGGCCGATAGGGATGCAGAAGGAGATAAATAGATCAACTTCTTTAAATCAAGAAAATGTTCCAAGTATTTGAAGAAGTGTGAGATGAATTTTTGAAGATTTTTAATAAATATGCAAACACCTACTCACAAAATATTACTTGGATGCAACAGAAGAGTATGCTTGCAGTCTGCACTCAGTCAATTTTTGAAGCGCTCTCTTCCTTGGCAAAAGTCGTCTTTGAAGAGCAGAAGTCATAAGCCCGTTTTGTTACTACGAGTGCCTCATTTTCTAATCACGTGCGATTCCAGTATTTCCCTCTTGGGTTGGGATATCGCCGAAGTAAACTTGGGAGGAGGGAGTGGATGGATTTGAATAAATGTAAATACAGAGGCTCGTGAAGTACACATGTCCAACATTTATTTTAAGGTTCGTCTTTGGTTGCTATTTGATTTTTGAACCAAAAGCAATGGGAAAAGAAAATTCCAAATATAAAACATACTTTCTAATACAAAATTTTGAGATCCTTATGCTTAAATGGCTAGACAAATAGAGGGAGGGCTGAATCGATTTGCATATCCATTCGGTGCAGGAGATATGCAATGATATGCCGTATTTGGCAGTCACACTCTCTGCGGGGAGTATAATAGAGAAGTGGAAAACACTTTTGCAAATTAACTACAGTTTACACGGTGGGATTCTGCCACCAGCCTAGGAGTTTTTTCTAATAAAATAAACAAAAATTATTTTTTATTTGCTCTCAATTTTCTTTTATTAATTTTGATATTAATCATAAATAGCTGGATTTGTATTAAATTTTATACAATTTACTTTAATACATTTGCTTCTTTGTTTATGAATAATACCGAAAAATAAATAATAATTTAAATTATTATTTAA
>NW_023998416.1:2045386-2204199 GCF_014805625.2 Glossina fuscipes
ATTATTTAAAAAATCAATTTTTTTAAATATTTTTACAACATTTGTAAATTTTTGTTTTAAATATATTTTGAATATATTTAAGCTTCACATATAACAATTATAATTTGTTGTTTTTTTATATATTTTTTTTTTTTGTGTCATTTTTATAATTAATTTTCTTTGCATTTATTTACATCGCGTTAGCCTTGAACTCGCTTATGTTACTAATAAAGCTTATTTACATAACACATTAAGTTTTCTTTTTTTTTTTGTTATTTTTTTTAATTTTTTGCACATCCATAACAGCTTATAACAAATTATTGTAATTTTTACAAATATTTAAAGAAAATATTTACATTTAATCAATTAACTCTTGTACTTATTTGTGTTTGTGTTTCGCTTAAAAATATTTATTTAATACATAAATTCGCTATTAAATTTTTTCATTTTTCCCGATTAAACATATATAATTTTTATATATAATATTGTAAATCTTTTTGGTTTTTTTTTAACATTTATTCATATTAATATTATTTTTTAGTTTTTCGCTTAAACTTTAATTGTTTTTTAAATGCAAATTTGATTAACGTTCTATTTGTTGTCAATTTTCCTTAGAGGGAAAGAGCACAAAATCTCATAGCTAAGTATTACTTATATCATATTTTCCGTTTGTCTCAATAATATCAGCTTAGAGAATTTATCATTTATTTTAAATTTTTTTTATTCATTTTTCTTTCTTTTTTTTCTTTTAGTAATGCAAAGGTATTGTTCCCCTATGTATGTATGTAAGTGTGTTTGTGTTTTTGCAAGAAATTTTACGCAATTAATTATTTACTAAAGAAGAAAAATAAACGAATTGCATTACAAATACCATAGCAAATAATAATTTACTTAATTTATCGCTTTCCATATCTTTAATAATCGCTCAATAAGCGCCTAAATGAAATGAATTTCCGTTTGCCTATTGATTTATTGCATGTAACTTAACAATATTGCGTACAGTAATCGTAGACTAAATATTCCAAATGCTATACCATACCGTTAAAGTAAGGAGTTTGTTCTCCAGTAACGCATTAAAAATTTACATTGCTTTGGATACTTAAGACATTTTTTCTAATAATTTCAGTTCTATTGGAGTAAAACTGTAGGAAAGATCGCTTCGGTTGACGGGGTTTTTCCGAAATTAATACATCAACCTTGTTAAGAGTTTGCGTACTCTTTCCAAATAGGATTGACTAGGGATTGATTGCGACCTAATTTGCAAGCCAACCCATGGTGTAAATTTATCGAAAAATTTGACATTTTTCGAAGATTTTTTGCCGACTCACGAGCTATTCCCACCTATTAACAGAGAATGCTTGGGTTTTGAAGTCAAATGAATTTATTACGAGCTATAGTGAGTGCTGTGAGGATACTTTTTTCACGCCTATAAAGGTTGAATTTTCGAAATATTTAAATAAAAATTGTACAAAATATTGTGTAAATTTCTTTTAATTGCTGAAAAGTTGGAAGTTCATTATATATATTAGAAAAATTTTAGACCGACTACCTAGATATCTTTAATCAGTTTAAAATTTCAATTTAGGAGGCATATTGTGGTAAGAGAATATGAAGAGAAAACGGGATATTTTCTTGCTGGGTCAAAATTATACCCTACGCAATCCTAAACCATTACCTTTCTCACTTTCGATGGCAGGGCGAAAAAGAGAATCTCATGTCGCATGAATATCTTTCGACCAATAGATCAGAAGGGACATGTATACATAGAAAAAGGTGATAGACTTAAGTAGTGGTTTGCAATGAAGACGTAAAGTGCCTTGAATTTTATTGGATTGATTTTTATTTTTATTGAAAATTTTAGATAAAATCCATAATGAAATTGACGTCTGTTTTGTTTCTTTTATGATTTTCGATCATGTACGTTGCTTTAAAACTGAATTACTCCAAGAGCCTGTGCTGGCGAAAATGTTTTACTTTTTCGGAAAGTTAGAGGCTTGAGTTAAAGCTTAAGAATTCTCACATTTTTTGCATATTAAACGCCCACATCGACCTTGTGCCTCAAAATTTTAAGATGCAAAGGTGTATATATCACTTTCGGGGGGTTCGTTATGGATGCGTACCCTTAGGCTATCTGTAATTTCTTCGGTGTATGTCCAAATAATTAAAACCCTTTTCTAAGCGGTTTTCCATTGAAGTCGAATAACCATTCATGGAATGATCCGAGCAGAATATTACACCAGAGGCAAATTTATGCTGAAATTTGCGAATATATTATTGAAACATGTACGGTTTGAAATGAACGCTTAGAAATGCGATGAACATTCTTAGGTTGATTAAAAATCATTTTTAATGCGATCGATATAATCGGAGTTGGAAGAATGTCTTTTGCGGTATGTTACATGAAATTTTTAAAATTTAGTCTATTTATGCGCTTTCTTTTTTATAAAAAAAATTTAAAATTCATTTTTAACGAGATGTATAAATAATATCCTTTCCTTTCACGCTCTTTCGAAATGGCATAAATCAAAGATAAACTAAATATCGTTATAGAGTGTTTTCTATGAATTTTTCAGTTGCTGTGTATGCGGGCATTTTATGCAAAATGAAATTTTTAATCTAATGCATTTCATCTATCAATTGTTGCTAAACGTAATAAGAGTAACGACAGAGTGATATTATTTGAAAATATTGATGATAAGAACAACCATTGAGATGTGTACGCAAACCAATGCCAAACGAAATTATTTAAGCCGTCACCATCATCGCCACCGTTGTCCTGTACCATTAAACGTGAAATGATTTCAAATTTTGAAATGTCAATGTTGTCGGTAAGGTTTGTCGCCACTTTAGTTGTTGCTATTGCTCGTCCTATTAATGTTGTTTTTGATATGCTGTAAGCATTTAAATGTCGATTTTGTTTAGGAGAGAGGTTACTATCGACCATTAAGAGGTTGTACACGTTATCCATACGAGGTTGAGTGCTGACTGAATGATTATGTACGGTGGGGCTGCCGGTGGCGTTGTCTTCAATTTTTGGTTGAACAATAAAAATGCCAATTACATGGAACTTGCTGCAATTGCCGCTGGCTAACATCGTCACCAAGAGCACCAACCACGCGGTTACGACAATTGTTAGGCAGAACGCATGGTTCCCCAAGTTAACGGCATTTATGTTTGTCGCAAGTTGTAGCGTCGTGTTCTCGTTCTGTTTATAAATACCATTTTCGCCGTAAAATGAATAGCTAATGATTTGTTGTTGCTGTTTTTGTGTGAAAATAGGCCTCTGAGCGCAATTATTTCCATTTGGCGTTACCGTATTGCAGAGTGCTTGAAATTGGCAATTTGCGTACGGCCTTGGGTATGTAGAACATTTGCTATTTTGCCAGCTTCCGTGGCAGACGTCGATGCTGTTGCTGTTATCACAGTTGTAACTATTTTTACTGTTAGCTTTGCTTGAGCAACAACAATGAGAATGAAGCCGCATTAAGCCACATATTCTTTGTTTCGCTATACTTATGACAACTGTCTCCGTTGATGTTCCCCCACCCCCACCACCATCTTCACCTCTTTGGCTTTCTTTGTCCTTTCGCTTTATATTAAAATGGTTTTTTCTCATTTCTTGCTTTATTGTTACATGCAAAGCTGTTGATAATATCAACATCATTGTCGGTAACAGTTTCTTTGCCTCCTTTTTGTAATTGTTCTCTCTTTTTGTAGTTGCTCTTGTGTTTTTGTATAGCATTCTTCTTGTTGATATTATTTTTGTTGCTATTCTTTTCGTCTCACACTGAGGTTTCTTCACGTATTGTTGATAGTTTGCAATTGTTTCAATTTTATCTAGAGTGGTCTTTAATGTCTGCAGCAGACTTTTCGTGTAATACATAAGACCCTTAAAAAAGCTCGACAATTGCATTTTAAATGCTTGAATTATACCATTGAGTAGATTGTATTGTGCCAATCCGCGAGCCGAATTGTGAAATGCATCGGGTGGATTACGCATTGATGCCTGGTGATTATTATTGTTGCCGCCAGTTCCTGCAAGGCAAAATCAAAAAAAAAAAAAAAAAAAAAAAAAAAATACGAAAAGAGAAAAACCATTGGAATAATACACAACACATTGCAATGATACGATAAAAGGTAAACGCATACATATACTTATAAAAAGCATTTCTTTATCGAATAGCAGAGAGTATGTTCACTTTCTGATTTCAAATGTGTTTTACATACTTCAAAATTTTAAAGCTTGAAAGGCTTCAAGTGCTCATAATTGCTTTTCGCGATATTGTTCCAACGATATTAATCGGTGTCCCTTTAAAGAGGACCAAAAAATAAAAAAAAAAAAACAATTGAAAAGCAAAAGAAAAAACTTTAGCGAACAAATGTGTAGAATTTTACAACAACACAGACCAGAATTACCAAGGATTTGATAACTCTAGCGTTGAATTAAGAATAGAGTGATAGCCGGTTTGATAAAACAATTAGTATGAATAGTAATTTAAAAATTCTACTACTAAATGGTCACAATATTTATCTTCACTACTACTTGTCGCCAGAGCGCAATATTTCCATCAAAAAGGCTCTGTTTATATAAAACTGTCTACCTAAAGACGAAAGTAGTGGAAGATATTTAGAATGCAAGTTGGTATAGAAGAATAAAATCATTCTCAGACCACACCTGCTTGTAACTTTTCAATACACTATATAGATCTTAAAGCATAATTATTTTCTAAAAAAAAAAGCAGATGAGTTTCTGCCAAAAAATAATGATCGCCAATAACTTTGATTTTTACTAAGGCGTTTTTCTTTTTCATATATAAGGGAAACTTTAGAATTGTCTTAATATCTAGTAAAAATACCTACCGGTTAGTAGATCTAGTTTGAGATATAAAGACATATGATTTTGACGGTATATGAATGTGTCACCCTAACCGAATTGATCTTTGTTCTATCTTCCAATCATACACTATGAAAATATGACGCAAGATAGTAGTACTTAAGGGGATTCATAAATCGAATCCATTCAAGTGTAATGATCAAAGGCTAAACATACACATAAACCTAGCATTGTTTAGTTACATACTAATTTAAATTTATTTTAAATCAATTGTGTTCCTCTCAGCTCGCCGTTCATGTTGCTTCTCAAGTGATCTTAACAGAGTTCGTTTTTTCTTACCACATGTCTTTATAAGCAATCAGATCAGAGTCACTTTCGTTAACTTTAACTCGACCACATATCCAAAACAGATTGCATTTCATTTGCTGGTTGTAATAGTTTTTCAACAATCATTGTCTTGATTGTTGGTCAACCACATTTATGTTTAATTTTCCCCTTAGGTATGGACTTTGATAAAAAAAAAAATAAAAGTTGTAAGTGTTAGCTAAGCCAATTTTTTCAAATTCGAAAATCCTGACACGCGTTGGTAAAAGGACGAGGCGAGGCGAGACTGAGGGATTAATGGACCGCAAACACCATCTTGTATACTACTTTTATATATCTTTCGACTGCAATTACTAATCACTCGTATACGCTGCTGTTGGCAGGAACAGTAAGATATCACTTAGCGCTACCCTTTGTTTGTCTATGGACAAGCAATAAATATATTTTTTCCACGTATTCTAATTCGGATTGAGTGCGCAAAGATATTTAATGATCCTTTTATGGGGCATATATCGATATTGCAAGCCGAATGATAATATTAATATACCTTATGATGGTGGTAGATAACTTAAAACTTTTGTTTTTTTTTTGGTTTTATGGAAACCAAAACAAGATATGAATAAAATTCATGTGGTTCAATGGTTTGCATGGTAAATTTTTTCTATTTTTTAATTTATTTTAAATGTTATAAAAATGTTTTTTTTTTTTTTCAATTTTAATTTCAAAAAGAAAATGTATATTGCATATACGTATATATGAATGCATATGAACTAATAAACTTAAATTGAAATAAAGTTTTTGCCTTTTTTAATTGAATATAATTTTTCTATTAATTCAGAAAACGGAAAATGACATAAATAAAAACTATTTCCCATTTTCATTATCATGATACGGTGGCCACAACGATAATGACGACGATGACGAAATGTGTGGTGTTTGATAAATTGCGAAAATGAAATAACATAAATTAAGGCCTTTTTGTGTCAGCAGTACTGGTTAGCCAGTATGTCTATGCTTAACACACACGCAGATGAACGCATACACACGCAATAGTTTTTCCATAGAATGTAAATAAATTACAAAAAGGGAAAGAAAATAATATAAAATGCAATAAAAGAAAAATTGCACGGTTTATCCCGAATTGTTTAGCTATCTATCCCATTAATATATGCATTCATACGCAATCATTTTCATGCATACACCTATATATTTGGACACCGTTAGTCCAATAAATTTTAGATGAGACAAAGTCATAATCGAAAGTTCAACAGGTAGACAAGCAGACACATGGACAGAAAGACAGACATTCTTAAATTCATGCTGGGCATGACTTTCTATACAACTTGTGGGTTCTTATGCGTGCTTATTTATGCTTAATAAATAAAAAATGTTCATAAGGAGAGGCTTCCCTTCCTTAGTATCCGCGACTCATAGGCTCAAAGTACAATTTCATATTTATTTAATTATAAAAGTTTTATAAATTTTTATAATTTTTTTGTTTTAAATTTTTTTTCTTTAAATTTTATATCTTTATTTCATCAAGTAGATAATAATTTTTTTTGGACACCCTTCTCTAGACTTTATAACGGCAGAAAACTCAGTTCCGTATAATAGCGCGTCTTCAGTACTTATTACCTACTTCTTAAGAACCTTATTCAAAAGGTCTTAATCATTATATTAAGATATTTTGATTTTTTTCTCGTCCGAATATATGATATACATTCCCAATTTTAGATAAATAGAATAGGTTCAATTACAATATGGGTGTAAGTATTCGTATACATATTTTAAGAAATAATTCGAAAACCTGAGCCGACATATTTTATGATCCATATCTGGTCGTTCTTCTTCTTAATAGATCAAGGGACATGTCGATGTTATGCACTTTTTTACTATGCAAAATCACTATTGCTACCTATCCTACTTTTTTTGTTTTCATTAATTTCTTCTTAACGAATACTTACTTTCGTTTAAAAAAAAAAAAAAAAAAGAGTTCAATTTTTTATTAATCTTAGATTTTTTATTAAGTCTGAATAATATTTTCGGAGAGAATGGCTATGTCTTTCGATAAATATCGCATCATAAGTGGACGAATGTAATATGGAAAACTGTCTACTTTTATTATTGTAAGCTTATTGATATGCACGACGTACATTGAATATATCTGAACTAAATTCTATTTTTCTGTTTGCATTCTGAACAGTACTTCCGTTTTGCAGAAAGATCATAGTTATGCGCAGTAACGACTGCGCTTAAAGATAACGGCATTAAGATGACGCTTCTTTCCTGGGGAAAGTATACGTCAACAAGGTGCTTGTAGACAAATGGAGAGATAAACTTTCATCCTTCAACTATATTTTCTTTTTTATATTATTTTAGCAAACAAAACGATAAATTTACTGAACTGCAATTTTTTGTTAGGGAGCAAAAAAAAAGAAAAAAAAAGAAAATACAAAAACCAACTAACCAACGACATGCAATGCAATCTTTTTATAAATAAATCACGTAGAAATTTACCACAATCACCTTCATCATCGTAGCAATCATTGCATAAATGAAAATAACATTTCCCACATCAATTTCATGGCTCGCTCGTATAAACAACAAACTGTAACAGCGACAATATGCATTGGAAAAAGGCAAATAACAAAGTTACAGCCTGGCAACAAATATAACAATTCCAAAAATTTTTATATTTAGTAATAAAATTTTTGTTGACAATTTTTGTACCTATCATCGCAACATTAATGTGCCCTATATTCTAGAGTCTTTACGTGGCATTCAGAAGAACGGAGAACAATGCTTTGGGGCAGCATTATATCGTCCTGCATTAGTCACATTCACTTTGAACTAACATAAAAAGGTAGAGCTTGGCTGCCAAAAGTATCTGCGTTAACCGTTTTAAAAAAAAAAAAGTTAAAAAAAATAGGAAAAAAATTAAAAGGTTTGAAAACTTTCCTTAAGCACTCTAAAATCACTTGCGGTTTTTTAAAGTCTGAGAGGGAACCGTCAACACTATAAATAAATCTTGCGCAGTTTCGTATATCAAGTAAATTGATATTTGAATGAATTAATTTACTTCCAGATAAATCGATTCTTTTACGCCTATTTATATCGCAAGCAGGGGGTATCTCACGTTCGTTCAACAGAGCACAAATCTTATTATTTTGTTCTGTATGAATAATGCACCAAAACATTCATAGATTTAATACAAATAACGGCATATTTTGTTATTATTAATGCTCTTACTATTATTGTATTGCATCGGTTGATGTTTCACAATTTCATGTCATACAATACGTACGCGAATAAAAATCCAATAAAAACGCCATCAATTTTCAAAGCCCGCATTTATGCAATACAAGTGCAATACCGGAGAATAAACATTGTTTACATATGCATATTCCTATATATATATATATATATATATATATATATATATATATATGTGTGTGTGTGTATGTGTGTTCATGTTTATATATAGACATATATGTATGTATATAAAGAATACATTTTGATTGACAGTGACATTGTCATGTAAAAATATGTCAGGAAAAAAACCATAATGCCTTGTATAAATAACTACATGTTGTTGTAATTGTGGGCGTTTGTTTTCATATTAACGTATATATGTTATGTTATACGATTTCTGTTGTGCAAATATCTGCATTGAAAAAAAATAAATAAAAAGTTAGTTAAATGAATAAAAATAAATCTATTCATGTGTATTTGGTTATATTGTCATCCGCGCCGTATTTGGGCACCTGGGCGTATGAATGATTGCAAGAAAATTTATTCACGATATGTTGTAATGCTAAGCTATGAATGCTATTTGCAAATATTAACTAAATTTTTTATAGTCGGCTATGTTTTTTATCCCATATGGAGCATTCAAAAATGCGGATTAAAAGTTTGATGGACTGCAGTTCAAATATTCTAAAAAATATCGAACCTAAGTATAGAGACTGTTTCGCCTAGTTTTGATTTCCTAAAATATTTATAAATCGTTTGGATTGGATGAAGGTATCAATATCTGCGTATATGCAAAGCATACAAACTTTGAGCCCCTAAATGATCTGGACTCCATAATCTTGATAAAGATGAGTTTCTAAGGTGATTGTATTCTGCTTATTTGGGAAGTCTTCGACTCTTAAGGTTTTACTCACAAATACCCTTAAACTTTTCAGCATATTTTGCAAAGACATTGATCTGAAGCACTTTTTCACAGTTGACAACTGGGTTATGCCTTCATGCACATACATTCGCCTAATCGTTCTCGGCTTCTGAGACTATATAATACGTTTATGTTTCTGAGTAAAGTGCAAGTTAAGAGAAAAACTATCAGTAAAGATGACATCTTTCTAAAAATTATTACGACATAGCTTAATATCAGTGGCAACTTAATTGTAGTGTCATAGATAAGAAAGGCATAAGGCTTTGAACAATTTGTATATCTTTTAGGCAATTTTCTTTTTTACTCCACTAGCTGTTCAAGGGATATCCCCTACTCGTGTGGATTGGGTGACACTTAAGGGGAGGCGGGCGTATTTTTGCATGTGCGACTTCAAAATAAAAACATCGGCAACTGTGGGAAAGATCCCCGCAGCAAAGTTATTCTCAAGGCAGTGGGGTTGGAATAAGAGGAGTGGTGGTAGTGCGTTGCGCGGTATTCGAGTAGTATTCAGCTTGAATGGCTGAAAATGCTGACAAAACCAACTAGCTCTCTTGATAGATTTGATTTTTTTTTAACCCTATGAAACAATTGCCCTTTACATACCTACAAATAAATACAACGCAGCCAATATTACGTCAACGTATAAGACGCTCGAGACCTTTGGACACACTCTCATGGTCCATCTGTCGTTTGAGCCTTTTTTTGCACACATTCGATGGTCCCCAGGAAAGATTAAAAGCCCAGGTTTTTGATTTTATTTTCCGACACATATTTTCTCCAACCAACATCACTTTGTGACATCAAGCCCCTTCTTCTACAATAACTCCATTAAATCCATCAGTTATTTTGTACGTTAAGAAAAAGCGTTGTCTTTTCATGGCGTTAAAGTTTATCCCGTTTGCCCATCCACGTTCAGATATATTTCGGAGATTTCGGAACCAACCAACTTTTTTACATTTCAAATATATTTTAACAGAGATTGTTAACAATCTTAAAACCATTATTAATTCACACAAGCTGTTTACTTTATTTCATCCCTTTCCCCAACAACAGACATGACAAGAATAGAGTTGGCAGATGAATTTAAAACGAAACGAATGAACAGAATATATCCACCCAAACGTCCAGATAGATCGAAAACAGACATATTATGAAACTTTTACGATGCATTAACTAACGTAATGGATATAATGATGAGAAGGTAAATACTCAGATATCCTTGCTAAGAATTTCATTCAGTGTTTTTCTTTAAATAAGATAACTGCAATTTTGAGCAAATAGCAAAGTATAGTATGAGTAAAAGTTGAATACATTTTCTATTAAGCACTTGCCAATGGACCCTTGCAATTTTCCATTTATATTCTATTGCGTTACAGCGCTAAGAACAACTTTAGTTCTTTGAAAAGTTATATAATAAAGGAGAGTTTCTCATAATTTTTATCAAGCCTTCCATTCAAGTGCTTACCACTTTTTTAATTACAAGAAAATTCAAGGGTTTTTCAACATTTCCTTGACTTTCGTCCAGTATTAATGAATTGAAAAAAAAGTGGAAAGTACTTGGAAATTTGTAAGTAATAGAATTGTTTGCGGTAATAATTGTGAATTCGGAAAAACTAATAAAATAACATTAATGCAAAAAGAAGATTTGCCAGCGCAAGTACTTACCGGCACCATCACGCCACTCTTCCACACCGTAGTCTGGTAAAACATTTGAATCTAATTTGTTTCTATTGCGTCGTTTGCCATCTTGATTTATTTTTCAAACGATTTCATAATTATTGACATTTTTTGTTTTAATTTGTTTTGGTTTTTTCATTTTGATTTTGGTTTTTTTCATTAAATAAAGAAAACGCCAAAAAGTTAGTCTCAAGGATAACAGAGAAATGCGAGAAGAAAGTTTTGCAAATAATAAGAAATTGTTACAAGTTGACGTGTTGTTGCTAATGCAACGAAAGAAAATGTGGAATGAATTTTTAAAAAAAATTTAATTTTAGATAGAACTTTAAATTAATAAATATACGTATATTTATATATTCTTAAATTTTCATTCAGTTTTTTATGAACTTTATTGCGAACCGTGCTCTGAAAAGTGCATAATTTGTTATTATAATTTATTTATTAGGAGGGAAGAGAGTGTGTGTGTGCAAAAATGGTAAGTGGGTGATGGTGCTCGTAGTTACAATTTACAACAGTATGATAATGATGATGACGACTAAGTATGTTCTGCTGTATGTTTTGTTTTTCTCTTTCTCTTTCTCTTTTTCTTTTTCTTATTTTTTTTTTTTTTTTTGCATTAAACCACTGCTTCCTTTTTACATTTTGTCTACATTTTCTTAAGATATAAGTGGCTGTCGGCCGGAGGTTTAAATAATGAATTAATTCATTCTAAGATGCGAGTTATACAGAAAACCAAGATAATTATGTATATTTTAGCAAAAAGAAAAGATTAAATGAAAGAACATTAAAGATAGTGAACTGTCTGCAACCTTTGCGAGAACTTTATCTAAATTCTCATTTATCAGATGGATTCTGCAGCACTTTGTCAAGTGTTGTTCGTCAATGCAAAAAAAGGCGGATAAGAATTTTCATTATTACTCAATGGATGAAGTAATTGAATGGTTTTATCATTTCGCTTTACTGGCCTTCATAAATTAAAAGTATTGTGGCGGGAGCATACATCATAGAGAGGCTATGGTCAACTGTTTTCTTTATTCAAGACGATTCATTTCTTGCTTTTTTCTTTTGTAGAAAAGAATATATTTTAATAGGACGGACGTTTATTACTGTTTTTGTAATCTAATTTATTCATACGTAAAAATCACTTTTTAAAATTTTCTATTTCTAGAACCTGAGTTTTCGAGCATTGGCCCGGGATCGCATTACAACTATTTTGCGATTGGAGATGAGAACACAAATCTGCAAAGACCATAAGAGCTTTGAGAGACATTTTTACTTAATGGTATCAGTGAAGAGTGCAAAGTTGGACTATGTTCTAAGTTTTTCATCAGCTTTTTTATGGCGCTGAGAAATAGGAGGTTCTACAAGCCAGCCTTTTGGCCACAAAGCCTTCGATTAGATTATTGGCGGCTGGCGTAATACCAAAAACGCGGAAGCACAAAATGTTGTTTTGCCAGATAGGCTTAGCAATTCTTACACACCATACACTTTCAGTCGATGTCACACTCCAGACGTGATGGCGTCTTTTATTGTCGATTTGTCACACTCACTGCGAATCGCCGGTCAAAATACCTGCTGTGGTCACCAGACACTACCTTGCAGACCCAATGAAAATAAACCAAACATTCCTTTAAAGTAGGTGAGTGGGGTTTCTTAAAATAAGGTTTGGCTGCTTATCCCACCGTTGCGTTGCAATGTTAATATAATAGATAGATAATTGTGTCTACTAATGAAATTGTCCTTTTTTCTAATGAACTCGATCTGTCAGTTTGCAACCAAGTTTTTTCAAGAAAAAAAATTCAAATCGGCGCCATTTCTTATAAAAGCGATTATCTTAAAAAACCCGTCTAATGTTAATAATGTTTTAAATCATATTTTCAAAAAATTGTTGCTTTATTCTCCTGAGACCAAAAGTTTGCCTTGGAACGATCAGAGAAGTCAAGCAAACGCGTTTGTTTCTTTTTTTGAGTAACTTTAGAGAAATGATTATTTTTAGCGAACTGAAGGTGATGCTAGCTCTAAAAGCAAATGTGTTTGAAAATTGTATTCATTATGTGTTCTGTAGGAAGTTTAACCAATTTCGTGTTTTTAGTAAATTAAACTTTAATTTATTCCACGACCGAAAGCTCAGAAAAAAGTTTTTTTCATTTTTTTTTTTTTGACCAAAGATGATTGTAATCTAACTTTTGGCTTCCCGTTTTCAGTTGAAATATTTAGGATAGCAAAAACTGTTTTATCAGCTGATGCTTGGTATGTACCCTTTTAGTTAATGGAAATGTTTACAACGCGACTGGAAACGGGCGTCAACAGGATAAAAACTGTAATTTGGCATATATTTCTTAAAAGCAGCTAATAGCCGTATGTACAAATGACACGTCCACATTTATCAAAGTAATTTGTTGATGTTGTTTGTTAACGATTTTATCTAAGAGGAATGCAATTATTTTATTTGTTCCCTTACAGCAATACTCTTAAGTGAAACTGAAAAACGACAGGAATATTTTTTATCAGCAAAAGACTCCGAGTTGACCTACGTACGTCTGGCCAACTACCAGTTTGTTGCTGACACAAAAGTGCTTGGATCAGATCCGCAGATCAAATTTAGAGGTGAATTAGTGAAAACTACCATGAAACTCAAAATCTTTATAGTAGCGCGGATGCTTCGGTGCTTTCAAAGTAATCCTCAAACTCATACAATATTTTTTGTTCACAGTGGCGGAAGGAATTCATAGGGCACAATAACACGATAATCGAAGAACACTGTTAACAGCACCGTGATTTTTGAACGACTTTGGTATGATTTTTTCAGTCCTGGCTCGCTATTCGCTTGATTTTGACTGATGGTTGTTCGATTGATCTGGGTCATATGCGTAGATACAAGTTGCATTTTGCGATTTCTTTGCTCAACAAAATCACAATTTGCAAACATTGGAGAAAATACTCTTTGTGTCGTTAATAAAGCTTATGACGCGAAATTCGTCCAATCGTCCGCTACCAAGTAATTAAGAAAATTTTTTCTGATATTCGATACATCCGCGCAACTTAACTTGAATATTACTTTTTGGTCAAAGAATTATACATGTATTAACATCAGTCGAACGCTTTTATATGGAAATGGTTGCAATATAGGTTATGTTTACTCTCAACTGGTTTATTATAACATCAACTTTACAAGGATGTTGTCTCAAATAGAAAATGCCATTTTAACGTAACGAATTGTGGCAGAAATCTTATTTCAAATTTGCATAGAAGTAATAATTTGGCTCTGAAGTTAACAAAATGTGTAAAAATGTTTTTATAAAAATGCATGTACGTATTAGAAATGGACAATATATGTGTGTGAAACTGATATCAAGGATATAGTAAAAAACAAAAAAGAAGTGAGAAAGTTATTCAACTCAAAGCGAATACGGGATGACGAGCACTTTCAGCAAAAAAAAAAAAAAATATAGCAAACGGGCTGATTTATTATATCCATATTAGTTAGCGAAATGAAAGTAATTGTCATTGAATTTTTAAACACTTTTTTTAATTAAGTTTATTCAATACTATATCAGGGAAAAAAATATCGCAGAAGTAGATTTCGTTGGCACAAGCAAAAATATATTTTTATGTGTCGTTACTCGCAATTTTCGCCCCTGAAAAGAGTGCACAATATATTGCTCAAATTGTTGGGCATTTTTTAAATACAAAATTTGCAAAGTCTATGGTCACTATACCTTGTTAGCCTTTCAGTCTTATAGCTTATTCTAATTTTACGGGCATTTTTTGTGCTTTGTTGGAGAGCTTGCATCTATCTAAGTTAAGAATTATCAATCACTACTTTTCAGCTTTCTATCTTCATTTTTGTAATTTTTTCAATTTGAAATGGCAAATGAAAAATGCACAAACAGACTAACGGATTTGGTTTACTTGTTAGAAAACGTCATGTAGTAGATCAGAAATGTACCGTGCGGCGGAATGTCTGATGAAACTAGCATACTTTCAGATTTCGATGATGGATGCAGAAAAATTAATACATATGTTAAACGCAATGTAGTCATTATTTATTTTTTTTTTTGAAGCATATCAATTGCATTGTACGTAGTAACATTGTGGCGATAATATGCTTAAAAATTCATTACAAAATGCTTTAAAAAACGATATTAATGTAAAGGGTGCAAAAAAATTATATATATATATAAAAACTCGCAAACACGTGAACACTATTTAAACATTGAAAGAAAAAAAAAAAAAAATTTGCCAGAAATTGCAATAATTTATCATATATTTTATACATTTATACTTTTATCATATTGTAGCACAAAAACCAGTGGTACTTGAACAAAAAAGGTAAAAAATGCTTTGCACTTGCTAGACACATACCTAAACTGCGATTCAACATCGCCATTTCCGATATGATGGCTGTAGTGGGAGCAGGCATTTCTGTGGGGAAAAAAAACAACAAATTGAAGACATAAAAACCGAAGTATTTTATCAACATTTAAATAGATTTTCAGAATTGTTCTTTATTTGTACATTTTCTGAATTTAATTTACCGTCAAGTTTAATGTTGCCATCCGTTTCGCCCAATGAATTTTTTGCTACGCATCGATAGGTACCAAAATCATTGGTCCCTACATTACGTATTTTCAATTTCATATACTTTGTATAACCACTTACCGTGGAAGTGGTTTCATATTTATCACCAGCACGTGAAGTATCTGTAAATATTTATAAAAAGAACAAAAAAAAAAAAACTTTTTTATATGTCTTTAATAAACATTTAAATTTTTCAACAAAAAAAAAAGGAAACAATTTATTTTTATTCATTTATTATATAAATAAATTTAATATGGAGAAAAAAACAAAACTTTCATATTATATTGCAGCGTTTATTATTATTTAATGAAATCCTTTTGTATTGAAAACTATTAAAATATATTTGTTTTTATATGAAACATTATGCAGATGCGTAACAGTTCATTAAACACATTTAGATAATTAAATAATTATAATGACAATGAGTGCTGGTATGCTTCAGCAAATTTCGCTTTAAATTAAGAACAAAGATATGCTAAACCGCTAATGTGATTAGGTCCATAACATTAGCAATTATGTACAGATATTGCACCATTATGTGTATCGCACTTTTTACAGCCTTGCTCTAAAAGAGAGCTTGTTCGAATGCTTATATATATGTGTTTCGTTCCGCATAATGGCCTGCAATGCATCTTTGGTAATGATGTGAAACGCTCTGATATTCAGCGTAAAAACGTCATAAGGATATCGTAGCACTTAGCAACTGTTACGAATACCATTTGACTGCTTAATATTGTCATGAGACGTGAAGTCACGTCGCTGTCTTTGCTACTTTTAGCTTAAAGGTTTTAGATGAAAGATTCAAAGTCCGACAAATGGGACTTGATTGTCTGCTTAGAAAGCCTTTGAAAGATCTCATAGTAGATATCATTTTTCATTAACTAATAATCAACATGTGATCGTTGATAGTAACAAAATGTTTGAAAAATTTTTTCCTATTTAAATTGAACATAGATCTCTGAAGGTTGACCCAGGCTAATTGAAACAGAAAAAGAAATGCAAACCTGATCATGTGGCCATAAAAGAATGCATGATTTCATTGAAAACATATAAAGAAAAAAATAATCAATGAACAATGATTGAATGTATGCTATTATTTTACGGATTAATAGTAAATCCCTAAAGATATGCTTTTGTTTATTATTTCATTGTACATCCTTGAAAGCATATTATTATTGTCAGGTGAAATACACTTCCTGATTTTTCGTTTCCATCCAAACAACGTCTTTTTAAGATTAAGTTCGGCTTTTGGGATAGCATAAGTTTTGTTTACAAGTTTTAGAGGAGAGAGATTTGAGAGAAAGTATTTATGGGAACTTGTATTTACAATGCTTTTCCGTGTCGCGTCCGTACAAATATTACGTTTCAACTCTTTTGACTGGAACAACTTTGACTTCCGCAAATACTTACTAATATTAAATATCATTGTGACATTTTCATGCTACCCCCATCTCGAGTGTTCTTAGTATTGTACTTATTCTTTTCTATAATGGTTTGAGGTGGTTGGTACTGAAAGCGAATACGATTTGCTTATTTCTTATATTTTAATATATACATCAATTCATATAATCGTCTAAACATTGGAAGGATTAAAAAATATAAGTTTACGCTCATAGCGCTCTACAAATGCAAATGATTTTCGTGCGCGTTAGAATCGAAGTATTTTATGTAGCCTTGGTGTGAAAGTGAATAAAAACGTATCGATCAAAGATCAGATTTCAAATCGATATCCTCGCCTTAGTAGAGAAATTGAAATGGCTTATGGTAATGGGCCTTTGAATCCGCACGAATATTGATCATTTTCTAGAATTTAATCAACGTGTTATACGAAAACCGTTGTCAATGTTTTTATGTTTATTAAGATAATGAAAATCGCTCGCTTTGAAATCTCAAATCTCCTTGGTTCGGATCAAACGATAAGTTACTTAAATTAAATGTAAGTGACCAGGCAAACGACGGTAGTGCGGTAATCGAAGCTGAACCAGTTTGCAAAGCTCTGCCAAGATTTGATTGCGCCAGTCTTTCACCAATTAAAAGATCTCGGATTCTCGTTTCGCCGCCTGTATCGTATGGCAAACGAAAGAACAGCCAAGTAAAAGCCTAAGCGATGGAGTAGACGACCTAATTTAAGAATAAAAACTCAGATTTCAAAGTCGATATCAATGTTACAAAGGAACAAGAATTTCAAAAATATTAAACTCGAAATTTCGCAATTAATATTCCATGGTAAAGAACAAGGTCTTGAGTGCTGTTAAATAATCGATTAACATTTTCGTTCGCGGCTGAGATAAGAAGCCATTCGCTTGGGATTTATGGGACGCGAATGGTGCACGAAGCACAAAAAATGTAGGTTAGCGTACGTTAACGTATAATAACGATAGTTTCAAACTGGGACTTCACTCGAATCATGAAATCTTTTATATAACATCTTGGACATTGAAGTAAACTACAACGAGGAGAGCGTTGCCTCTTAAGTGCATTAACACGATGACTATAAATAATGAATAAATTTAGTTTTTAAATGAATAAATTTAGTTTTAGTTTAGTTTGGGTATAAACTTTTATTGAAATATTGACGTGAGCTAATGGAAAAATTGAAGTGCAAAAAAAAAAAAAAAAAAAAAAAAAAAAAGGGAATTTGGAAAAAAACAATTTTTTTTTGGGGGTTTTAAAAAAAAAAAGACGGTGAAAATATTTCCACTTTTTTATTAGCTTTTTAATGTTTTTTTTTTAAAAAATGTATTTCCAATATTTTTATAATATTATAAAAATTAGCATATGTGTTTGAATTGCACATTAACGATTTGAAATGGAGAACGCGGAGAAAAACGAAAAATCGAATATATAATAAATTCATGTTAAAGTAAAAATTCCCAAAATAAAAAACACTGACACGGCGAAAATTTAATTCCATATAAAATTATAAAATTTTAAAACCATTTGTCATGGGTAATAAGCGTAAATAAGCTAAATTGCTTCTATTTGGCAGAAACATTTCTACGGATGCACAACAAGCACACGTACTTGCTCACATAAACACATGTGGTTCAATTAAATGCAAAACTAATGAAAAACCAAATATATTTGCACACGTACGTGTCAGTATGTGTGTATGACTATATATAATGAGTAACAAACAGCAAAATATTATGAAACGCATAACGACCACATACAGAAAATTATGTAGAAATTTTCCAAATTTACAACAACAGCATCTCACTATCATCAACAGAAGCATAATGCAGGGGATAGTTTTGAATAGTACTGCAAGCATAACTATGATATATACGCATATAACACTTTAGACATTCAGGAAATTATTTTATCATATTCATTGGGGATGAATGCTAACGCTATAGAATAGAAAGAATAATGCATGTCGCTAACACCAATTAAATGGAAATCAGGAAGAGTAGGCTTTTAATCTCATCTTGGATATTTATACATCTCCAAAAAAGAGACTTTTATCCAGTTAAAGACTTTCTAATACGCCGGCCGGGCGGACTTTGAAATGTAATGTATTTTGAGATTTGCGTCTTTATTACAACTAATGGGCGCATTAGGTTGACTTCCAGCTTAGTTCTGTAAGATTGATCTCACAATAAATGCGAATAACATCGGCCTTCTAGCTCAAGTTTTCCCACAACAACACGAATGCATTGACTTAGTAACTAATTTAGAATTGTAGTTATATCTCTAATTGTTGCAGAATGTTTGAAAAGAATAACACCTATACATGATTATAATAATAAGAGAACATGATTGGTGCCACACATGTAAAAACAACTCGTTTCTCTGGTGAATATGCATTACTTCATGGATCGACCGGCTTTTGTTAAGCTTAAGATTTTGAAACTTTTTAAAATTTTTGCTTTTTAAAGATTACTTTATATTTCTACCTAAAATCGAATTCCCCCAAGTTCAGATCTCAAACGAATATATGCACACTACATGCAACTTTTGAGGGAAGTTTACTATGGCACTTAAGTGTAACAGAAATCATAACAAACTTAGTATAATGTCATTATTCGTTTGTATATATGGGAAAATATGGACAATAGACGCGGAATGTGGGAAAATATTTAGTCGCGAGCCTAAATTCCCACACATGCCCTCACAAAGCGCATTAAGCTTAGATAATACGTTTACACTTGGCTGTTGCTGTAAACGAAAATATTTAACATAAAATTAATGAGAAGAGCGTGGCATTGAGCTATTCATTCAAACGCAGCTGAACATACGCAGACCGACAGACTGCAACAATTCAGACAGTTTTTGCTGATAGACAGACAAAATGTACTACGTTAATACCATTTAATGCTATTGACAATCGAATATATATAAACCGATATTCATATATAATCGTGCATGGAAAATTATATATATGAACGTGCATGTAATCCTCTGTCTTTTTGATCCAAATTCTCTTCTTCTCCCCCTATACTTCCCCCATCTGTAGAGAAAAATAATTTAAAAAAAAAAACAAAAAAAAAGTAAATGAGGAAAAAACATACACGGGACATTATAAAATTGTTAAATGACGTTGTTTTGCATTGTAAGGCAATAATGATGTTGTTGATGACGATAACGTTTATAGTAGTGAGTGCACTTTGTTTATGCTATTGTTTTATCCGCTTTTGTTTACAACACATATAAGCATATCGGTAAGTACGGACATGTGTGCACATTTTGTTTAAATGTTTTAACATGAGCATTGCAGTTAACCACAATTGCTTGCGTTATTATTACATAATTAAATGTAACACAATTCTGGACTTTTGCTAACAGATACGTATATCGACACAAATGCATTGCTTTACGCATAGATTCAAGCACATGTGCCTGTGGATATGCAAACTCATGTGTATGTGTGAATACGAATACTTGAACGATTTGACAATTACATGGTAAAACAATTTAATACAATTTTTTGTTTTTTTTGGTACGTTGCCAAATATAAAATTTATAATAAATGCGGAAAATATACATATTGTGACATAAAAACGAAACAAAAAAAAAAAAAAAACAAAACTAGAAAAGTCAAGGAATTAATTTAAAAGAGAATAAAATCGAGACGTTTCATATTTGGCTCGAACTGCACTTTTTAATGTTCGCTAATAGATTTCGTTGAAGTCCCTTTAAATAATTCTGTTCTATGTATAAATATTATAGCTTACGCTATTTACTTTATATTTCTCAACAGATTAATATCCGATATTTCAGGAACAAGACATAACAACAACATACAGCTAGGGTACCACAACGTACGGTGAATAAGTTCTGGCTGATACTGACTCGAATATCATGCAAAATTGGAATTGGAGAGTAGCTCATGTAGCTTATGTCTTATACAAATGTAAACTACGATAATTGGCTTGAGTTTTTTCCCACTTTGGATGGAAAAATGCTTTCATGCAGCAATTGCCCCATGGCCGATGGGGATAGGAACTGCAACGAAAAAGCCACACTTATCCCCATTTCAATTGGTAACAGAATTATATGCATATTAGTTGCGTAGCACGTCATTCTATTGCCCTAAAGGGGTCGCGACCACTTCTTCTTGTGGTGAGCTGTATTCTTAAGATTGCAATATGAACGGTCAGCTAAGTGTAGCCAATAGTCCCAAAGTAGTGCATTCAAGCGCACAGCTTCTAATCTCATCACTGCGGGCAATACCAGCAGCTTATATTGCATGTGCGAGCAACCATTTATATCTTATTTTTAAATTTAGTGCCGTCTTTGATTAGGGCCGTAAAAACGTCAAGCATTTCGGTCTGGATGATTATAGCAAGCGATATTATCAAATTGGGCTGAAGATCTCACTCAGCTTGGGAGTTCGCTGCGAAACTTCCCGTTTTTTGGCAATGACGGCGCTGTTTTTACTTTTGCGTCTATGGAGAATGAGGCCTTGCCAGGAGCAATTATGAAATTGACGCAATAGGCATAGGCAATAGCTTTATTACCATTCCACGGCTTCATACTAGTATGCTATGGGCACTCGCATCACAAATAATTCTACAACATTTCAAGTATTCTTAGCAGCATTGGTTGCAGTTAATAGTTCACTTTGATACACGCAGCGTTCCCTGAGAGGTTAGAGTCTTGTTTCTTAATAAAACAAATTCTGATAAAATTTTAGCCAATGATTGTATGACACACGAACTGAAATACTTCATTTAACTTAAAAAGCAACCGACCTGTTTTTGCAAGTACAACCCGACAATTTGGTACAATTAATTGTTGTGTAAAGTTGCTATTAGGGACCATTTCTCATCATAAAATATGAAATATTAGGCCTTGTTGTCATATAAAGGCTTAGTTTTTGAAAGGACTTCGATATGAAAAATGGCCCAAAAAACCGCTCCCATCCGATACAAATTTTTCATATTTATTTCGCACACGGAGATATTTTCTATTGATTTTTACCGACAGGTATGAATATTCAACCTGCGTACCCACCATCAAAGCGTGGAGATATATTTTCTCAAAATGATTGCAACACTTGGAAGGTGGCTTCGGATTTCGTATAAATTCTCGATCAGCATGAAATTTTGAATCAAGTTAAACATGTCTCTGTGTCCGCCTATGTGAAATTTGCGATAAATGTTCTCCCGTATTTTTTATTTATTTTATTCCACCTATACTAGAAACTCAACTAAACAAATAGCAGTCGAGTTCAATTGGCTCTTAATGCAAAACTAATATTAATTAACAATAAAATTGAGTATAAGCATAATAAAACAAATAAGAAGAAAAAAAAAAAAGAAAAAGAAAAAAGAAAAAAAAGCATGTACACTATCAGCATAGGAGCACACTTACAACCGGTACAGGACCAAATTGCAAATGAACCCCTAAGCCATCGCAAACATGAATAAGCCTGGCAACCGATAATAAATTGATAATAATTCACTTTCGAAACGTAACGACTTTTTAAGGATAAAAGCTAGTTTAAATACGACATAGGTAAATCGCGCGTATTAAGCAATGTTGCTTTAATGGACTTTAAAGAGTCCGATAACGAGAATAAGTGATAGACGCCATTTAGGTTCTTGCAAACGACTCTGAGCGGATTGAACAGCTCATAATTAAATTTACACTGATTAAGCTTAACCAAGATAAAATGCCTAGAGAAGCGGTTAGGGACATTAAAGCTTATTTCACCAAGTAATGAAGGCGAGTCAATAGCACCATTTATTACTTTAATTCGAAAGGAAACGCCAAGAACAAATCTACGTTTCTCAAGAGACGGTAAGGACAGCAGAAGCAACCTATTTTCATACGGAGGAAGAGAGGCAATCGGATCCCAACCCAAATTTCTAAGGGCAAACAGCAAGAACTGCTTTTGAACAGATTCAATTGAATCTACGTAGCACCTATATGAAGGAGACAACACAACTGAGGCATACTCGAGTATGGGTCTAACCAAACACATGTACAGCCTTTTCGTAATGTAGGGATCATCAAGCTCTTTGGACCACCTTTTTATAAAACCAAGCGCGGACCTAGCTTTGCTAATCGAGAGCTCAATATGCAAGTTAAAACGTAACCTATGGTCAAATAGAACGCCTAAATCTGTAATCGAATCGACGTCCTCTAACTTATGCGAATCTATGAAATACTGAGTAATGAATGACTTTCTTCTTGAGAATGAAAGCTTCTTACATTTACTCAGATTTAGTTTCAGGAGATTCAAAGAGCACCATGCAACAAAATTATCCAAATCACCTTGAAGCTGACGTGATTGCGATTCAACAGAGAAGGAAGAAAACAGTTTCACATCATCAGCATACATTAAGATCTGGCTGGAATTAACCACCGATGGGAGATCGTTAATGTATAAACTAAATAAAATGGGACCTAAGTGACTTCCTTGAGGTACGCCAGACATAACGGGGAATTCATCCGAGCTAATGGAGTTAAACAAAACTCTGAAGGATCTATTGTGCAGATAAGAGCTTATCCATTTCACTAAGTAGGGTGGGAAACCAGAGGCTTGGAGTTTAAAGATAAGTAGTC
The DNA here is from genome assembly GCF_014805625.2 of Glossina fuscipes. Lineage (NCBI taxonomy): Eukaryota > Metazoa > Arthropoda > Insecta > Diptera > Glossinidae > Glossina > Glossina fuscipes. The sequence continues at coordinate 2,068,972 of NW_023998416.1, forward strand.
TATGGTTAACCATATCAAATGCTTTGCTTAAATCAGTGTAAATAACATCTGTGCGAGAGCCACTAGAAAAAGCTTTGAAAACATGACAGGTAAACTCTAACAAGTTGGTGACTGTAGATCGCCCTTTCCGAAAGCCGTGCTGGTGCGGAGAAATATACGAATTAATGGCAAAGGCCAAATGCTGAGTCACAATACGCTCGAACAACTTGGGCAAGACACTCAACTTGGCTATGCGTCTGTAGTTCTCAACAAATTGTCTACTTCCACTCTTGTGGATAGGAATAAGGAAACTACTCTTCCAACATGAAGGGAAAACACCTGAATACAAGGACATGTTAAAAATCTTTGAGATCACACCACACAACTCGACAGCGCAAGATTTAAGTACACATGATGGAATTCCATCAGGTCCAGGCGAACAACTGTATTTTAGAGAACTCAACCCTTTGAAAACATCATCTTCCGAAATAACCAAGTTAAGTATTGAAACCGAGTTAGTTATAGGATATGGGTAGTTTGCTGATAAATCGAAATTAGCAATCGAAAAGTTTCGTCGGAAATACTCAGCAAATAGATTTGAGATTTCAAAATCATCCGAGGAACCAGAGCCATTAAAAGAAACATGAGAGGGATATGTGGAAATTTTTCTTTTAGAGTTAACAAATTTAAAGAAGAATTTAGGATTAGCAAACAGAGAGGATTTAATGAACTGAAGGTATCTGCAGTAATAATGATGGTTGAGGGAGTTAAATCTATGCCTCGCCACCGAGTAAGCGACATAGTCGAGCGCAGAGCCACTTTTCAAATATTTTTTGAATAGCGAGTTTTTTCTATTCTTGTGATATTTAATTGTCTTATTAAACCACGGGGGACATCTGCTTCGAGGTCGACAATGCTTGATCGGAACAGATGCAGCAATAGCTAGATTTAATGTATTGTAGAACGATGGCAATAAGCTTTCAATACTACCGGTTGAGAAATCAAGCGTCAGATGTGAAAGACGATGTTTTAGTAATACAATATTGATTTTATGAAAATCATAATAATTATTTAAACAAGTTTGATTTGGCACATTAAGGCATTTCAACAAACCATCATTAATATGATGAAAGGAAATGCATATTGATGGATGATAAGGATCCTCAGGTAAACTAAAAGGTGGACAACGATTTACGTAAATCTCGGGAAAATTGGTAAAGCAGAGATCAAACAGTCTACCATTACAATTAGGGGTACGATTATATTGACCCAAATTATGATCAAACAATTCACTAAAGAACACAACAGCCCTATCAGACGTTGAAGTAGGAACCAAACAGCCAGAATTATCAGTGTTACACCAAGTGACTTGAGGCAAATTGAAGTCACCCAATGCAACGAACAAATCGGTGGGTCTAGACCGCTTGGCCACTTCACAAATGAGGGCAGCGTGTTTCCTGTAAATGGAGATATCAGAATTTGGGGGAATATAGGAGCAGGTTATAAATAGATGTTTATCAGGCATATTCGCACGAATAGCGATAAATTCAACGTCAGGAGAAGTGGGAAATTCAATTAAATTGGACGGGACTGACGCAGATATGGCAATTAATACATCACCACCAATGCGATTTACTCGATCATTTCTAAACACTTGGAAAGAATTATGAAAAAGTTCCGACGAATGTAGATCGGGTTTTAGCCAAGTTTCAAGGCCAAACAGAAAAATTCCGTGCTCACTGAATTTAGAAAAGTGGAACGAATTTTCGAATTTAGGCCCCTAACATTTTGATAAATGAGAGATAGTGGGCCTGAAGAAACAATTAGTTTTTTGAAGGCGACAAGACTATTGCCTTGGTATTACGGGGACGATCTCGAGGGATAAATTCCTTAATTAAGGATCCTACTGGCCACAGTGATTTGTTTAACAACATATCACTGTTTTCAGTCGGAACTAATATTTTAAAAGAGGAGATTGCCCTAGCTTGAGAAGGAGCCTTTATTGTGTAAAGACAATAATTAAAAAACATCATACACTGCAAGAAGATGAGTCTGGATCAACAAACGACAGGAATGTATTAAATTAAACCCTCTGTCCTTAATATACCGGCATAGGCACCACAGAGACATAACATGTATGCGTTCTTAGGCCGAGCGGAATTTTTGGATGGAAGATTTTGAAAATTTTCCCCAAAAGGGAATAACTTGTAAATGATATTCAAGCAGTTAAGCGATTAATTATAAATGTATAAGTGCATGAGTTTAAAACTTTTCTCTCTTGTGCAAATGTCCCAGAGCATAGAGCGATGGCTGACTCAAAGTACCATCTCGCTTTTTGTCCTTTAATTTAATTTTGGAATCGGTTTTCAAAGAAAAATATGCATTACGAAACAAGACTCGTTCCGATAAAAAATATCAAATTTGCTCCATTTGCGTCACCAAAATACATCTAAATGTATTTCTAATGTTACAACTTTTAATAGACCAATTTCTCTAAATGCATCGTATGTTAGCGAAATAATACAATAATTAGAAAGAACAACACCTAGTATTCTCCTACGGGAGAATAACAATAATATTTTAGGTTTCTTTTTTTTTTATTTTGTTTACAACAAGTTTTTGTTATTTATTAACGCAATAACGTAAGAAATGAGTTATGTTAATACCCGGGGGTCTCATTAATATTCTTAATTTGCCCTCAAAGTAGAACAGCAAGCAAGTAAAACAATTGTTTGTTCAATATGTTAAAACAAAAAACAAATGTATAGAATTCTATAAATTGCTTATTACTTATTGTCTTCATAAAAATAGGGAAAAAGGAATTTTGTTAATAATAAATCAGTTTTTACACATATCTCCCATATATGTATGTATATCAATAATAACCTTATTTAAGGCCTATTTTCTTTTATGATATTAGCGATGAATCATTAAAAGAAGAAAGAAGTGATAAAAGAAAAAAATGTTTTCTTTGCATGTTCGCATGACACTCTTGCGCGGAAAACAAAGAAATTATTTTTTATTATCCTTGAAAAGAGAAAAAGAAAAACAAACAAAAAAGTAATATGAGGTGAAAAGTTGTAATACAGAATACATATAATTATCGACATATATGTATATATATATATATATATACATATATATATATATATAAATGTATTTATATATACCTATGTGTGGTCATAAGCAAAAAGGTTTCATTTGCTATCACGCAAACTGGCTTAAAACGTATATTTAGATGGTAGATAGATTTACAGTGATGGAGAAATTAAGGTGAGCACAATTTGGCAAAAATATTTTATCTCCGAGATTAACTCACCTGATATAATCATATCTCCTCTTTCGGTGGTCCAATAATTTATCGAAGCTGGATATGCTTCAGTATGGCATTCTAGTACGACATCTTGACCTACATAGGCACCTTCCAACTGATTTGGTATGGAAAGCATGGGAGGAACTAAAATAACATTTTAAATAATTATTAAATTATATTTATTTTCATATTTGCAAAATCGAACATTGACCCACGCGATCAGGCTGTTTTCCCTTTGTTCTTGTACATTCTATTTACAACGTAAGCTACAAAAATCTGAAATGTCCTCGTATTCAGGTATGATAAGAGTTTTGATTTTTTTTTTAGGGATAAATTGATATATTTATTTAGTTCTCTTAGTTCGATTTGACAGTTGAAATTTCAAACAAGCAGATTTGCAAAGATAATTTGTCACAGCTGTGCTCATGCTTAAAATATTATATTGTGGAAAACATGAATTTTTTTCGAAGCTTCACTGTCTTCACTCATTTCATTTTGTTAAAAGGACAAACGTTATACGGATATCAAATGCAATAGTAGCGTAATGGTAATCGAAAAATTTGGAATATTTTCATTTATCCATTTATTTATTCATAAGAAATTTGTTGAGATAAGTCGAATTGAGGAACTTACCATAGAACTTAAGTAAGAAATCATGTACACTTGTATTACATTTTTTTTCTTTTTTATTGCGAAATTCATGTAAAGTGAATCGCTTGAAAGTAGGCAAATATTTTTAGCAAGTTCTACATAAACATAGTATAAAAATTTGAAAAGCATCCTTGGATTTGGCAAATAGTTTTCTTTCGATTTTATCTCATTTTATTTAAGTTAACTGAAATTCAGCGGGTTCTGATCTGAAATTTTCAACTAAGCCAATGAACAGAGCTTCTACGGGCACTTAACCATTAAGTTGAATCAACTCAAAATGTCGTAAAAAGCGATGAGAATGCAAGAGTGTATTAAAATGAATTGTGTAAAAGAGCCGAAGACATCTTGCCATTACCTAAATTGGATATACGAGATGAGTTGTACAGTAAAAGGTTTGACACCTGAAGTACATTTCAGCATAGAGTTCAACAAATTTATTAATAATTTTTCGCAGATGAACGTTAACAATATCGTAACAAGCTTGCATTTTACTGGGTTTCATATCTATTGTTTAAATTGAAATTGAGTTGGATTATGAGGCATCACATCTAGGCAACCAAATGATTATGCGACCCTGAATAAATTGTCAGTTCTTTCTTTGTCTCCGAGAGAAGGCTAAAAAATACTATAAATGTTCGTAAATAGCTGTTATCTGATTATAGCCACTTTTCATAAAGACATCTAACAGTAACTGATACCATGCATAATAAATAGATTTATCTAAAAATTTGAAACAAATGATAACTAAGACTATCTATAATTTTTATTGAAAAATGGCCGTGATTCACGTACAAGCATGGCCGAAATATAAAAAAGGCTTTAATATAGGTGCCAACTTTAATAAAAATAATTAGTCCAAATCGATATATATAAGAATTTTTAAAAATTATGTAACCGACGAATCGAACAAAGACTCAGTCGCTACCATGAAAAACAGCAAAGGTCTGGTAAGAAAGAATATTATACTCGGCTAAAGCCGAACCTCTAATATCCACAAACCTTTTTGCAAAAAACTTTGTTAAGATGGAATGTTAATACTCCTTAACGCTGGCTGTGGATTGCCGACGCTCACAGTGAACCTCTCTCGAGAACGCCCGAAGCGGCTCTACCATATGTTATGCTCGTAATATATATAACACATATATCAAATATGTGACTTAAGAAGGTCTACATAAAATGAATTGAAAATTGAATAAAATAGACGCGACCTGCAGAACTCCACCTTCAGTTTGCTTGAAATCAATGAAAACATAACACTTACGCATCCACTAAGCTACAGCCATACTCTACCTCTTTCTCTTTCGTCACTTCTTTTTGACCGTCACCCTGTTACACATACATGGTATATTCCTGCACGATTGGTCATATTTAAAAAAATAAATAAATGAAACAATAATAGCTTGAAATGTTATTTCCATCGCGGCTTAACACAATCCTGCGATACATACCATTAAGAGCTTTCTGCTGCAAAAATAGCGTTAAGCTCGGATATCTACGTCAACATGCACGTGCATGCATAAAAAAAGCAGACATGAATATAACAAAAACTAATTTTTAAATTGTTGTCCTTTATGGCCTGCAATCCCCTTCTACCCACCACTCACACCCCTATTAGGCAGCAGGTTTATTCATTTTATGCACAAAATAACGAACTAATAATCGATTTAGGCATGTCCTTCGATCCGTTCTTCCGTCCCAAGCTGTCTGGTTGGTAAGCATGGATTTAACGAAAGCACTGGAAGTTAGGAAGGAAATAAACCGAATTGTTCAAAGGGCACGTCTGCGGTACAGAATAAATTGAGAATAACTTTTTCTTCGAAAGGGGAAAAAATCGATATTTTACAAATCGCATATAACCATAGAACCATATATTCTACGGGCGATCTGCAAAATTAGAACGTAGTGACCGAACCAGCTAATGTTTTTGAAATAAATATTTTGGACGCGAATGGTATGTCGACAACCGAATATGATGTTCCTAGTTATCTGAAATATTAATATTCATGCGTAGAGAACGATTTCGTTTAATATTCTTCTCCAAACATTTTGTTCTTCTTCATATACGAAAGAGCTTTGTGAATAAGTTTCATTTCTAAAAGCGTTTATTAGAGTGATTAGCCGGCAGAGTTGCATATGTTAGTTTTTTTTACATTACTTTGTAATTTTTAAAATTTTTTAAAAATATTTAAATTTTCGAAAAATTGAAAGAACATTTATTTTGTCAAATACTTGATGCACAAATGTGCATAGGATCAAGCTCTCGCCGCTTACTCTATTAAAAATTGTTTTTTTCATTATCAACTTCTTTAAGAATAATAGAAAGAAAAAAATGGAATTATCCTTTCTCCTGCATACGCAATTTCAATACACATTTGTTGATGTCAATAACAGTAGAATGGAAAGCATGCCCAGGAAAGGAAAACAGAAACTGAAATTAAAATTAAACACTTTATTCTATAGTGCAGAAAGGCAAAGCGGAAAAGCTGCAAATGGATAAAAAAAAATTTGCAAAAGTCGCTTCATATCTGTTTAGCACACAGCACCTACATAAGCGAGCATATATACATATATATGTACATATATTGAAGCATACACACTTACAGACGCCATAAATTCACATAGATATGTAGAAACTCTATCAATTTGCAATAAATTGATAGTTTAGTAAACGTAAAAAGAACCTTATCGCTTATACGTATAAGCATAGATGTGTGTGTGTGTGTGTGTGTGTGTGTGTGTGTGTGTGTGTGTGTGTGTGTGCAGGCAAAAATCCATGCATGCATATTCGTCTACACTCTTAAGTACATAGTTAAAGCTTTTGTTTACCCATACCCATGCGCGTGCATACACATAGAGAGATTTTCCGAAATTACTAATAGATTTTTATACAAATTTTTTGCTTCCTTTTTACTCTTTTGTGTCTTGCTTATGTTTGAAATTCTTACTTTCGTTTCGGGCTTACATTCCTCCATTTTGGAAAAGAAAAATCTTTTACATTTTTCGTAATTCTTTTAAATGTAATTAATGAACAAAATTTCAATTTCTAGCATTTGTAAGAGCTACAAGGTTACCGTACCGTAAATTTATCGCTTTACTTTTCATTCATTTCCTCGGCTGTATATTCGGGCGGCATGTGAACGTCTCATATAGGTATCTAGCGTCACTTTATTAATGGCTAATGGGAATTTTGCTCTTCAGGTACCATTTTGCATTATCTTATCGGTGATCGGAGAGCTATAATCGTGCTTGGAGGCGTTAAAATCAAATTTGTACGAGATGGGCGAGTCCTATGGTTGTTGATTGATGAGACGTAAATATGAATTCTTTCATGAGGTCATACTTGACAGAGCTTATAATTATATAATAAAATATCTAATAAGGCATAAATTCGTTTAAATATCTGCGTCAGTTCGAGATGGTGATTAAAATTACGGGGGAAATAGATAGTGATTGTACATTCCCATTATGCAAAGGTGTAATTGAGAATCCATTAGACAAACAAATAAAAAATGTTGAATAGTTTCTAGCAGAGTGAGTAATATCGATAAAACCAATTAGAGCTCGTTAAACATGCACTAGCTGAACATTTTTTCCCAGACTGTGCGATCCGATCGAGCTTGTTTGCCCAAGTTGATACTACTTCTCTCTCTATGCATAACTTGATCATAGTTTCTAATTAGCATTTACTTTGGCTTTTCGCCGATGATAGGAGAGTTTTAAAAATTTCTGCAAGATTTCATTCATTCATTCGTTATATCAAATATATACATATATTATACGGATTATATATCGAAAGCACATATATATCATAACGTTTTCGACCGTACAATATACGGATTATAGGCACGTTTTAAAGTATAACTTTGAAAGCAACAGATTGAATACGGGTCGTCCACAAAATTTTTAACGATATTCCAAAATGAAAATCAATTTAAGAAAATCCTTTTAGCCCAGTGTGAAATCATTACTAATGGATTGATATAAAACTGTTTTACTCTTCTGACTGTTTTCTATACTGCAAGTAAAGGCATGTAGTTAGTGACACATTGGAAAGTACACATTTTTTTTAACAAAACGTAAGCTAGTAGTACACTAAAAGCGTATCGAAAAGTAATTTAACAATGACGATAAAATATTATGGATGAGCGAACAGGCAGGAAATTTTTGATTATTTAGTTTTTGCAAAAGGAAAGATAAGTCCTTGATTGTTCTCCCAATTACAAAAGTTGGTAGTAAATGAAAAGTTTTATGGTGTTATCAGTAGGAAATAAAAAAAATTAAACGAATTATAGCTTGACTGATAATTCTAATAAAAATATATTTTTAATGATCGCCGTTTAAAACTTGATTAAATGAAGTTTCCGATCTTTCAATCCTTGCAAGTATGTTCCATGTTCTATGCTCTCAAGATTGTAAAATTGCATCGAAAAAAGACTTTGTATCGAGCATTATCTTTTGATATATAATTATTTAATTGCCGGTTATACCGTCGGAAATGAAACCATAGTCAAATTTATTTGTCCTTACAATATCGAAATTAAAGAGAAAGAAATTAAATCGAGTCTAAGAAGGTAATTAACTGTATCTTACTTATAGCAGGCGGGATTTTTATCACCCGCTTGGGAATCTATATAGACCTTTATAATAAGTTGTCCATAAGGTTTTAAGTTATTAAAGAGTTTCTAAACCCAGATGTTCCCATACACAAATTTATAAACTTTCACTTTGGCAAAAAAATTAATCCAAGTTTAAGTCGTTGTCGTTAACGTAAGAAAAAAATGATAAGGAAAAAGAGACAATGTTAAAGTTTAACTCGCGATTTTAATACCGACTGTTAAGGTCGATTAACGAAAGCGGTAAATCAACTTCGAATCTGGGCGGTGATCAAGAAAGTACGTATCTGTCGCTCTTGCAAAAAATTGAAAAGATGGAATACTGCTAACCTTTGACGACGGATCAAGAAATGGATATTTAAAATTTTCGACCAAAATCCATCTATTCATCAGGAAGGAAAACAATATAAAATTTGCCTTAGGTCGACTATACGTTTATCTTAAATACAAACCTTACAATTTTGTTACCTTCTAACAATGACTCACTCGATCAAAATTTAAACATTAAGTTATAAAAAATTAATTTCTTTATTTACATGCCTGATTAGCTATAATCATTATTATATATTCGCATTTAATACAAATTGAATTCAAAAGTACGTTATGTCTTTAAGGTTGAAGCTTGTCCGTGAATAAGTTTTTATTAAGAAACTGTTTACACAAGATTTTTGATTACAATTCCTATGCTACTATTGTGATGACAGGTCTTTTAAAATAATTCAATATAAGATTGCTTTTAGCATTTCTGGGATTACGATATTTTTTATAGACGGATCAAGTCCTTTTTCAATATTAAATTGTACAATTAGGCTGCGAGCATTGATGTTAAATTGAAAATTCCGGTTAAAATGGGAACGCTAAGGGATAGTCAGGATAAGGACAATGAAGCGCGCAAATAGTCGGCTTTGGCGACAATGAAATTACCACTTCTTTAACCAACATCGCTCGTTTTCCATTCACTCTGAAGGCGAAGTGCTTACATTGTTCGCATATGTTGTTAGCCGATGTAATAGGTTAGTAATTTTCAGATAAAAACGTCTACACAGGAAAAGCTCAAACAACTTACTAACCCTATAACCTTTTAGCTGCTATCGTTAGCAAACCTTATCATAATAAATCAGGAGAATGTCAAGAGAATATTTTTAGTATGACACACATACGTTGACATTTTTATTATTATTTAAATCATTATCATTATTATTCTTGTGTGTGATGATGTTAGCGTTGATGAAATAAAATGAAGTGTCTTTCGGGTTAACTAGGTCAAGCGTCTAAAAAATAAAGACTTTGTTTTCCATATATAACAAAAAAATCTAAAAAAAGCAAAATGCTTACGAGGGTTTATTGAGAAAGGGTGCGTTCATTCCTACAATTATGAAGTAGTTTAGTGTGACCTCTTCCGTTTCGAATGTTACATATAGGATAAGGAGTTCGTACTGTGCTCGTACATTGCTGAGAGTTACGTCATACGCAATCGATATAATTGTATTTGCTTAAGATTTCATTTTATAGGTATTTTTTACCATTGTAGAAATTTCAATACGCAACGAAACGTTACGCATAGACTTGAAACACAATACATTTTAAACAATTGTACCGAGTTTTGGCACTTTTGTCTTCTAGCACTCTATAGCTGGGAAATTTTATTTCTAAGAAAAATGCTTGCAACGTATTTCACGTCTCTGTGTAAATTGCATTTCGAGGAGAAATTTCGATCTGCGATGGAATTTGTTTGCTTATCAAACTGAAAATGAAACCAAATTATGATCGATGTAGACTAAGATTGCGAAAACCTTTTTTTAATTAACTATTTATTTATTTATATTAAGTTTTTAAATTTCAAACGATATGATAAATGTTATATAACTGCATGATTACACATAAATAAAAGAGAGATTTATTTTAAGCAAAAAGTTTTCATTTGAAGCGCAGAGTAAACATTTGATAAAACTTTAAACAATTGATTGCCTGCTCAGGCTTGTTTCTGTCACAAATGCTAATATTAATGTTTAGTTTATTTTATCGATTTCAAATTATTTATTCTCATTAATGTCTGGTTAGTGTCGGTGTGAGTTTGGTATTGAAAATTTTTATAGGGTATTTCAAACTTACACTGTACGCGTAGATGTACACGTTTACTAATGGAGGGTGGTACACCATTTGAAGCTACGCATAGATAAGCAGCCATATGCAAACGACTCACTTTGGTTATAAGCAAAAGTTCACCATCAACGACGTTAACTTTGTACGAAAAAGAAGAGAGAATTTTTAAATGCAATGCAATAAACAAAAAACAAAAAAAAAAAAACAAATTTTACTTTTGAAACTTAATTAAAAAAGTTGAAAATATATTAAAATAGCTTTGTTAATTGACAGCTCGTACCGTGTTCACCGCCTATTAGCATTTCTTCGCCATCCTCTCTACGCCACATTACATATGGCTCCGGATAGCCGCGAGCCTTACACATTAACGTAACATTTAAGCCTTCACGCACCACCATATCATTGCTTGTCATAGTTTCCACTATCAGAGGCGGTACTGTAAGAATTCATTTAAATTTTATTAAGAGATCTTTAAGTTTTTATACCTTTTACATATACTATGTATTAGTTACCTACTACTTGTAGATAGCCTTTCCGTGAACGCATAGGGTCAGTATTAACTTGACACATATACCAGCCACGATCTGTTTCTTCGACTTCCTTAATATGCAGATACCATGAACGATGATCATTATATGTTAGACTAATGCGATTATTTTGTGATATAACGTTATGATGTATAGAAAGTATGGTCTGAGTATCGACACGAACCCAAGCTACCTATTATAATGGATAGGTTAAATAAAATTTGTAATAAAATCATCTTTAAGAAAACTGAAAGGATAGATAGGATCTTTTTTTTTTGAAGATTTACTAAACTAAGATAAAACCGTAGAAATATTTTCAATCATTTTTGTGCTAAAATAATCAAGATTGACATTAAATGACAAAGAATGGCATTCATTTTAATATTCCGTACGTTATTGTGTAGAGAAACCCGGTAGATGTACACTTAGTAAGTAAATTGAAAGAATTTACATTGAAGAATTATTACGTTGTTGGCTTTCTCTTTTAGCTGTTTTATGTATCTTTTACCGACTTAAACAGTTTCCAAAGATGATATAAAAAAGTGATTATAGTGGCGTAAAATCGCTAAACTTTTCAGACAACAATTTTTGTTTAACATCATAGATGTTTATAATCTGCTGGATTATGTGAAAATAAATTCATTCCCTGGCTTCTATTTCTTGATTTCTAACTTCTCTATCCTACAGATGCTTTTGGTAAATCGTTCTGCTCATTTACAAATGAAAATGTATTAGTGTAGCTTCCCAAAGGCGACCAATGCCAAGAATTTAAAAACTTGAGATGAATTCATTGGTATCGATGACGAAATCGACTTTTGATTTATACATTTTGAAGTTCAATTTCAGTTTATTTGCAGACTTATCCGCCTGAGTAGCCGAAGGGGAGGAATCTCGACTAGCAAGTCAATGGTCGTGGGTTCGAATCTCAAGTGCGGTAGAGTTTTTAATAAAAAGCCGATAGCCTTGGATGCTAGTGCTTTTAAGAGTTTAGTCTTAGAATTTATTTCTCTGGCGAAATTAATAATAATAATAATAATAATAATAATAATATTTGCAGACTCATCTGGTTTGCGCTCATGCAATAATTATTATTAATATCTTCTGCAATATTAAAGTGCAGGTACTATGAACATGTGCGTTGATAAACTTAAGCTTAGCTTACGATGAAAATAAAAAATTAAAGGCAGAATTCAAAAGTTAACGACAGCTATACGACACGGACTGAACTTTAGGCAACGAATTAGACAAGGAGAATAAGTAATAAGTATCAATCGAATTTTCACTGAGAATCTTGGAGTTATCAAGTCATTAGTTATACCATTATGTACAAAGCTTGACCACCAGGTAATGCCTGCATTCTTTAGAAGAAGAATTGAAACTAATTTCTTTCCAAAGTTCAAGTTAATAAATTTCGCCATTAATTAACTTGACCGCGTATGTTATGCTTACGATGAAGGCTCATATGGCGGCAAGCTACGTCTTAGGTTCAATCTAAGAGTTTGCAGGACGAACGGCAAGAATTATTTTCGAACGGTTACGATAGAGCTCGTCTATAATACCGCTATGGGCGTCGGATTTTCAAAGTATTTCTTTTTTTTCATTTTTTTTGTCACTTCTTCTGTTTCTAAAACGCAAAAAGCTATTAACGATAAGTCTTTCAACGTTCAGAGAACTTTTTAAGCTAATTAAATCAACTTTGATATAGGCATCACGGTTTAGAGGTAAAATAAAATACCGCTAATGTGTTTTTCTGAAGCTTAGCGTATCGCTTTAAAAATTCAATGGATGAATATTTTTTGAAAAAATCCTAAACAACGACAATTTTCTAAAATCAGTTCTTTGAAAAAATGCTGGTCTGATGCTGCTCCTCTTAGATTGTGATTTCTTTCGCTTGTTATTGTAGGTGCAAAGCAAAGCTGTAGCCTGAAGCTAAAAGTGGCCGAGCAAAAAATTTGGTACTTTGCAAGTGCTTTCTTGCCTTTATTTTCTTTTTTAAATGTGAAAAAAAAAAATTGTTATGTATATGTAGGCTCTTTCTCTTCCACTTCCTTCCAACATTTCACTCAAAAACCCGCATGTTAATAAATCTTTGCAGTTTTATGCTCTACACGACAAGGGTGTATTAAATATGTGCGTATGTGTGCAGCACCCAGATGAACATGAGAAGAATGCAATTGTTGTGTTGAAACTAAAAGCTGAAATTTTTGAGACTCGTTCTTTCACAAGGACGAACGCTATCGAAAGTGCTTCGGATCGACGACTTTTACGATCACTTCCCATATAACGACTTGTTTTTAAAATTAATTTTATAAACAAATGTAGCATCAAGTATGGCATTTAAGGGTGGCCCGTCGCCCACCACAGTTTTTTTTATTTATTTTTGTATATAAGTTTAAAAAATTATTGTACCGCAACATGGCCTAACAAGTATGCGAACGTGATTAAAATAAATCATTAGATGAAAAGTGAGAGATTATGATATTTTTAGACATGAAAACGCTGTGTGGTTTCTGCTCGTTTTGCGTCAGAAGAAAAATGCAAAGTTTTTAATTGATAGATGAACGCTTAACATCAATGGATTGGAATTAAAAATTCCCTTTTATCAAATGCTTCAATATTGATAGCAACACTCCCCACCATAATCGTTACGAGCTTTTAAGCTAATTATTCCTATGATTTGCGGCATGTTTTGTGAATTCTTAGTCGATGTACACAGATGTTCATAAAAATGTGTAATTCAGCTTTCAGATGAATTTTATGTTAGGAAAACATTACAAAAAGCACTTGCAGCCGTCAAAGTAAGGAAACATTTATTATATAGGGCAACACTCATAGCCGTTTATACCCATTTAACTACACATCTAGATCCCCAATGCACACATCATCAATCAAAAAATACTCCCTTCCATCTTCTTCAATGTCACTGTTTCCCTTGTCGCTAGTGTTGTCGTTTGGTTTTTTGAATAATTGATGTTAAAAGACATATCATTGAAAGCTTATGGTTTTATACTTTGCTATCTATACATATATACATATATATAGATGTGTGCATGATATTTCTTTATCATTTATTGACGACAAGCAAATATTGATACAAATGTTTTCTGTAGTTTTAATATGCAACTCAAACCCAGACATTAGTTGCGGTTTTGAAAGTAGAAGAAATTTCTAGTGATGTGCATTGAAAATAAAGAATGCACATCAATTTTGATTTATTAGTGAAGTGAAACGGTTAAATTGCTTGTGCACGTATGTGGCGTATGTGTGCGGTTTATTCACTTACTTTGTAGCCTTTTAAATTTTCCACAACACATGCTAGCAAAGCATCTCTACCCACTGATACAGTGACATTTGCTACCGGTTCAGCAAAACGTGGCATATCAGAATCTAAAGATTGACAAATCAAAAACAAAACAAAAAAAAAAAGAAGAAGAAGATTTACTAAAATTAGTTGATTTGGACTCACTTTGCTTGCAATCAAACTTGCTTACCTTCAACTGATGTTTGCGATATTTCACCAACACCACCGCCACCGCGTGTATGTTTGCCTGCAAATTTTTAAAGCGTAAAAAACCTTTTAATCAAATTTCATTTTTATTTAACTTTAACAAATTTTATTAAGTCACTTGTCCAGAAATAAAACGCATTTGAAAATCCGTTTACTTAACACACATTTCTTTATTGCAACTAAATTCGTTTTTCATGTAACAATTTATTAAAATGTTCTGGTTTAAAATTCAGGCCATAATAACTAAGGACAAGAGATACTGCATTTGTTGCTGTTGCCTGGCTATGCCAGATTACCATAAGTATTAAGTAACGCAAGAAAGCTTTCAATTTTATTTTAGTTGCGCGGCAAAAATTTAATAAAGAAAAATATATAAAATATTTTATGTATGAATCATGTCGGGAAAAAAAGCGAAAGTTTTCCTTTTTTTTAAATTTCGTTTAGATTGACTTTGCTTTAGTTATATATATAAAGGCGGAATTTATTATAAATACTTACTATGGTATTTCAAGCGAAGATTAATTAGGTAATTATTTTAAAATATTCCGTCCTTTCTTAAGTTCATTCATTCTTTAATTCCATTCTCTTTGTAAGTCAACTAGGTCCATTCGGAGACTTGGCTAAGAAATTGTTTATTTTGAAATTGGAAAATCGTTAATTTTGCTCTGCTTTTCAGTATTAATCTTCTCTAGAAATGTGTGAGTTTGAAGCCCCTAACTTTAAGAATTTCATTTATTATATTTGCAACGGAAATGTACAACTGTAACCTGCAATAAACAAATGGTAATAATTATAATAGTAATCGCGAAGGAAATGTGGTTCTGCAACTTTTCTTATCGTTCCCTCTTTAAGTCCGAAGACTAAGAGAATTCAAGAATACACTCAAATCTGCTCCGACCTCCATTGAATACCCTAAACCCTTTCACAGTTATTTATATAATCGCTTTTTAAAATAAGGTCTTATATGGGATTTGATTGAAAAAGTGGTTCAATCCGAATCGTTTTCTACAGCGTTCATGCTTTTGTCAAAGCGCGCCAGTGTACCATATTTCATTAAAATATCTCAACAGCTGTGCCCTGTAGGCCGAACACAAGAACACAAAGACGGATAGGCTTTGATCGATTCGGAAAGTTCAAGAAGGGGTTTAACATTTATGCCGAAAACTCCACAAGTGTAGATTTAGCGAAATATCCTTACAATGAGAAAACCAAAATCTGTGGTACCGTCCGTCGGGATAAACAGTGGACTAGTTGCCATACTAAAACAAATAAGATTGAATGTGAATAAATATGTACATATAGCCCGGGAAAGGATAAGTGCTGCTGGAAAAGTGAAAGCTTAACAAACATAATAAAGTCACCATGATTTCAATAATCCATCAGGTTCTTCATTATTGCGAACTTCACCCGGTGTGAGAGGATCTTTTCTTGTAAGCATCAGCGGTATGTAATGAGTTATTACATACTCTGACTTGAGATCAGTGCACTTTCCCGTTGCTTTCAAATCGTAGTATTCCCTCTTTGAAGGGGATGCCTCGAAATTTTTCAAAGAACTACATATATATATATATATCTACTTTCTTATAAAGGAATATATGTTTAGCTATAATTTTTTTTGAAGACATTTAAAACACTTTCCTTACTTTAGATAAGCTACGAAAGTGTTGAATCGATTAGGTCATATATACGAGTACGCTTCGTATTTCAGCAAACTTTTTGTGCATCTCCTTCAAGAAGAGATATGTTTGCCATGAATTACTTGTATTACATTAAAATTTCTTAAACTTAAGATGTCAGAAAAACTTTGATACATTAATTTTGTCTTACAGTTTGGAAGATTAAAGACCGGGCAAAGCGGATCGTTACTTGGCCTATATTGCGGAAACTAAAAAAAAATAGTTTTTTCAATTAAGGAAAAATTGAAAACTAAACGAAACATTTTCTTTGTTTTTAGATGGCATATAAGTGAACAGCAAGTATACCCAACCGCCGTTAATCTGTATACAATTATCAAAATAATTCAAAGTTGATAATTGCTGCTTGCCAGTACGTGCCAATGAGAAGATGAAGAAGTTATAGTTCCCTTCTTTCTTTTTTTTTTTTTTTCTATTTTTCTTATATATATTTGTGTTTACAACACTAATGTGTGATGTTTTGCTCTCTTTGCCTATAAATTTTTCATATCTCCTTCGTTTGTATACGAACACACCTTATGTACACATCGTTTATATTCATATTTATATATTCATCAACTTTAGTACTTATGCCGACATGTTATAAAGCTAATATATTTAACTTTTATGCCCCTTCATGCATGAACGCCTGTAAAAATACTTTAAAGTATCACTTTTTTAAATTTAAGTGCGTACGAGTGCACGAGTTGTTGAGAGAGTAGTGGTTAAATGTAACTAAATGGTTTTTGTAAAGGCATGTAAAGCGTACTTATTTCAAGTCGAATGACAGGAATTTATGCGTAGAGACGTTTTGAAGAATGCAGGCATTAAAGCAAATCTTGAAAAATTCATTTAATATAAAAAAAAAAAAAAAAAACAAAACAAAAGATAAATAATATTAGAAATGCAAACAAAAGCACACTAAAAAAAAAGTTTACTTAATGCTAAAGCAAAAAGACTTGCTTGCATCTCCACTTGTTTTCTTTTTTTATGTAATTTGTCCAATGGGTCGCGGGTGTGTGGGTATTTCCGCTTTTTTATCAACATTTTCCCTTCAATGCGTTTCTCTGCTTTTTGCGAAAAAAGGCGTTAAGGCGTTTGGGTTCACTGTTTTATTGGATTTGTTGAGGTTAAATGATATTAGTCTGGTTTCTTTTAATTTTATCATAAATGTTAAGTAATAATATTTCAAGAATATTAATTTCTTTAAAGGATTTGTTTTTTTTTTTTTTTTTTTTTTTTTTTTTTTTTTTCTTTATGCAAGTAGTTTAGTAGTTTCATTTTCTACCATCCTTATTAAAAACAAAACAAGAGTATCAAGAACAGATAATTTTTGTAAAAGAAAAATAAGTTTGTAAAATATCTTCTGCAGCACTTAGGATTTGCACATATGGTGCTTGCATGTGTGAATGTATCCGGTACTATGTGAAAGAATGTTAAGGAAAAATTATATTTTTTTGAAAATGGTTGGTGGAAGCAGTTTTTCCTGCATTAAAAACACTAGCTTTGTAAACTACCCGTGTCGTCTTTTTTCTCTTTTTCTTTTTTTTTTTTTGTTTTCGTTAAGGAAAAAGATAATAAAAGTTTACGCTTTTATAACCAACACACATAAGAGATGCGGATGTAAACTGATTTCGTCGTTTTGGGTTTGTAACAAACGCTAGTCGGCGTTAGAGATTCTTTTAGGTGTGCATCTACAATCAAGATAATTCCTTTCAATAAATTTATTCATCTCAATTTCTCGGTCCAGTTTTTTATCTTGTTACGTTTTTAGTTAATAAACTTTCTAAAATAAAGCGAAAACGTGAAGACACAACTGAAAGTGCAAGAAATCCATTCCATTAGGAGGAAATAACACAACTAATATTTTGTACAGATATTCTTAACTATTACCCGCTATCAAGTATTAAATTCATACGTAGCTTTTACCGCCACTTTCGTTACCCTTACCCGCGAAAGATAGCAAATATGTGGCAAAAGGAAACACAAAAAAAGTAAGAAAAAAATTATTTTCATTTTAAAAGAATGTAAATTTTATAACTATACAAAGTGCACATGTATAGTGTACAAGCAAATATACGTTAAGAGACGTCGAGACTAACGTGCGCACACCTACCGACAGGTAAAACATAAAGTAAATTATTAAGAAAAACTTGCATATATGAAAAGAAAAAAACAAAAAAAAAAAAAAAAGGAAAAAGGAGAAAAACCAAAACAAACTTCCTGTCTTTATAGTTATTATTATGAAAGAACACAACACAGTAACATTTACTAGCGCAACCATCGTTACCACTACCACTACCGGCACTGCCATCATTATCAAGTAAATTTTATAGATTCAATTCTTTGTTGTTGTTCTTTTGTTCTCTCTCTCTCTCTCTCTCTCCTCTTCTCGATACTTTTTGTAAAACATAAAAATTCCATTTTAAGTTCATATTAACCAAACGATCCACCATTACTTACTCATCCTCTTCCCGTTACCAAGCGCTATTGTTCTTGCGGTTTTCTGGTCTTGTCGGTGGCTGGATCTTTACGACATATGTACGTAGATATGTGTAAAAACGACAAATGAGCTACAAAATGTTACTTTTTCTCTTCTTCTTCTTCTTCTTCTTCTTTTTTTCTCCTTTTATTCATGTTCTTATTTCTTTGCTTATTTATGTAAGCTTTCGCTTTATTGTTCTTAATACTCATATGCAGGCAAAAGTTTTGCACTTCATTTGACTTTTTAAGTGCATATAAAAAAAAAAAAAAAAAAAACAAAAGAAACGTAACATGATTTGAGGCAAGTTATGCTGTACCTATTTACAGTTAGCAGAGTCTACTCTTTCAGTTTTCTTTTTGCTTTTTGGTAAAATGTCTTATTGTTGCTAACTAGCAAGCTATTTATTTCCAAGCTAATTGCAGATAGTGCGCATTGAAGATATCACAAATAAATAAGAGATCAAATAAATATTACATTTTGACCAGGATATTAGACAGTAAGGGAAAAATGCAGTAACAGAGAACCAGCCAGTGCTAGCTAGATTTCCTATACCTCCTTATGTTATCATTCACTCTGCTACAAGTCATACGTTATTGCAGGAAATATTATGTTAATTGAAAAATTCGCCGAGTGAGAGTAAGCCAGTTTTCATTTTTAACTTACATACATAGTGCACTAAGAGTTATTTAATATGTACCACTTAAGATTTCCCATATAGGTAGGACTAGGAAGTATATAATAAAGTGACTACTTATATGAAGCACTAAGGGCTACTACACAAGGGGTAGATATCATTCATTTTTATTGTTTCCAACTTTTACGTTTCTGGTTTTATATAAAAAATATCTCTTCTTAGGGGAAAATTAAATGGTCAAGCCTAGAATAGTTGATTCTATTCCTTATTACTTCTTCATTCTTAGAAAGCGTTTATTAACGCAAAGTGTCGTAAACATTTTTGAAATTTATTGAAAACTACTCCAGTTTTTAGCTTTTGTTGAAATGTTATTACACCTCGTGTGATGAGAATTAAAGCCCATCTTAGTGCGAGAAAGGAACGATTAATTTATGAGAAATTTTCGCGATGTGTTGGAATGTTCTCCACTTCTAAAACATTCATTTCGTTGAAGATTTGGCTCCGGGAATGCCAACTATTTCCATTTATTAAGAGCTAATTGTCCTCATCATTAAAATTTCAGCCTAACTAAAGACCCGCCTTTTTTGGGAGATCTTAAGAAAATTATTTAGAATTCTTCTTTAAATATGAACATATCATAGTACATTACTTTACGAGAGTATAAAGTTATAATATGATAGCATGATTCTCATATTGCTTAAGATGTATTCTACAAACTTTCAACCCAAGGCTTACGCTCGAAAAGCAATGAGGCAATTAAATGTTCAGACAGGCAGATGGAAACTTTAAATTTGCTTCTTTATGTAGATACACTTTTCATGGAAAGTTGAAATGTTTGCAAAAACGCTATATTTTCCTTATATTAATGATATCCGACGATAAAACAACAAGTAATAAGTCAGATAGGAGGACGAAGCAAGAGATATGTTGCAAGGGAGTTTTTACATTTTGCAAACTGAACTTTTTATTAGCGTTTACAGCCTTATTATAAAATTCTTAATTTTGCTTTAATATGTAAATTATTCTTAAATTATGTTTGATTTATTTTTTATAAAAAGAATATATTATCATAATACACATACCTATCGTGCATTGCAATATATTGTAATGCACAGAAAAGTAATTCAAGTTCATTTGAAAACCGCAATTTTTCCATTTTCGTATTTGTCTTTTTAAATTCACTTATCATAAACACATGTTTTCTAACATAATTCATTCTTTGTTTATATTTTTCTATGCGTTTATTTTCTTTCCCTTTATGGTATTATTATTATTATTATTATTATTTTTTTTATTTTTTTTTATTTTTCATATAAAATCCAACACTCATTCATTCGAACATCAGCTCTCGCCTGCTTGAGAGTGTTTGTGTTTCGGTTCGTGTAAATGTAAGTGAATAAGTGTCGCAAAGCTTTTGTACGTGCATAAATTGCAATTTAAATGTTTTCTTCCCTTTATATACACGCCCTTGGCGTTGTTGGCAACAGTAATTATTTATCATAACAGTCGCTCTTTACACTGTGACAAGCAAGCAAAATAAATACACAAATAAGCAAATAAACAAACAAACAAACAAGCAAATAAAAAGTTCACACAACATGCATGCAACATATAAATTTTAAGATTAAACGGTAAGCGGCTGTTGAGAACAATTTTTTTGGTTAAAATTTTTGCGATAATTTATGAAAATATTTTTAAAAATCATATCACTTGTTAATCAAAATTAATAGGTTTGCTTTTATCTTTAATGAAAGCAAATATACACAAGGTGCTCGTTTCGCAATCCGATCAAAACCCATGCTATAAGGTTTGGCGGGAAGTGAGTGTTGACATTCAACAAATACTAATTAATCGAAACACTGTAAGCGGAATTGATGTAACTCTCAAAGAATTTGCTTGGTGTGAGAAATTCATTGCAGTAAAGTGTATTGAAGGGTTGTCCATGGCTCAGGCTTACGTTTAAATGTTGAATGGAATAGTTAAAAGTTGAAAAAGGTCGCGCATCATGTCCCTGACACGTGAAACTGTCCTTTTTGATGGGTAAATTGTTACCCTCAACACTTCATTTGTTAAAGCGAGAGCCGCCTTATGACTAGCATTCAAAGGTGGCTCCGGTGCAACGGTGAGCAGTACCTTGGCACAAGCTTCTATTGGACTTATCGGACTTGCTTGGTGTTACCGCCATCTGTTATTGTTGTTTTGAAGGTACTAGCACAGATGAGCGCGCCAAGACAGGGTTCAAGTTCGATTCCCAAAAATATTACTTATTATTTCGCGAGAAACGTAGCAGTTTTCGGCCACAATATGGCAAAAAATCAGTACATATGTTAGGAATAAGAAACGATTGTGGATATAATATTTAAATTTGCTAATAATTAATATCGCCTTGCAAGCAAGTAAAAATAGTATTTCAAGCTAAAAGATCAAACTTTTCGCAACGACTACACCCTGTTTCTAATATTGTGCAGCACCTTCTTGTCTACAAAAATAGACTAACGTAGCTTTTATGTATAGCAACCAAAAGTATGCAATTTATTTGTTTTGTTGGATTGCCTAAAACTCGACAAAAGAAAACCAATAAATCAAAATTTCTTTGTTTATTTTGTTCATTAATACTTTGCTAATATTCAATAGCTTTTGGGACAGACCAACAGCTACATCCAGTGCTATACAAAAAATTGTTTTCAATTATTTTTTGAAGAAAAACACGGTGATATTACAGTTTGGTTCAAGAAAGCCATTGTGTTTTTCCTTATATAGTGCCCCACATTAATTAATTACAATTTTTCGGCTTTCATTTGATAGAAATTTTTGGCATTTAAAGCGATGCGTATCAAAACCGAATTCATTTTATCTCGTGTTTAGATTTAAAGGTTTTCTTTCTTGATATAAATACATGAGCTATTACTTTGAGATGGCCATCAAATGTGGACAAAAGTGAAGAAGAGAAAGAAGGAGAAAGAGTGAGAGAGAGAGAGAGAGAGAGAGAGAGAGAGAGAGAGAGAGAGAATCGGAATACTGTTGACTGTGAAAAAATCAGTAACAGCGTGAATACAGCTTTTTTCTGCTTTGTTGACGTTATAAGAGTACTGCACATTACGTAATACTGCCATAACTGACTGCAAGTACGAGCAAGATAAGCAATGAATAGTCTATTCCTTCCAAAGGTAGACATTAAGGAATGGATTTTTGATTAGGTAACAAATTACTTTTTTTATTCGATCAGACGATTTTAAGGTTTTCATATCTGATTAAGGCCTTTGGGGAAAATGTTAATAAAGGAATGTTAGTCGCAACAAGTACGCATGGATCAGCTGAGTAAAATGAAAAGTTTCTTCTTTTTGGCGATTGAAATAGTTATCAGAATAAGTCGTTCTAATCCAGATAAAAAATATTAAAATAAAGTTTTTTAAAAAAAAACCCTAATGTTGTTAACATTTACAATTTTTGCTTTAGTAATAGAAAATACCAGTAAAGTATATGGGCGATGGGAGTCGCCCTTTGTTTAGCTCAACCAAGACATACAAGGAAAGGCAAAAGGCAAACAAAGAATCGGAAATGTAGACTCTTCAACAATAGAATTTAAAAATGGAATGAAATTTTCATTTCTCCACTTGATCTCATTTCTCTGTGCTTTCTTATGATTATTTTATTATTTTTTTAGATAATGTCTGTAAACAAAAGCGTGCACAAGCAAACCGCTATCAAATGCCTTATATATAATATATATAAAAAAATATCTGTGTTTGTTTGTGCTTTTGACTGGCTTTCAACTGCAGCTCCTTCTGGTGTTGCTAGACAATAAATAGGCGAGCAGAGGGTGAATTGGGTAGAGATAGTGTCGGAGAGCACATTAAAATCAATAAACTTTTCTGTTTAATTTGTTTTGTTTTAGGGATAATTACTTGAGAAAACCTTAAGCTCTTTTGGGTGAAAGAAGAAAAACGATAACAAGACGATAACAATACGTAAAAACTTTATCCACACTTAACTTTCTGTTGAACATCATGAAAATAATAATAATAATAATAAATGATTATCGATAAGAAAGGTTTTGCTTTGTGTTAACAGAGTAAATCTCTTTCGTAGAAATTGTAAAGAGAGAAAATATATTTTTTCATTTTTTTTTTGGGGCTACATTGCGGAAATAAATTCAAGTTAATGGAATTCAACCAGACTGTATTATCTTAATTCATAAGAATTTTAACTAAATTAAAAAAATTGATTCCTTTAAAAAATTTTATCTCTTAAAAACAAATAATTTTTTTTATTTTGGTTGTAGTTATTAGTATTATTATTATTGTTTTTCATTTTATTTCCGATTTGCAAAAATGCAACCACAAAAATTATTCCTTAGAGTAGTTATAAGAGAATTAGTCGAATAGGTAAGAATCGCGACTACGAAGTGAGTGTTCATGGGTTTACATCTCAGTGCGATAAAGTGCACTTCGGTTGTAGCTGTAGTGAGCGGTCACTTCATAAAGGCGTAACACTTACCGTTGGGGCACACAACCACTAGGTTGCGTCCAGCATTTCCCTTGTTCATTTTTTCATCATTGCGTTATGCGAATAGGCACCGTTCCCTGAATATCATAAAAAAAAGGAACGGACGTAAGCACACAATCTCTCGCGGCAGCTAGCTAGCCTATGATAGTAATTTAGGTATAAACCCCACCTTAACAGTAAAAGGAAAAATTAGCAAAGAGTAATCATAGTATCTTAAAGGAAGGTCCACTCGTTGTTCAACCTAGCCAACCCAGCCAATGCACGAACTTCCATAACAGTAGGAAGGTATATCTTTAAAAGTTTGTACTGTCCATTTTGTAGCATTATGTATTATTGTTAGGTGACCGTCAGGTTAGTTCCCATGAAGTCTTCTTTTAAAAACTTTGCTGCTGTCTGCCAAGACGAATATGTGATACAACTCGTTAAAGTTTTTACAAGGGACCCGTAAAAGCGTTCTGCGCGACATTGAGCTAATCTAATGCGTTCATTGCATCTTGATGACCTTACCCGAACGTTGCAGTCAATCTCTTTTAATATGGATAAGCTATATTAGTTTTATTAAGAACAAAGCTCTTAGCATCCATTCAGCTAGAGGCGTTAAGTGGACTACAAGGGAACTACTTCCATATAAAGAGACCTTTATGTTTGGACTTCACTTAAAATTACATAGTGTGAGCGGGAGTAATTTTTCTGCACTGTTTCAAGCTTTCCACAGTAGCAACAGTAACTAGAAAACCAAACTACCGCGACATGTTCTAAGCATAATCTTACTAATGATATATACAACATTCACACAAAGCTCTTTTGGCATCACATGTTACGCCTAAGCTGTAGATTGTAGATGCTAGAGACGGCATCTGATCGTAAGTGAAATTATAATTTATTTATTCTAAGGTAAGGCACTCTTGAATGAAAGTAAAATCAGCATTAGCAGCTAAGACTATCGGCTCTATTTTTAAAAAACGCTGATGATGATTAGTATCGTCCTTTTAATAAAGTTGAATATTGGCCGTCATAACATAGGATAATTTTCGTAATTGCAGACTGGGGGGATAGATCTCTCAAAAATTCACTAGTGTTCGCCAGCTGTGTCGCCAAGGCAAAGTCTTGTAAGCGCAATCGTTTTGATCTTAAAAATGTTGATTGGACACAATGCTGGAAAAAGATAAATACTAGCAATAGAGTACGGAGAAGAAGATAGTATTGTCGATTCTTTCTTGACGAATCTGCACATTTCGCTGCTAAAAATATAACAATGCTTGCTCACATAAATAACAATAAAAAAAAATAGTGTCCAGAAGAGAGATTGTCGGAAGAAGAAAATTCTAAATTCTAAAGTGTCAATGAAGTGATCTCAAAATTTTTCGAATTCTTCGTGCCGGTGTTTAAATATAATCCCTAATCCTGCCAGACCTCATTGAACGCGACTACACTTTTTTTGCTTACTGTTTACGAAAAGAAAAGTAGTTTTTAAACTAATAATTTTTTCTCCAAATAAATAAAAGATTCATTTATAAAAAGAAAAATCGAAAATCAATATTTCGAGACATAAGCTATAACTGATTTGCCAAATATCCATATCACTTACTACTGTTACGAATGCGTTAGAGAAGTGCTATGGCAATGATTGCCTGACGATTAGTAAGAAAACTCCTTCAATTATCACGGTCCTGGTCGAAGAACCGTTGAGCCATGTTGCAGTTGAGAGTCCATTTCGATTCCTGCTCTGTATTGTAAAAAAAAACGTATCCCTAGCATTACATTCTGCTAACATTTTCAGTCTCTATACCGACTCGCAATATTTCATCTCCCGTGATGTGTGTACAAGCATGAAATCGAAGATGTGGATTGACAACGTATGATTATTCCACAATTTCCTTTAGATTATTATGTAAAAATTGCATGCTTAACCTCTCAGTGGAATATGGGAAAATGGTTAAATTTTTTTGCTCCTATAGGTGAATATAAAGATATTTGGCTGAAGTATAAATATGATGATGTTTCTTGGACGAGATGCTTTCCTATAAGCTATATTTTCCTTGTTTATCTTTTTTTCTCTTACTATCAGGGTTTCCAAGGTGGGTTAATATGGAAATAAAAATGCTCACATTGCTTGGTTAAGAGTTTCGTTTCTTCTTCATTTTTGTTTTAAAAATAATTGAAAATTATTTAAAATACTTTTCCATTTTCCAATAATCCAAATCCAAATCCTCTTTAAAAAGCTGATAAGCCTTTAATAGTTTGCTTTTGCAGTTTTCAACAAATAACGTCAGATACTATGAAGAATTTTTAATTTGTACGTTCGTTCTCCCTTAAATTGTGTTGTTATCAGCTTTTTCGTAAGCAAACTTATGTATTAAAGCGTATGCCATACAAAATTATTCTATAGCTTTGCAATTTCGTTCTGAAAGAGGGTTAACTTATGTGTTTAACCAGTAATTCTCGCATATGCGTTACCAATTTTTTTTTCATTCCTCTGAATGGTAGGATTGCGGCTTTACCATTTTTTGCCGAATAAACAAAACAAAACAAAAAAATCCACAAAAACTATGTGCATAGTCTGTTCTTTGTTAAACATTTCTCTTCTCTTTTTTCCTTGCATCTACGCATGCTGTAATACGTTTGCCTACGTTTTTTTCCGATATGGTTTCTTTCTTTGAGGTTTTTCAATTTCGTTCTCCTTATACCTTAGACCGAGGGCGTATACAGATCTAAATTTAAAAGCTCATCCGCCTCGTATACTGTTCAAATGGGAAAATTCATGAGAGTAAAGCAAGTTGGTTAAATGCACAAATGCACACAAACATGTATCGCCATAACTTTTTGTTTTCGCTTTTTTCTTTTCTTTCTGTAATATTTTTGATGTTAGTAAGTATTAAAGATATTTGTTTATTACAATAAAAAACCTCCACTTACAAAAAATATTGCACATTAGACTTGTTGTTCCCTATGGAAGTTACATTTCTTACTGCAGATAGTTAGACTTCCGTTTATTCTTGTTCGCCTATCGCTTGCTATCGAAACGATTGCGGCCGGGGAAAAACTGAAATGGAAACCATAAATGCAATGATAATATGTTGGGTGCCAACGCTGGTTGTTACAAAGCAAAAATGCTTTGCTAAGAAAGTTTGCAAAATTCTTTAGCATATTAGGTCAGTTAACATACAATTGGGCGAAGCTGCTAGGAACAATCAGTCGTTATCATTGAAACGAAAAAAAATATCAAAAAGTGCGTGTGACGTTTCATGTGAATACGTCAAATAATTTTCTTCAGAGATCCGCCTGAGTGGCCGAGTAGGCAAGAGTCTCGATTAGCAACTACATGGTCGTGGGTTCAAATTTTAAGTGCGGTAGAGTTTTTAATAAAAAGCCGAAAGCCTTAGATGCTAGTGCTTTTAGAATTTATTCTCTGGCTAAATTTATAATAATAATAATAATAATAATAATAATTTTCTTCAAGATGGGAGTGTTTTTGAGATTAAAAAAGTCACAGAGATTCAAAATTTGTGTGGGATTAGAGTTCAACTGTTGAAGTGTTTATCTGAAATTTTGGTATGCAGGTCTAGGATGGATAATATTGAACGCAAACAAAAGGACTCAATTTGTTCACCGGCAAAAAGGTGTGGAGACTGATGTCGATTATACACTAAATATTCTTTGCTTTTAAATATTCCGCCGATCATTCTTTTGGGAAGTACAGCCTCATATTTCTACAAAGGTTTTCATCCAGTTAAGACATTTATTTGAAGTGATGAAATTATTGGGGGCTTCTGCTACTACAACAAACCAGCTATGTAAAGCATTCGTTATCGTATAAGCATTTTAGATGAAAAACCTTTGAGGTCTAATAAGTACTATTATTAAAAAAAATTGTTATTAATATGGTAAGAATGAGATGGCTAATGGGAAGAAGGTTAGGAAGAAGATGATTTAACCGAGCCAATAGGGATTTCGCAGCTCAGCAACTGTAACTTGTCAACGAATAGTCGCAATGTGATGATATTTTGATTTGTTTGTAGGTTGGTACAATTGGAAAATCATATCATGTCAATCCTACGGACTTATTGATCGATATGTTACGTAGTGGTGTCTATAGAGAACCATATATAATGCACTATAAACATCCCATTTATAAAAGTTAAATGGCACGCGCAGAGTTAAAGAAATATTTCCTTTCTATTTTCTACATTGATTGAGTCTAGATTTTTCTTTCTTCCTTTCCTACACACATGCCTGTGTGAGTGCATTTTACTTATATATATTCATAGCGTATTTTTCGATTTTAAATACGTTTCAGTGTAAATAAACAAGCGATTTAATTTGAAAATGATATAAATCCATTTTGTAAAAGAAAGTACGGTTAATATTGCCATGTTCAACTTTCTAAAGGCCTTCTTTCATATCTGAATAGTCATTAAACAAGGCATTTCCAATACATTTTGTTACAGTGCAGCAAAAATATATTCTTGGAGGTCAGTCCTTGAATACTATCACCTCAAACTTACACATTAAGAATTAAGTGCTTTGTTAAGTTTGCTTGCGAAAATTGCTCAATTTCGCGCATCTTATTTCAAACGAACTTGGAACGAACTAGAGCAGGTAGGCTGTAAGTTATAGCTTTTAAGATATTGGGCACGCATTCGTTCTCTTTAGATTTTGATGGCCGTTGATAATACACATGGCGAACGTAGTTACGGGCAAGAATAAAATAACTCGGATGATTTAACTGATCCATGCTATGCATAACTTAGGAGCTTTGTTGAGCATATTTCTAGATGTTAACAGCGGAGCAATAAATTTATTGCTGAGTATAGAAAATTATTATTTATCTTCTTTTTCAAATAAACAAACTTGGACTACTTTTATGAAACACACGGTTGATTTAATCCTACGAGCACTGGTGCATAAGTGCTATTTAGCTTTAAGTTGATAGATATTTTATTTAAAATTTGTATTTATTTTTATATATATTTTAAAAGGTTTTCATTTTTTGTTTTTCGAGAGCAAGAATTTAATTAAAAAAGTTGAAATAATTTGAGCAATAAAGCAATAACTGTTGGTCACTTATATAGCGATATTTGAAATCATGTTAAATGAATTTTTGAGTTGCTGCGCATATTTTTTAATTTATAAATTTCATTTTTTTTTATTTTTTTTTTTTTTTTAATTTTCACAGTAACACTTTAAATATTGAATTATTGAATGCCGTTGCAAACTGAAAAGGCTTTTAGAGAGGGCAGAGCACAGGTAGAAAGCTAAATAATATTTTCAATTTTTCCAGCTTAACTTCAACTACGAAAAACGTGTTAAAAAAGTTGATACAAAAAGAACAAAAACCAATATTTAAACAGTGCTTTTTTCTTTTTTTTTTTTTTTTTTTTTTAATATACGCTGCAAAGCTCTGATTTAAAATAAAACATTGAAACAACACACCTTACTGGGTACGTTAGCTATGGAAAGGCTGGGGAGCTGGGTCATCAGCAGCATCATCAGGCGGTATGTCTGTGCACACATATCTATTTTTAGTCCGTATATTTACATGTGAAAGTCAGTGTTTTAATGATCAAACAATACCCCCTGTATAATGCATCGGTGGCTGCCTGAATGTAAATGTAGTTGTCTCTGTCTATATACATATATATATATATATATGTTTAAATATAGACACAGCATCGTAGACTGCTACATTCAGCTCAATCAATACACTCTGCTGCTTAGACCGACATCAACGACAATATGAATAGGAGTATATTCATTCTCTAAAAGGGTTTGCAACATCCAAACGCAAAGTGTATACATTTTTGACGGATTATCGATTCAAACATATCTCTCTCTTCGTTCGTTTGCGTGTGCAATGTTTGTAATAACAATCTCTCGTTAGCAAAAACCATTTGAAGCTCTTGTACATAACATGATATTGAAGTGGAAATGAAACGACACGCCTACGGTAACCCTTAGACTGGTCAATATTCATAAACTGTAAAGAAAAACCTTTGCATATTCTATGTTAATAAAAATGTGGCAAGAGGTACAGAAGATTCGGCCACAGCCATATACCGCTTTTCTACGTGGTGGTGCCATTTAAATATCCACGTTGTTCTGTTGCCAATTTGCTACTAGTAGGGAATATTGAATATTTGTCAGGAATTACCATAAAAGGGACACGGTTTTTGAACAACATTTTTTTCTCGTAGAACTCGAATATTAATTGTCAGAGCTTGATTATCTATAATATGCGCTCTTGCTTTAAGTGGTAAATCTGGTGCAGTTAGCATTAGGTATCGTTCGAGCAAAGGATAATAATATATTCATGAGCTTCCTTATACTTTAGACAATTGAAAAATATCTATCCACTTTTTAGTGCATCGTGGAAACACTTGCAGTCATGAAAAATGAAATCAAAATTTCGTATATTTGGAGTACTTATCTGCTTTTCTAACCGACCTTAAAAAAAAACAAAATCTTTTCTTATTACAGTTAGGTCACGATCATCCAAACTTGGTGCTCCAAAGCTATAGTCAAGGTAAAGCCTTCATATTTTGTTGTTTGAAAATGAGTTCATTAACGCACGAAAACCTCAATTAAAAAAAAAAAAAAAATTCGTTTTCAAAATTCCCAGAGGCTTCTCCCGCGGAATGGTGTTGATGCAACATTCACTTGATCGCCTTACACGAACATATGCTATCTTTTGAAGATAATTTTCTAGCACTTTGCTCGTGTAAAAAGATATATTAACTTGGAAATGAGTGAAAACATCGGAAGAAATACACTATGTTATGCGGGTTTACTATAAAAAACGCTACAAAAAAAAATTAAGTTTGTGAAGTGCAGGGTGAGAATGCTGTGAGTGAACAAAAGACTCAGGAGTGAGTTGCTCGACTCTGTTCCGGAAATTTCAAAGTCAAACACGCACCTCGTGGTCATTGAAAGTGATCAAATTTTGCAACTGGTGGAACTAAACATCAATCTCGTGACATCTTGGAATCATTTGAAAATATCAAGTTAAAAAAAAGGACGCTCGTAACCTGCTCGCGAACCCGTCCCATTCTATGCATTAAATCATTAAAAACCAATCTGAAAGCATCGGATTTTTCAAAGCAAAAACCAGTCAAATTTGCGGGCCCCGTGAATCTAGCGATAAATCGATTTTGTGATGCGTGCACCGTCTATTCGCTCAAGAAGATGGAAGTAGCGGCTATATGCCACTTTTTTTCTACATTATAAAAAAAAATTGTATGCCCACAGGGTGATATTGTCCCTTAAACTAGATACAACATTTGTCTTAGTTTACATTGATTATAGGCAAGTCGTACACGTTCTCTGTCTATTGAGCGGTGCATGGCCATGTATTTCTTGGTCTCTTTAGCAAAAATTGAAATTCAATTGAAGTTGTAACTGTATAGACTCTGAATCTGTTGTAGCTAACAAAAAAACAAATAATTTAATTATATTAGTATAATATAATTTTTTAATTATTTAATATATTTAATATTTTTAAAACAAATTGAGCCCAATGGGAGTGACAATTACGAAAAAATTTTAAATATTGTTTACTAATTAGTTTTGCATAAATTTGAGAAATTTTCAAAAATGCCCCTAATATATGATCTGTTAGGTGTAATTTCAGATTAAAGATAAAAAAAAAAAAATTCTTTATTTAAATATTTTTATATAATTTCCTGATAAATTTACAATTTATATTAAGTGAAATTTTTTTTTTTTTGTTTTTTTTTTTTATAAACCTATTTAAAATGCTAATTTGTCTTTCTTGAACGCATTAAAAATTAAGCTGACACATAAAACTTTACTGTTAGGTATTTTGCTTTTATTGCACGTTTTCTTTTTTTTGTTTTTTTTTTTTTTTGATTGGAATTTTAAATATATTTTTAATAAACCACAATTAATCAATTTGCGTGACATTCTGCTATAATAGTAATCATATAATTTATATTTTATTACTATCAATTATAAATTTATAAACATGGATGTGTGTTTTGGTGAGAAATTTTAAATCAGATTAAAATTAGAAATTTAAACGCATTGGACGGATATTAATTATTTCCTGCATCTAATTTAAATTTCTTTAATTGGAATTTGGATTTTCGAAGCGTATTATAAATAATAATAATTTGCTATATTATGCAACGCAAATATAAACTGTTTTTGCGATGCACGATTTTAAGCTTACTTTTCTCAAATGAAATTTTCAATTATTTATTTATTTTCTTTTTTTCATTAATCATTCTTTATGAAATAAATGTAAATTCCTTGTATTGGGCGTTAGTAAGTAAGCAACGGAAAGGGTAATCTAACGAACTGAATGGTCGTGAATTCAAATCCCAAGTGCAATAACACCGATAGCCTAAACTGCTAGCACCGTAAGTCATGAAACTTATTTTTCTACCTAAATTATTTATAATAACAATAATAATGTTTGCTCCCTATAAAAAAAAAAGTGACATAGTAACTGTTTCTTTAGACTAAAGAAATCTTTGACATGTGTATGCCTTGTTAGTGTAGGTTGTGAACTGTATTTGCATGCCTCTGCTAGTGTTAGTATTAAATTTCAGTTTTAAAGTTAGTTTACAGAACACAGAATGATTTGAAACTCGGAAAGATCTGCTCGCTGTCACTTCCTTTGCAGATTTAAAACATTTCTTCGCTAAGTCCAGCAAAGTATGCTAAACCAATATCGCTCCCCGATTAGTCTGCAAAGACGTTCGAAGTAAGCAAATAATCTATAGATATAACAAACATTGACACTTCCGCACTTAACAGAATACTCTGTAATTTTCATACCTAGATTTCAAGTAGTGGGCGTCAAAAAACACCAAAATGTTTTGAAAACTTTTGATAATTTTGTCACTTTTTTCACAACTCGCAAAACATTAAGCCTTGATCTGTTGCTGTCCTTAAGAAGTATAGCGCTTTAATGTCTATAATCTTTTTACCGTGTAACGCAGTCTCTGTTCATGCAATTAACATCGACTAGTTCAACATAATGTGATTTTTATTGATTTTTTATTTGCTCAAATGAATGAGAATCTTAGAGTTATGGAAACGGCATTAAAAAAACATTCGTTTTGTTCGCTCAAGGCTATTATAATGCAACGCAAAAAATTGCTAAAAAAGGATGATTTTGTTTTACAAAAAAAAAAAAAACAAAATGAAACGAAACAATTTTGTCCCAACCTTTAGGGGGCAACAGCTAAAAAAAGGAAAATAATATAGACGAAGAGGATTTAAATGGACATATGCCAAAGAAGGCATAAAGCAAAATTTTCTGCAAGACGTTCATAGAAGAAAATGTTAGTGTAACCGAAATCTCTAAAATGTAAACTTGTTGTCCATGTTTCGCAGCACCGTCATTTAATTTTTTGACGCTTTACTATTATAATTTGAAAACATAGTATGAGTGTCTAAGAAAACCGATATGTATTGAAACTTGACTTAAAAAGCCATTGCTCTGGTCAGAGAAAAAGCATAAAGTAAAGTTATCTTCTTATAGCTTACACCATTTATGGTATAAGGGTATGTTAAGTTTGGACGTGCATATGCAACACCCAGAGGGAGTTCAGATAGTCTAGGAATCACAATCACTTTCTGAACCGATCTAAACTTTTCAATCGGCCTGTCTGTCTTGTTTTCGTCCAGTCAATCTATGGGCTGTAATTTATAAGATATTGTGACAAAGTCTGGAAACCAAACATATTAT
This sequence comes from Glossina fuscipes, assembly GCF_014805625.2. Classification (NCBI taxonomy): domain Eukaryota; kingdom Metazoa; phylum Arthropoda; class Insecta; order Diptera; family Glossinidae; genus Glossina; species Glossina fuscipes. Next base: position 2,102,679 of record NW_023998416.1, read on the forward strand.
AGCCCAATAACGAACGCTATTCAAAATGGTTCGGATCGAGCCTCTGTTTCGGCCACTTTCCATACAACGCACTCGTTTAAAAAATCGTTCTATGAACTCCTGTAGGATGGTGTACGATATTTAATGATAAGCCATGGTTCACTATGTTATCTTTGCTTGTTATTTGTAAAATAACTTAGATCTACTTATTTGAATCGTCTACTTATAATGTCAATGTGTAATCTTTCAAAGTCTACACCAAAACAAAATATTGTTGGTTCATTGTCTTATAAAGAGTTATTAACATTATGAGTAGATGTATGGGTCACGAGTTACGTTTGGGCTATGCTTTTGCTTATGGACTGTTAATGAGTCATTTACGGATTACGAGCTAACATATGCACTTACTTGCAAATCGCTTATGATTATGCTGTTGAGTCACGAGTATACCTATGAGTTACTTATGAATTCACTTATGGATCAATTTCTTGTTTATGAGTTCGCTAACGAGTTATGTATGAGTTATGAGTTACTTATGAATTACTCAGGCTTTACTAAGGAGCTGTGTGAACTACTATTTGCGCACAACTAAAGGGGAATAAGTTTCTTATTTTTATAGTAGTAATCGTTCCAGACTAACTCGAATCTATTTAAGCACGTATGGTTGGGCACGATTTATAATTCCGCACCACGTCCGCTTTTGTGTTTTTGTGTTCAAACAATTGCCTTGCCCTGCTTTCATCTAAGAGTAAACTTCTTTTTTTGGACGTTTTTTCATATAATTCGGTTTCATATAGTGCGGGTTTTCAAATAATATTGAAATATTGTTATATAAGAAATATTTTCCATTTTTATATTTTTCAAAGTTTTGCCATCTTATGTGTACAAAAAATTACAAAGTGACTAATGCGCCCATTTTTTCATCTCTTTCCGTATAGCGCTTCTCCAAAAAGTAAACCTTAGCCAACAAAGTTTCGTTTAAGATATTTTATGATGAAAATTAGATCAACATTTTCTGTGCACAGTTTGAATTATATATGTTAATTTTTCGGTTCCCTACGCACATAAAAAATTCAATGAAAAGGGAATGGCAATGAACTATAATTTTTCGCGTTTTGATAAGATAATCGGTATTTAATTATAAATTATTTAATAAGGATATTAACCACGATAACTTGGGTTTACATGAATTCACTTTGCGGACTCTTTCCTACATAAGGGTTCTCATCATAAGTAAGCCTTTACCTGCCAACCAACTGTAATTTTATGATGAAAGTAAGGTAAAAATCGTCGAGAGAAGTGATGTACGGTATGTAAAGATCGGCTCCAGCCAATTGTAACCTCCGCAATTAGCGTTGTATTTTATACCAAAATTTCCTAATGCATTACAATGCCCGTGTATTTACAAATCTAAAAAATAAACTCTAGGCGTTATTTTATGTCTCATAATATGTTATAAAGCAAAACGATCTAAGTCCATTTGCGGTCCCTTAACACTCTTCTTTAGGACTTTTACTAACTGTTATTCTATAAAAAGTTTGTCATGCTTTCGACTGATTTAAGCAACCATCCATTTTATCAACAACCGTTAATACAAGACAAATTGGACTTATGAAATTTTTCTTTGTGGCGAGATATATGCATAAAATCCCTAAATGTATCTAATCATCTAAAAAAATTACTAATAACAAGTATCATTAACCGATAGCTTCAATAATAATATTAAATATCCTTTTTTCGATACATTTTCCAATGGAAATGCACCTAAAAAAAGGGAACTTCGGGTTCTTTGCATAGATCCACCCTCACATACGATTAATATGAATGAATTGATTATTGGCAAAAAAAGTACAATACCTACAGTAAGGAAAATAATAAACCAGTGGTGATGATGAAAATCATTTTATGAAACATTGAGAGGGAGTGCATGTACAATTTTAAGCCTTTGGCTAGAAGCCAAAAACAAAAAAAAAAAAAAAAAAAAGAAAAGAAGAACACATCAACAACTGAAGAAACCATCATCTAGCACTTCTCTACACATCCATACACTTATCCATGATAAGCAAAAATGTATTGTTATTAAAACTGTAATAGTGTTTATGACCACACAATATATAAGTTAAACTTTTTCCTCCTCTTGGATAAAACATGAACTGATTTACGCGATGCTATTATTATGGTCTTACTCTTGTTGCTCTTAAAATATCATATACACACCATCAAATGTAATAAGAATTGCAAAAAAATTATACAAAAGCCACTATGAAAATATATTTCTTCATATCGACGGGAGATAGCTTTGCAAATGAATTGAGTGGAAGGAAATTTTTGTTGTAAGTTGCTTCTTTTTTAAAAAAAAAAAAAATAATGAGTTTTTCTACATCCATCACGAAGTTGTATTGAAACGGGAGAGTTCTCCGATAAGTTATGATTATTATATCATATATTATATTGGTTGAAAGCAAATAATATAAGTAATAGGGAAACATCAGTCTTAAGATATACAATTCGTGGCAGCGGAATTTTAATAGAGAGAACGTGAGTTCGTTATATGAAAATGATAAAAAATGATTAACTCGAAGTATTGCCCATCGCTAGCTGTACATTTTTCTCATTTGTCTGACAATTTTATGAATTCCGCACTTTTCAAAATCATTCGTCTTTGCCGCGAAACATTGACACAACGGCATCCTGGAGATGCGCATGAACTTTTGCGCCTGAAATTCTACAAATAGATCCACATTTCATCTCCCATGGCTTTGTAATGGAAAAAGATTATCTTGTGAGTAACAGTTAATTTTTTGGCACAAAATTAGAGAATAAGTTCAAGCCCGTACAAGCTATATTGTTGTATAAAACTTGTGCTGTTGTGAAGTGCAAAACGTTTAATTGGAAGTCAACAAGCAAATGGCGCTAATGGTGACATTAACAGATAGTACTATCAATGACCAAATTTCTAGTTTCCAGTTTCATATTTATTTCGATTTTCAATCTAATGTGAAGAGATTAATAAAAAAAATAATTTATGATCAAATCTGAACATGGCACACATGATTTCAATAGGCAGGCAAAAAGAAGGCGTGCTTGTCAATCACACTGACTGAAAATATAGACGCATTACGAAGTCTTCAATGCATATATAACTCTGTGCTACAAATAAAGTCATAGAATTTAATATAAAAATTAAGTATTAGATGTCAGAAGATTCGCTCTAAGCCGCTTAGAATTTCTTTCTTCTCCGTTTTTCTTTTATTTAAAAATCGTGGAATCTAAAACTTTTCCGTATATTTTTCCTTTCTGTTCGCTATCATCTTTAGTTTCCTTTCTTTGGTTTTCTTTTTTCCCTAATATGCTTTTCATCTAATTAGAAAAAAAGTGATAACACAACTTTTCCATTTTCTTGACCACAATGACCATAAGAACCGCCATCAAACCGTAGCAATAAGTGAGCGAATACCACCAAGAGTGCAGTATAAAGGAATTTCGTTTTACAATTCTTTTGGGAATACTAAAAGAGAACTAAAAAGTATTATCCTTCCGGACACATGTTAAAAGTTGTGTGCAATTTTTTTCAAATACAAGGTAGAAACGCTAATAGCAGAATGACGGAATATCGATAAAAGCAAAGTCAAACATCATTAGTTACACAGTGAAATAAACTCTCTGTTGTCGGTATTATTTAAGGAAGATTGAATTTTATTTGTATTTAAAGGGAATAAGAAAATTTCATGTCATTCATCTTATATTAAAATCATCTACAAAAACTCTATCAATGAGCGAAATAGAAGTATGTGATGATTATCCGGTTCATTTATATATATAAAAAAAGAAAAAAAACAATAAGTTGGAATTATTTTGCAAATATAATGAGTTTATTGATTATTAACATTCCTGTTAACAATTCCATTGGAAAGGAATTTATTAGTGAAGTATGCTTCATGTACAATTTCGTAGGAAAGATCTGTGAAATCATACTTAACGTACAAGAGGAATGCTTATCGACAAATTATGCAAATTGCTTTATTCAATCACTGCGTGATTTCAAATTCTTTCTACAAATTTTCATAGCCTACACACTTGTGCTGCAAGAGCACATTGCTTTACGCCAATGCAGAACAATCTCACCTTAAGCCTGATCCATTGAAAAAGTGACTCTGAATGATGTTTCGACGCTTGAAATATTTTGATGAAATTCGATACCTACTGCTAAGGACGAGAAAAATGATTAGATTAATTTCGATAAGAGACAATTTCCTGTTGTATCTGCGGAAAGTATACGGATGCATAAAAGTCAAGGCGCTGCGTACTCTTCACTGATAGTGCATTAAAAGCGTCGAATAAATCGCGCAACGTTGTGTGTAGTTGTCAGCAGAGCTACAAAACCTCCGGATAGTATATAATAGGAAGCTTTATTCCTCTTAGGCCGATTTCGATTTGCAAATGGAAATTCCAAGCCGTATAGAAAATAACTAACAAACCTTAATTATTTAGGCAGCAGCAAGACAAGCTAGCACTATGGTGCGATATTCTGTGCTTCGTTGAAACTTGATTTTTACGGCATAAAATTCATAGTAAATCGGAATATATAGTTTTACGGGATAAGAGGTTAGTGATATATCTAATAATTTGTATTAAAGGTGAGGCCTTATCAAGAATAAAACATAGGGGTAGAAAAGAGTTCAGAGCACACACACTTTTAAGTACGATAATTTTATTTTCATTACACTTTATAGAAATAACAAATTTTCTCAACCTTATGGGCAACATGTTACTTCGAATTGTAGGTGATGAGTGAAAACGAATAACGCGAACACCATTGGTTGAAGCGAGTACCACAAAGGCAATTATGCACATTCATCGGTGCCTGTTCATGTACTATGATGCAATTCGTAAAAGTGCGACAAGTACAAGCACAGAAACATAAGAATATAGTTTAATCTGTGTTGTTTCCGCTACCGACTGACAAGAATACCGACAAGAAATAAAATGGATCGTAAGAGGGTATAGCGGTGCTGTTTGGCATCCATGCTTTCAAGTATATTTATTTTATTTTATTCTCTTTTTTAGTTTTTTTATATTTATTTCATTTATCACCAAGCCTTCTAAATTAAAGTAGAAGTGCGTTATAAGTGAAAAAATATAATGTAGATGATCACAAATTGTACCCTTATTGAAATTATGAATATGACGGGTGCAGTCGAATTATGGGTATTGTGTTTAGGAATACAGGAATACGGAAAATCTTATTGACTAAAGTGCGACAACGAAAAACAATAGAATACGAAATGGACGCAGCGGTTAGTTACAAGTTCAATGGTGGCTTGATAACTTACATAAAAAGTACCTTTCAGGCAATAGGCCATAGTGTCTCGCCTGTATAATCTTCTTGTCTGGATTTCGAGGCCGCCTAGTGCAAATAGTATTGTGCAGCGGTACCAATACTCTCTGCTGGAGCATATTTTCACAGGTGACACCAAAGATCTACACGGTAAGTTTACAGATACATTATGTCCAATGATGCGCTGTTACGTGTTACCCCTGCAAAGCTTCGTGTATGTTTTAGCAGTAGCACTACGGACATGATGTCCTCATGTTAACGTTATGTTTACATCCATCTCGGTTCGTCGGACCAGTTTGCTATTTAAAGTTGTCCTTAGATCAAAGAATAAATATCGTAATAGATTCGTGCTTTTTCGCAAATATTTGCATTTATTGTTAGTGAATGCGAATCCATTTATCTGTTGCACTAAATATGTAATGGTTGATAGAAATGCTATTTAAAATTTTATTTCATTATTATGATATTTGACTTAACCGAATTAGTAAATTAAAAGTACTACGATACTAGTAAATAGATGATTGCTTTAACGAGAAGGTGGAAAAAGGTGAATAAGGTTGAAGAGAATTTTGCTTGGCGGAGACTTAAGAACTTTAGTGCTTTATAACTTATGCCAGTGAAGCGGTTACGGCGACTTTTTTTTGTTTTGTTTTTCCGTTATCACAATAGCATTAACTGCTAGCGTTCAATTGCATTAAAACTAACGTCTAACGTGGTCCACGTTGGCATGAATACGAATCGAAAGGCACAACACTTTTTTGCTTTAATTGTCTGTCTCTTCTTTTCGTATTATTCATTGGTATTTCTGCCAATTTATACTTTACTTGAATGTGTACGGTACTCAATATATATTTCTATAATATTTATGTTTGTATTGTGTCATTCTATTGTGCTGTATTCTTATATTTCCAGCTTTTGTACATGACTTTTTCATCATTTTATTTGTTTTTTTTCACATGTCGTGCTTATAATGATGATAACTTAACTTATGTAATGAAATGAACACATGCTACAAGAAAAATTAAAATCCCTTTTATACACAATATAAAATAATATTCGAAAAATTCATTTGATGGCATAAATTTATGATTTTTATGCAAAAAAAAAAAAAAAAAAAAAAATTACATTCAATTAATTAAAATTCATACTAAATGTTTTTTATGGAGAAAACATTGAAAAATTTGGCAACAATGACAATGAGGGGGTGGAAAATCACACTGCTTAAAGTATTAAATTTTTTGATTATTAGCTTTACTCTGATTATTGCTTGGAAAGATTGTAAAGAAATAAAAGAACGTCAACGTTGTAAGGGCCATAGCGGTAGATCTTGTTTAAGTCCTGCCTGTAATTATAAGTTATTCGTATGTATTTAAAGTAGGATAAGTATATTTAGCTTTGCACTCATTTTCCTTAATCCAAACAGTTTGTAATATTTTTGCGAGCTGTATAATATAAGTAGAAACTGAATGGAATGTGAATGTCACATTCGTAATAAGTTGGCTGAGATACTTTGAATGTGAGCAATTAACCAATTGGCAAAGCGGAATCGCTATCGAGCAGAAGCATAGTGGAGAAGGCGATTGCACGTCCTTTCCCTTCGTCCGAAATAAAATCCGGAATCATCCGTTGAGATTGCACGCTATTGGCTTATTTCGAAAGAAGACAGTCCGTTCTTCGTTGTCGCTAACGGTAAATAATTTAGGTTAAGAATAAGAATTTATAATAAATTTTAATTTTTAGTCGCCAGGCTCTTTATGGACAATTGCAACCCTTTCTTTATTATTTGAATTATTTAATTATTTTAGTTAGTGTCGCAAATTAAATAATGAAATGAAATTGAATTATAACGACAAAAGACGTTAGGATTGTTGTGGCATATAAATATCAACGGTAAGGGAGCCTGCAGAATTTTCAAAATAATTTTTCCGAATAGAAAAATTTACAAACCTTATAACGTCTTTTGCATACGAATATTACTCACTGTCTGCCCTATGACCTTTTTTTTCTCACTTTATCAATCTTAATTAAAATTTAACTTTTGGTTTAAATTAAATGGGAAATTGAATCTCTTAGGCGAATGGGAGAAAGCAGGCCGTCGTAAGGTTAGCTAATTTGCTTCTAGTTATAATAAATGGAAAAGTAATTGATACTTTAGAAGCAACAAAAACCAAACACAAAATCAAAATTCTTAAAAGATATTTAAATTATTCTGTTTTTTAAATAAATAATTATTTGATGGTTTTACTAATTTAACATTATCTGCCTTTCTACTTTCATCCCTAGTGTAAATTGTAAAATTTATTAATTACTTATTTAAATCACTGCCTTTTTTAATAAATTTACTTTTTATTGTTGAACAAATAAAAAAATCATTTATGAAAAATTTTTAATCAGCTCTCATCTATGGAAAACATATGCAATTCGTTTAACTCTTTTTCACTAGTAGACATATTACGAAATGTTTTAGTAAGAACACCATAAAGAGTATCCCAAACTTAAGCCTTATGTCGTTTTCAAATTTGAGATATTACTTATGGACGTTACAAATTTATGGTTATCACGGGCCTTTGCGGGTTTTTACTCCGTTTGTATGTTTGTGACCGTAATGTAAAGAAACAATAGTCCCTTGCACTGAACATATTACGGCAGTCGGATAATAAATTAACGTTCCAATTAAATGGTTTAAAAAAAGATTTCCTGATTTCATCTATAAGCCTAAGGTCTTGATGGCAAGATTGTGAAAAAAGTCATGTGAATTAAGCAATAAAAGTGAGCTGTGAGTTGTGCGAAGGTCCTTGCTAAGCAAGTCTGATAGTGGCTAAGATTGTTCCAGGAGAAGCCCTTTGCGGGATTCTTGTTCCTTACTCGTTCGAGACCCCATCAAAGTACCTGAGTGGGGTCGCCAAAATAAGGCCAATTTCTATGTCAGCAAAACACAGTTCAAAAATGTTTTTAAAATGTCTAAAGAAGCAATCAAAGGTTTATGATTTTTAAAGCGTTGTTAAGAATACACGATCCTAGCGCATCAATAGCAAACTCTATGAACCTTGAAATTAATTCGCATGTATGAGTGGAGGCGACAAAGTCTTACATAATGGCTCTAGACTGCCCTTCCTGGGCTCTTCCCTGGGCTTACAAGTTTATAGTCAAGGCAAGTGTAGAGGCTCATGTTGGTGTCCACAGAATTGTGCAAATATTTTCGCTGCATATTGTTTTGCAGGAATTAAAGCAAACCATTGTTTTGCAGAAATTCCAGCAAACAATTTCTTTGATGCTCAAAATTTTCTGGCATTCTCACGCATTTACCATTAAACTTTTGGGAATGGCAATTTCGCCTTGTGCCCTTTGCACTCTATATACAAAATGTTTTATGAACACTATAACATTGAATGATTGTTGTTTTCTGGTTTGTATATACAATGTTTTCCAACAAAGTGCCTGTTCATAATAGTGTTGTGTTTACATCAGACGACACACTGCCAAGGCTTCTTCCTTAACTGTAAATCCACGGTATATATACGTGCTCCCGTATACATAAATGCTCCCATAAAATCTTTCTCTACATATAATCCTTTCTGACACCTGCTGTGCCCATACATGTAACGGCGTACATATGCCTCCATACTTATAGGAGTACGAGGGCCTTAGCCCTCGAGGGGTTAGTTAGCAAAAGGAAGAAAAAAAGTGGATGATTAAAAAGAAAGACAGAGATCTCGATTGAAATACTTGATCCTGAAAAGTTGACTCCTATTTTTCACAAATGCCAAGATAAATTTAATACACCTCATTCCTCTCATTCTCTAGGGAATGTAAAAAATGAAAACCAAAACTTCCGCAAAAGCTAATGAAGCCATTTGCCACAATATGATGATAGTAAGTCGCCCATTAATTGTTACAATTAAATGCTTATAAAGGACATTCATGGTATTAAGCAAAGCTAAAATTACACCCTTCATAAGCAAGTACATAGAACCATTTAGTAAGCTTCGCCAGTGTATGATTACAGACAAAGCGAAATGGCACTACTCGACAGCGACAACACTGTGTTATAATTTCAAGTTAAATGTTAGATAAACAAAACAAACGAATCGTTATGTATAGCATTATGCGGTAAAGGGAAAATTAGTTGAATGCTTGTGTATGTGTTTGCTATTTAATAACATGTAGTTTCACAATGATTTCGATTTTACTTTTGTCTCGCGTCCCTTTAGCTTAACGCTTATTAGAGACAAAATATATCCTTTACGGAAAGGAAAGGAAAAGCATTTGTTTCGCTCTTTTTTACTTTTTGTCAGGCTTAGCTTGACCGAACACCAACATTTTACTAACGACTTCCTTTTCGCAAATGGTCAACGTTTATGTTGGCTAAAGCACTTAAATATATTTTCTATTTCATTTCTTTTTTTTTTTTTACCCGGTGACCACCAAATAAAATTGTTGTTATTGCTGCATTTCTTCTCTTTTTTTTTTTTTTTTTTGGTTACTTTTTGTTTTTTCCACTAAAATCTTTTTAGTTGTTCATTTGTAGAACTTTGATAGTCGGTGTTGTAGTTAGTCGGTTTGGTTGTTGTTGTTGTTGTTATTGTTGTTGCTTTCCTTACACTTGGCTAAATGTATTTAAGAGGGATTTTTCGCTTCGTGACCAAACGGAAATGACAACGACAGTGGCAATTACATTGTTGCATGACACAAATAGTGTTGCAAACATACTATAAAAAAAAAAAATAGAAAAAAAACGGGAACACATACACACATATACGCGTACAAACACACACACACACACATACACACACGCATACACTCTATACATGACGGTTGTGTACTGAAATTTACTTTGCGTCGTGAAAGCAAAGGAAAGCAACTCAGGGAAGCAAAACGACGAAGATTGCGGTTAGCACAGAGAGAAGAGAAATTTGAAACATTTTGTTTCAAAAAGGTCAGTTTAAAAAAAAAAAAAAAAAAACTCCTGAAAACATGTACATATCAGAAAATCAAAACGAATATCTACATATAGAAAAGTAACACATACTCTAATATGTGTATATAAAAAGTAAACATACACATAAACACATAATGAACAACATTATTTCACTTGTGCATCGTCCATACAATATAACGGGCAGTTTATGTTGACAATTAGATAAATAAAACAATTTTATTGCTTGTTGTGCCATTAAAATGTTAAAAGCTAGAGAAGAAGGGCAAGATGATCAAGAAGAAGAAGAAGAAGAAGAATAAACATAAGAAGAGGAGAGAGCAAGTGAGATACTCAAAATGAAATAAATATATTTTTATATAATTTGTTAAATATTGCAGTAGTAATAAAAGTTTTAGCATCACGGAAGGCAAACAACTGTCTGAAAACTTTATGTTCTTAGTATATTTTTCTGGTTTTATCTTCAAATTCATTTGCGAACATCATGTCATCACTTGAGTATCATGTTATTACTTATACTCAGACAAGGGCGTTGTGGTTTAGTTGTGTTGACTACTTTTTCAACAAATTATTTCTATTACCAACAGCATTACACAACTTGTCGTCACATTTGCAACATTCAAAAATATGTTTTAGAGTCTCTGTATATTCCCTTAATAGGGCCGAAATTTTAAACTAATTCAGTTATCACTTGTTAAGCTTCTCATCTGATTATGAAGAACCTGGTAAGTAAAATCACTTGGACAACTATTAAATCGCTTAACGCTTTTAAATCTTTATTAACCCTCGCCAGTCTTAGAGACGAGTATCGTTCATTAAACTATATACGCTACCATGTTGGTATGTAGAAGTTTACTTTTCTTGAGAACTCTCATATGTTAAGCAGTCCAAAATATAGATCGCACGGATTCAAAGTTAATTTTTTTCTCACGAAATTCGTTACCCCTCACATATTTTCGTCATATAAATGTTACATTTTTAGGATAACTCTTATGTGCGAAATATGGGCATATGTGATCCACTATTACAATAGCAAAGCATAATAATACATTCCACATGGATAACGAATAAAGGAATCTGTTACGTTTTATGATAGGTAGAGTTGTATTTTAATAAAGGCTACTCTTTCCCGAAATGTATTTTACGCGCAATGAATTTCATCATTAGATTCTAAAAAATAGACTTGTTTGGAAACATTTTTTATAGAAGAGGATCCGATTTGATTCACATAATCCACATGTATTTTGTGTGTTAAAATAGCTAGTTTTAACGATTATGGTTTTATTGAGATTACATAAACGATTTTCATGTAAGGTCTTCTTCAGAATGAGACTTCAAAAGTGACCCCATCTATCCACTTTGGATATCGTTCATTTTTGAGGCAAAGTATTTACGATATTATCTTCAAAATTGCAGATTGTGTGTTAAATATAAAGTGCATGGACAGACGCACAGACATGCTTTAATAATAATAATTGCATAATAAGATGAGAGAAGATGAGTCTTTCACAAATTCTTCCGCTTGCTGCATAAATCCGCATAACTTACCATAAGTAGCATAGGATATAAAAATAATCGAATTTCAAAAATTTAATATTTAAGATTTAACTAATTATTAACATTTATATCATTAGCATTATGACAATATTAAATTGATGTGATTGGAATTTTCTTCAAATTACAATATTAAGCGTAATATGGTCCAATATTTTTGTCAATTTTCACAGAATGTTCTATAAAATATAAAGTTGAAGGGTTAGAAGTTCATTACTCGCAAAACTATTCCGTTTTGATTCATTCATTAATGTCTTTGAATTTTTCATCTCGCTCTTCGTAAACACATTTTCTTTATCATGTTATTTTCCTCCCCCCCGCGCATTCCCCTACACTTTTGTATGGAAAAGTTTTACATTTCTTTTACATATACAACGTATGCACATTTATTCATAATATATGCGAACAAGATGCACCCACTGATAGATACACGCACTTATGTCTGCAGTTTTGTTTAACAGGGAATAGAAATAATTGTTACTCAGTAATAATTTGAATACGAATATATTCATTCATATGTTCGCATGTATGAAAAGAAGTGTAGACGCTTGTAAAAAATTTTGTCAACTCATGACTATTCATAGTAGTAATAGGAAATTTTTGTGTTAAAAGCACAACAACAAAAGTATTAATATTCATATAAAAAACATATATATGCATATGTTTATATAGATGTTCTGTTCTTCTACCTTTCATGTTGAAATAGAAAAGCAAAAAAGTCGAGAATCTCTAGACAAATTGCCAGAGCCAAACGCCAAAGGAGCTGGCTCTTGTAAATTCGAACATTATACAAATATGTAGCTGCAGGTAGAAGAACGTGTTTTATCATTTCCCTACATGTGTAGGTAATTATTTAAAGAAAAAAAAAAAAACAACAACAATTTTCTTTTCATTTTTTTTTTTTTTTGTTTTTGATATATATGGAAATTTATTGTCAAGTAACTTTTCTATACTTTTTGCTAAGAGAAATATAATGGGGAAGAGTAGAAAATTAAAATTCATGCAACACAGCTGGGAATATTTTACAAATTATTCGATTTTAAATAGGAAAATAAAGTAACTTTTTTCTACATATATTTATTTAATGTAAACTCTGGCAATAAATATAGATTTAAGACGCAGGTGCCTTTTGTTGTAAATTATGAAGCAATTTAGAGAATAAAAATTGAAGGAATTTGGCATTTTTTCTCATTTTTTGTTTTTCCGAATGTTACAATATTCAGACCCACCCGCCCCCCCCCCCCCAAAAAAAAAAAACTATAATAAAACACGTAGCTCATTGAAAGAGTTTTTATAACAGATTTTCTCGAAAACGAAATCATTTTTCTTTTAAAGAACAATATTTCTATTCATACTACGTTTAATCTGTCTTACATATTCTTCTTGAAAACCTAGCCTAGATAGGTAGATAGGTATATGTTTCAAAAAGCATTTAAATTTATGCAATAACAACACATGATATTAAGTAGCCTTAGATGCTAGTTCTTTAAGACTTTACTCTTAGAATTTATCCCTTTCGCTAATTTACAAATAATAATAATATTAATAACATTTAATAATGTTTAGTTTGAAATATTTTATTCAAATCCTTTGAAAAATTGCGTTGAATTCGAAAAATTTTGCAAAGCAAAATAATTTGAAGATCTTTGATTTATCGTGAGAAGCTACGAACAATCGCTGGGGATGGATATGCAGATTGACGTCATTTCGATGAACGTCAACGTATGAATATGTTTAATTCTGCGTTGCCTGATGGCGCACGCAGTTATAAGATTACCTATCGTTCGCCAACGCCATGTGTGCAACATTTACCTTTGCTCATGTTGATGCATTAGTACTTTGCTTCCAGGAAGACTCGAAGTTTGTGGATCATGTCGACTGCCGTGTCGAAAGGCAAGGCCCGTCTAGTGCTTAACATATTCAATGGTCCTGCGATTTTGGGCTAATCAGAGAGGCGAAGACTAGCAATCAGCTGATTGTGGAGTAAAGGTTTTAAAACACTAGACAATATTGTGAATATTACCACCATTCAGTGAGTGAAATTACAATGTTTAAGAAAACCGCTTGCCTTACTTTTTCAAGGTATAATTGAAGTGTAAAAGTAAGATGATATTGATACATAAGGTATATACCGACGAGAGAGACCCTACAGTTAGCTCTCGAAACCAAATCCTGTTCCTTATAGTATGTAGTCCAGACCATCAATACCAAAAGTAATGTAGGCATATCCTCTCTTCTGGCTCCAATTAAGAAGCGAGATATCTTCTGCAACGCCTATAACCGGCAAAAGTTAGAGTGCCATTCGCATGTGCTAAGCACATAATTATTACCTGACAATCCCTAAAACGTGCATAGCGAAGAGCTCAAGTGCTCCTGAAGACGAAAATGTATCGAAGAAATCATCGATTATCTCGAAGAATGTGACTTCTATGATGTTTATATGTAGATACATCATGGATAAGTTTTCTACAGAAATAAGAGAGATTTGCACATCACTCGAGTGCTTTAACAAAACTACTTCTTTCCACGCATTCTTACGAGTTGCCCGCACTCCGCACAACCAATCATCGCACTTTGGGAAAATCTATCTACTCGTAATAGTATCAGATGTTTCCGCATTCCATGTATGTCTGGTCTTTGTAGACACCGCAGTGTTACCTTCTTTTTCCGCACTTTACCTTATCCTTCTTGATCACCGCTGTGTATAAAAGATATCGCTGATTGGCTGGCCAAAAAAAAAGAAAGAAAAAGAGAGATCAAGCATCTTACAAAAGCTAATACTTGGCATCAACTTCAATGCAACGTGTTTCTATAAACCAATCCATCGTATCTGTATGTTACGCGTTTGGTTCTAACTTATCATAATATATTAACTTTTAAGTACGTTTTCTTTTTTGTTTTACTTTGCATCGAGAGTTGCGAGTAGCCATTTTAAATGTCAGAAAGGCTATCGTATTTGTAACATTACATAAATTTCAGTCATCACATCTCATGAAGGCTATAGTCAAATTGTATTGAACTTATGAGTTGATGTTATTGGTGTGGTGGTAGTATTCGCAGCACAAATTTAATTCTATATAAAATTGTTTCGATTCTGTGTCACTTATGCCGAAGTCTTTGTAATGCCAAGTTTTTGTTTTATGCATAGAAACTATTATTCCAATGGTCAGTGGAGCAAACAATGAAATTGCGTTTAGCTGTAGTTGGATCTTCTATACCTAACACTTTTATCTTTAAAAAAAAAAAAAACTCGAAGCAAATCAAATATCCATACATTAGCATATGAAGTGGATGCGGCCAGCTCTTTCATTGTTATACGTGGAAATATTCATCACTCTATTTATTTAGTTCATCGGTAATGAGCGAAAGATACATTTTTTTTTTTTTTTGATTTTTTTTGGGGATTATGCTGTGCTAGGGGCCCTTTGACCTGCTTGCGTGCAAGGAATTTCAATGTTGTTATCATATATGTTAACGTTGACTACATATAGTTCGCACACAGACGATCGCTTCAGAATTTGATACTAATCAAGAGAGCAGCTACTTTAGAGGTTCTCTGCAGTTTTCCTTCTTGCCATTGCAAAGGGCTTAAGAGAATGAATATACTCGCATCCGTCGTAGTGAATACGAAAACATGCATTATCATAAAAGAAAGAGTGGAGGAAGGGAAATGTGTGAAAGATAAAAAACAAACTCCCTTAAAGAAAAGCAGAACAAAGCAGAGAAAAACTAGTTTTACTAAAAAAATATTTGCATGAGGAAAATAACAGTGAATATTTGTTCTAGTAACTTATTTAGTGAATTTTATTGTTATTATCATATATATATATATATATGTATATATATATATACATTTTAAAGCGGAATATTCGTTACATGACTTTTACTTCTTCTTGTTTTGAAACTAAAAAAATCTTTGAAAACATAGCATCTAGGACGGAGAGTAAATAACTTTTTGTGTTATAATCGCGTCGACTTCCACTGTGTATGTCTTTCTGAATATTTTTTGCGTATAAATTTTCTATTTTCTAATTGGGGATAAGTTCTGAATGGTAGATCCAGAACATGATGATCCTTTAGTTTTCGTGTTTCATTGGAATTGTTACGGGGAGATTTTTTTAAAACCTCAAAGACAACCTAGATACCCAGTGGGATAACTGTTAACTTAATTTTTCACTCTTAGAATCCAAATCCAATCAATCCGTATGATTTTATTCGAAATAATCCTTAAAGAGTTAACAACTATTGCGGGTATTTTCGCAGTATGTTTGAGTTAATTAAATTTACCCAACTCTCTGCAAGTACATCATCCATTCATGCATCATTCTATTGATGGCCTTAATCCTCAGTTATTAACACTAAACGTGCTTAGATTGGTATTGCTTTCACTATGAATTATTTTGACCCTTAGCTTTTGTGGAATTGCAACAATCATAAAAAAGAAGATACCAAGTAGATATTTGGTACAACGGAACGGAAATCATTTCGAAAAAACCTCGATATTTTTTTCATATTTTCGTCGTTTCTTTTCAGTTTGCAAAAAGTCTGCATGCTCTAGTCTTGTTAACTTATAACTAAAAAATACAAATGACCTTAATTTTTTCTTAGCACAAGTGATATCAAAAAGTTATAGAAATGATGGCATCAGAAAAACGAACTGTGCATGGAAATCGACAACGTGTTAGTAAATCTATCAGGGTAAATATCTCGAAATATCTTCACAGGACTGAAAGTTCTAGACACAAATATGAAAACTAATTTGATATATTTCCAAGTTTGTTTCAGTTTCTTGAAAATTGTGGGCGTGCCTTACGTCCATTGCTTATGAGTAGGAGAAGGTCTTTTCACAACAGTAAGAGTGATCAAAAAATAGGGGAACTTTACATCCTTCATGAACATTTTTTCCAAGTTCAAAATTCTAAAGGTCATATTTACCCGCACTGTAGTTTTAGTGTTAAAACGGAAATAGCGATAATTACATCCTGGCCTATCAAAACCAGAAACTTTTTCCACCAAAAAAAAAAAAGGAAACGAAGCTTAATGATGATTTGCGAAGAATACGTTATAACTTTTCTGACGTGCATCAACAATAGAAAACGCACTAATTCTATTCAACCATTCAATTAGTGAAATGGAAAGTATACGAAACATCGCATTTAGTTTTCCGACCATGTGTCGGATATTGTTTTATACGTGAACTGCCGCATTATTGTAAATAAATTCAATCGTCATGCGTTCCGAATAAAAGCAGAAACCAAATTTCAATCCTGATGTTTAAGCCATAGTTGTTATAAAAATTTCTTTTGTGTTTTTGCATCATTTTGCTGGTTTCACATCTTAGTAACAATGTTATTGTCCTTTTGGAAAATTATTTTTAAATAAATATGTTATTTTATTTACATATTTCATCCTAGACGCATAATTTCATGTACAGCATTTTTCTCATATCTCCGACACTTTGAACTTTCAATGATTGTTAAAACATTTAGTTTATTTTAGTGAAAACATTTTAAATTATTTGAAAACATTTTAAACCCTTTCATTTATGTGTTTGATCGTTGCTTTTGTTTTCTTTACTTTGCGCAGGTATTCAGCAAACACGAACTTTTCCATTCACAAAACTTTGTCACACCAGAGGCTACTAAAAGCTATAAAACGTAAGACTACATCGACAAACTAACTGTATATAAACATATATTTGTATATGTATATATATATATATATATATAAAACTTTTTATGTAAGTTAGTGCGCATTTGTTGGTTTAAAATAGATTTGCTCTTTACTTTACGTGTCAGAATATTTATATAAAAAGAAACGAAAGAAAAGCAAGGTATTAAAATGTTACAGAGAGTCAAAAACTTTTCAATGAGAGAGATGCAATTTTTTTCCCTTCCTTTTTATTCTAAGGTAAGCAACATTTTGCATAGAGTAAAAGCAAAGTAAAGTCATTGTGATAATGAGATTTGAAAGTAAAAAAGGTTTAACATTTTTTCCTGGCAATGCTCAAAAAACATTCAAATGAAAATATTTTTTCCCTATTCGAACTTTGTAGACATTCATTGGAATATTCGAATGCAGATGCAGGTATTCGCTTTAAGTTATAGCATATAATACAATTAAGTAATATTCGTTTTTTGAACGTTTGCAAAAAAAAACAACTAAATAAATTAAAAATATTATTTCTGATACTTCCGGGCATTTGTCAAACCTATTCTCGTACCCTGCATCTGCACTTGGTGGAAGGGTATATTCATTTAATGTGAACGTATATAACGTTTGGATGAACTTGATATAAACGCTTATTTTTTACAGGAAGCGATTCTGAACCGTTACTGTGTGTCTGCTATTGGGATAATTTAGATGTGTCCGTCCGTCTATTATC
This sequence comes from Glossina fuscipes, assembly GCF_014805625.2. Taxonomy (NCBI): domain Eukaryota; kingdom Metazoa; phylum Arthropoda; class Insecta; order Diptera; family Glossinidae; genus Glossina; species Glossina fuscipes. The sequence continues at coordinate 2,120,871 of NW_023998416.1, forward strand.
TGCTTAGGTATTCTTGGGCGATATTTTTGACACAATTCAGGACATTGACATGCTTCGATTAAAGACCAGGCCCTATAGGAAATAGACTGGATCGATTCCGTCTTACTACCATTCCTTATATGATGTTACAGTTTTTAAAAAACTCTTATGCAAAAAATGTGTAAAATTCTTTGCAAGTTACGAATATTCATACTTCCTCATAAACTTCCGTATATAGAAACAAGTAAAACTATTGCAGTGGGTCACGGCCCATCATTAAATACCCCACATCAATCCGCAACTTTTTAAAATCAGGCTTTATATGGGACGTGGCCGAAAATGTGGTCGTACCCAAACCATTGTCAAGATCGTCCGCCCTTGGTCCAAAACACGCCAGTGTACTAAACTTCATTAAAATATTTCGAAAATTGCGGATGGACAGGGAGGCAGACAAGCTGAATCGGTCAGTGTAAGAAAAGGTAGTTTTAACTCAAGTTCTTCTGGGTATTGCATACATTCGCACAAATTTTATTTATTCTCGCACCACAAATGGAGAAGAGTGCAATTAACCTTCTAAAAAGAAGAAACTTTCTTAATAGCAGTCTTGCTTTGCCTACATGTTTAAAGTTTATTAATATTTCGTTATAAAAATTTACACTTAGGCCGATGTCACATAAAAATGTACTTTTCTAGGTGAGGAATTTTTATGTTAATTTTTTAGTCCTTCTGCTACACAAGCAGCTCAGTTCCGTATTATCGGACTCGTGCATAGCAAGCCTTTACGTACGACCAAAATGTGGTTTTTATTACATTACGTCGAAAATAGGTCAAGAATAGTATTGAGTAAAGGGTCACCGGGTATTGAATTTCCCGCTGGCTATAACGTTTTAACTGCGTCTTTCATAACGTCTGCAAGCAATGGTGAAACATTTTAGATTTCTTTCGACGGACATAGGGGTAAAGGTCTATCAAAAAATGGTTCTACGAATTTTAGTAAACGGAAGAAATGTTTAAATTACATCAGGAGAGACAGTTGTGAATCGTTTTCACTTGGTTCCATACTCCCAATCCTCTTCAAAGTTGAAATGCTGGAATGTCTTGCTGTTGATCTCCCTTTGGTACCGTTCTTACTGTAAACACTCAGCCGCTCCTTCAGTTGCTTCTTTGTTTCTCAACATTTCTTTTATTTCCATTTGTTTAGAATCAACGCTCTTCTGGACAGATTGGGACGCAATATGTAAATGCTTGCGCCTAGATCATCTCAATCGTGCGGTTATCAGGAAGGCACGTGTTTGTCTTTATTGTATGTGAAGTTTAATAAGGCAATAAACGCCCATGGATTGGTGCAAAGTATTTATGTTGAACTGAATGGCGGTAAATGTAAACGAAAGCGGTTAAGCAAAGTTTTTTTTATTAAAACAAGACTCGCCTTGCGTCGTACGTTTAATAAGCTTTAACAGCTTGTATTGAAATGAGAAAAAATAGTTTGCTTGCTATACGAAGTGTAATGCACTTTATTGAGGGTCAAAGCTTAATGGAATTTAATATCATGGTATAGGTAGTTGCACAGGCTAAACTGACATAAACATTTAATTACATGATATCTCGTACATATTGTTTGAATAATATTTTCATATAGTTTGATAGCAATGTAAATTAATTATTTAAATGAAACACATGCGGACACTTCGGTTTATTTATACAAGATTTTTTTGTAACTATAGGTGGATTCTCTAACCTTAACCTCATAGTGCTCAATAGCGTAGGCGATGAGAAGGCGTCACCCATTGCTCCGGCTAGTCTCTAATTACCAGCCGGACATTTCCTCTAATGAAAGCGATGCCCATTGGAAACCTCTGATTTTCTTCCTGCTGCTTGGCACTAGGAAGTAAAGCAAAATCAAGCCTACAATCGCATTTACTTAGCCGTCATATGTTCTGAAAGATGAAAACCGCACAAAACCCGTAAAAAAAGACAACTCACATACACCTGTTGAAATATTAAGAGCAACAAACAATATGCTAAATTTTGTTTACTTTCGTGTTGTACAGACAACTTGAAAAAGCGATGGCTAACGATCACCGCTGAGATATTGGCTGCATAAATGAGAGAAACCGGATTTTAAAGCCCACTAATGTTACTTGCAAGCATATAGACAAGCAATATGTGCATAATTTGTCAGTAATGTAAACGTCATTAATATGACATACCAAGCAAAAGTGGTTAAACGGGCATTATTTCTGGTTGCATTTACTGTACACAGATAGAGAATGACTACAAACTTCGAGAGTATGTTAATGAAAAACAAGTCAGAACACAAATATATTGAGAGACGATAGTTAAAAATGATATTTTTAAACCATTAAGCTACAACACATTAACTTTTAATAGATGCAATCAATATATTCTTTAGATTAAATAGATTCATTTATGCATGTATATTTACAATATCATTAGCTAGCGAGTGAATAAAATATTTCTTCATACATTGAATAGTATTATTAATAATTAAGACGCGGTTAAGTGAAGCATTCGCAACAAAGAATGCAGTTCTCTGGCAAGAATCGAGAAGGCATAGATGTTGGAAGGTCAGAAGAGGATGGCCATTTGGGACATAGACAAACAGCGAAGGTGTTAGCAAACGAATGGGAATATGAACAAGTTTTAGAAGAAATTGGTGAAAACAAAATATTTTAGTTTCTTTTTCTTTCTTTCTTTTTTTTTTTTTTTTGATTTAAAATAATTTTAAATTTTCAGGATTCGGTAAGACGCAATGGCTTCTATTGCTTATTAGCGGTTTAATAACGACCACATCTATGGCTGCGCAGACATCGTTAGGCATAATAGCTATTGCTTCGCAATGTGAATTTAATATGACCCAGGGGGAAAAAGGTGTTATGATGGCATCCAGTGTGGCAGGTTGGATTTTTTTTTAAGCTTTCGTGTAGATTTTGTTATTAAATAAAATTAATTCCAGGCATTGTTGTCTCCACGTATATATGGGGCTATATTAGCGATGTTGTTGGCCGACGTTCTTTGTTAGTCTGGTGCACATTTATTACCAGCGCTTTGCTGTTAATAACTATGTTTGTCACCAATATATGGTTATTTAACTTTATCAACTTAATAATGGGTATAAGGTGAGCGGCAATTATTGTATTATCAATATCTGCATTTCGCACTATTGCAGCTTTGAGGCGCATTTGAGTGTCAAAACTCCTATCTAGGTTTAACGTCAGTGATAAACTAATATTAGCGGGCAAGGAAGATGCATTTAGCTAATGGGTACTTCTTAAAAATTTCTTGTACACCCGGTTAGAGAGTGCATGGATTTCATAAAATGTTAATAAGGATTGCAAATAAGCCTTGGAGTTTGTAGTGATTACCTAGCAATTCAATATCAGTCTGTTTACCTGATCACTAACGTTACGATTGATGCCTGCAAGTTTTGTTATGGGAATAAAGTTATTTTTAAAGTAGGTCTTGTCGTTCTCATGAGGTTGAATGCAAAAACAGTGTAACCTAGTTGTAGGTCACTTAACGAAAATGAGACTCTAAAGAAACTAAAATGCGGTCGCCTATTAGCTCCTGCCAGGTTGTCCAAAAATATGTTTTAAAAAAGCTACTATTCGCAGTATTCGATGCGGCATATCATGTAGGTCGGGGACTGTACCTTTATTGTACTTTTCAGTTAAGCAAGTGGTGTCAACTGCCCGCGTTTTACTTCCTTCGTAAAATTGTAATATATTTACCTTGATCTTGGCGTAACGGGAGATATGAAAACCGAGCATTTCTTTAACTGACCTAGCGAGTCGCATATATCTAAATCGATTCCACAATTCGTTCTTATCAAGAATAGTAGTACAGTTACTATTCTCGTAAGCTTGTGTATGTTAAAACAATGGCTGGTCACGGCCTATCATTAAATACTTCAGGTCATATCAAATATTATCATATAAAGACTTTTCGAAACAAAGCGTTTTATGGGTACCAAACTTCATCGAAACACACACACACACACATGATAATAATCCGTGAGTTGAGTGTAAGAAATTGTGAGAGACAGACGAACAGGTAAAGCGATTCAGAAAACGATTTGGAATCTATCGCTATAATAGAAAATAGGTCCATCCGCATCCACTGCTTACATCCTCACAAACTTCATACACCCTTGTACGAGAATTGGTGGGGGATACAATAATTAAAGATTCAAGCTTAACAATCCTTGATGACTTAACAAAAAAAGAAAAAACATTTGCTCTTGAAGAAGAAGTGAACTTCTATTATACATGATGCACGCACTACTGAAGATGTTCAAAGGAGATGAGAGATTATCTATAAGGAGACTTAGTAAAATATATTTGAAATAAATAATTTCAGCCTTGGTGGTATTTCCGGTACCTTATATCCTTATTTGGGTGAATTCAATACATTCAAATATCGTGCTGTAGTTATAAATTACTGCAATATGTTTGTAAGTGTAGCTGCCATTTATATGCCAGGTAATTGGAACTACTTTCGCTTTTCTGCCATATACCGTATGCAGTTAATATTTTCTATCTATTCACTTTTTAGCAACTGCTTGGTTAGTGTTATCTTCTGACTGGTCTTTGCCTATTACATCTAGCTTTTCGTTTAGACCATGGCGTTTGATTTTGCTTTTTAATCTATTGCCAGGTTTTTTGGGCATCTTAATGATGTTGCCCTTCCCTGAGAGTCCCAAGTTTTTGTTAGCTCAACAGAAACACGACCAAGCTGTCGCAGCAATAAATTGGATTTCAAAATGTAATCGAAATATTGACGTGAAATCGTTATTAAAAATCACCGAATTGAGGGTGAAGGCCGAGGAGCTCTCCGACTCTTTGCAATTAATGACGGGCCGCAATATTTGCAGCATATTAAAGAATATTTGGAAAGCTACGGTGCCCTTATTTCACAAACCATATGGCGGTAATTTTTCTCTAGCTGTCGTAGCAATGTTTGGTTTGTTTTTTGCTTCGAACGGTATGCAAATATGGTATCCGGAAATTGTTAATCGTTCAGCGCATGGTTCGGAAACTGGACAAAGCGCATCTGTGTGTAAGATATTGAACGAATCGTTTGGAAGAGATCATTTAAGAATAGTTAACAGCACTGATAACGCCGAAGATATAAAGGTAAGTAATAATAAAAGAACTTTTGATGCAAGTTTCATGGAAATGTTCTTCTCCCTTTGTCCTCGTATAGACATGTAATGACAGTATTAACGCGAAAACATATGTGGATAACATTATTATGGGTTTGGCATTTCTGGTGGGATTTTCTATACAGGGAGCCATATTAAATCCTCTAGGACGTAAAAATGTTTTATTATCTGCTCTGGGTTTGGGAGTACTAAGTGGTTTATTATTGCATTTCGTTACCAATACTACGGGAATTTTAATATTATTTTGTTTATATATCCTTTTGCCGGGCTTATCAATATCCACCATGTGCGGAGCTTTAGTCGATTTGGTGCCAACACAACTGAGGTAAGCGCTTTCAAGTTATCAGACGATAATTACTTTAACTTTTTATATAACAATGGTACGGTTAAGCTTTTTATTTAATTTGGCCAATCTATTAGCTTGTCTTTCTTCTATTTTGTTCGTCCGTGTATACACTCATCGTCGACCTATCATGGATCTGTCCGCTTGTCTTACCGTCTATACATATCTCTATCTGACTATTGCTCCACCCAAACACTTGTTTATCTGCTCGCTTGCATATCGCTTTTTTTTCTTTCCGCCTATAACACGGCTTGTTCTGGGCTTAGATCTTTCAATTATATATTTCATAAAATGAGTCATAAAATACGTCTATTGAATTGCGAAGCAAAACCAAAACAAAACCAAAAGTAAATAAATAAATAAATACGCAAATAACTAAATATTTCACTGAACGAACTCATCGTTACTTATATAAAATGTCATTGTCAAATTGGTTCCAAATATTTCGGTCCAAATGATTCGATTCGTCACCGTGACACGTCTTTGCATATGCATGTTTGCGTATAATACATTACACACGAACATTTGTATATATACACACATATATATTTACACACATAAATATACGTACAAGCAACGTAATGAATACTAAAAGACTTCAACTATTTGCTTATTTTTGTACCGTGAAAATGCAGGGGGAAAGCAGTTAGCATGGGCATGACATTGGGCCGTTTGGGTCTCATATTGGCGTCTAATTTAATTGCGGTGATGCTGGAGCCCTACTGCAATGGCATATTTGCCATAGTTACTTGCACCGTTTTGGGTAAGCAGGAACGCTGTTAACAATAAATTTGTTTTTTCTTTTTGTTTATTAATATTTTATATATTTGCAGTCTGCGGTTTGCTCGTACATTTTCTTCCCATTTAATAAATAATTAAAATAGTTTTTTGCACACTTTGCTATAAATAAGTAAAACTTTGCAAATGTTTAAAAACAACGCATTTTTATTATTTATGTTTTATAAAAAATTTTACATTTTTTAAAAGCAAAATTATTTATTTTAACTTCTTTTTTTTTATTATAAATATAAACTTGAATAAAATTTTTAATTTTTAAATTTCAAAATAAAATTCAACTAACATATACATGTGTAATATGTTTTTAAACTTTTAATAAATAGTAAATGTTCAACATAAATCAAATGTGCGCAACATATATAAACACAACACATTACTAGTCAATGTTTTCATAAAAAAAAAAAAGAGGAAGAAAATATCCACTTTCGCATTTTTTTTTTTTTTTTTTTCAACATCTACGCAGGATAGAAAATTGGAAAACATATTCATTTTATTATTAAACTTAACATTTGACAGTTTTACACGTACGTATATATATATTTGGTATATAAAGTATATCTGCACATAAATAAAAGTATAAAACATTATTTCAAATATTCCAAAAAAATTTTTTTTTTTTTTTGGAAAAACTTTCAACAATTGTGATACCACGGGGCAATGCTCATGCCACGCAATACGTGAATGATTTTTGTTATATTTGTTTTTAAAAAAATTTATTTATTTCCCTTAGCTTTATAAACATATTTAGTTTAAGTGCAATTTGTTCATCATGGTTTTGTTCATTGGATCTAACAAACCGAAAGACATAGACAAGATAAACTTTTATCGTATTTTTGGAACTTGTTTGAATGTTTTTATATCCTACACGAGTTGACGTACAGAGCATATTAAGTCTATGCGGACGTATGTAACACAGAAAAGGAGTTCAGCTGGATCCACCATTTTATTTTAGCGACCGATTGAAACCGCCTGTCTGTGCCTCTGTTGGCCTGTCTTTTTGCCTGATCGCTCTTTGTGAACTCACTGAATTTACGCTCAAGCTACCGATCGAAACTTTTAGGATATTTTGATGAAATTTGGTTCGCTAACGTACTTTGGCCCAAGGACGAACGCTAATGAAAATGGTTTGGATCAGACCATTTTTTTGATCTATCCCTTTATAATGTTATTTTTGAAAAATAGATATATGGAAAAAAATCGAAATTTTCAAAATCTTTGGACAAAGCTTGCTCTGTAATAGTATTTGGACAGGAAAAATTTGGTTTGGCGAATAACTCCGCAGATGACCAAGGAACAAGTACATCGCTTTTCTTTCGAAAGGGGGCTTTTGTTTTACTGAAATATATCAGTGTAGTACGAATTGGGCAATACTCTCTCCACGATTTACGAAGGTTATAATTGTGAAGGTCTGCGATATGGGATTGCATTGAAAATTCAAAAATAAGTGAAGAATTCACAGAATAATTGAAAGCTATCATGGCTGCAAGAGGTTCTCGTAGAGCAGACTCCAACTTGACAGATAAGAATGTGGCTTTGGAGAGCTTTGGGCCGCCACAGAATTGCGTGACCATTATATATATGGGATGTTAGAAGAGAAACGATACATATCCCACACCTTGTTCTAACATTTTAGGACTTACGGCGCAGGGGAATTATTCTACATTTTCTATTCTTTCATTCTGCTAACATTCTTGGGATATTGTTACCAACCATTCAATTTTCGCTTTGCTAACGGGCCCTGTAGCATTAAGCATTAATATTTAGGCGTCCGTGATAAATCCCAAGCGACGTCTATTACTAGTACTACTGTATATCACAAGCTGAGTGCAAATCCTGGGAACATGAACTTAAGGATCTAATAAAAAATAAAATTACCCTCCTTAGTGGCCGAGTAGGCAAAAATCTCGACGAGCAACTCAATGGTCGTGGGTTCAAATCTCAAGCGCGATAGAGTTTTTAATAAAGCCTTAGATGCTAGTGCTTTAAGACTTTAGTCTTCGAATTTATTCTCTGTCTAAATTTATAATAACAATAATAATAATAATAATAATAATAATAATAAATAAAATTATCAGAGTGTGCCGGAGTATACATATCTCACTAATATGTCTGTAACATAACGTCTTGGTCAGTAGAATTGTAGCGACGTAGTGTTTTTGTAATGATAAGATTTATTTTAAAATAATTTTAAAATTTTTGAATCCTAACAGAATTTATTTGCGAAGAATAAAGAAACACTTACCTCATAAAAAATTAAAAATCATCTGATAATAAAAAGACGAAAATGAAAAAAGTAAATTTTAAATTCAGTGATGCCATTTGTCCTTCACAGGAGCTACATTTGAAATGCAACAATATATCTGTGCTTTTCATCAGACTGTCTGCTTACCTTCAAATTTTGTTCAGAAAGTTAAAAACGATTTTAAATTCATTTTTTCAATTGTCTTGGATTAGAATTTTCATACGAACCCATTCGATGAATAGCTTGTATACATTCGATGTATACCTTGAATACATATGGAAGTGCTTATTTACTAAATCTGCTTTACCTTAGAATATTTCCATAACGCTATTCAGTATACTAATAAAGTAAAAGTACACTGTTGCACTTTATTTTATTCTTTAGATTTACTTATGCTGTGCCAATTACGGCACTGTTCAAACATGATATATAAGTGGGAATATTTTATTTGCGTATATAGATGACAGCATACCTTTGTAAGGTGAACGTGGAGGTGCATGCAGTACAATAGTATGCATACGTTTCCAGGCAATCGTTGTTTCTGCATTCAAAAGGAATAAAACTAAAAACCAAATAATTCGATTTAAGGCGAATTGACTTTGCTTGCCTTCCCAATCTTATTGAAATTCAGAATCAACATCATTCCAGTCAGTCAATTGTTGAAATTCAAAACATTTTTGGTTTGTTTGTTTCTCTATTTTTGCATACGTTTGTCACTAGTTTATAATTCCTTTTCTTTTGTCTTCGGTATTTTATAGCTTTAGTCTGTGTCTAAAGAAATATTCTAGTAATGTTGTTCAAATTTTTTATAATCTTTACCAAATTTAAGTTAAATTTCATCTTTAGTCAAGACATAACAAATATGCAACAAAACATTTGCTCTAAAAATAAGTTATAATTGGATTTTAAATTCATCTTCAAATATCGATTTTAAAATGATTTTTCAAATGCATATATATATATATATATATATATATATATACTCGTAAAGCGAATAATTAATTGTCAAAAGAAAGAAAAGTATAAGTAATTTGGAATTTTCATAACATCATGATTAGGAAAAGTTATTGCCATTGAGAAGATTGAAATCAATGTAAGATGATTCACATAATTAATGTAATATTTTCGGAAATTTAATTTCTTAGAAAGCATTATTTATCACTTGAATGAAATAAAATTGCCTTAAATTACATGCGTATTTTCTTGCGAATTTATTTCCTATTAATAGCTTTTCCATAGATTGTAGATAAGCAAGTTAATGTGATAATTAATATAATTGCTGAAACCCATAGAAGCTAATATATGTAATAATATTAAAGTAATAAATCACATATATCTTAAGTCAAGTGTTTTCATTTTTGTGTCTTTAAAAGAAATTCTATTGCGGACTTACAAGCGAAGGATTACATTTTGGAAAAGTGCTGCATCAAGAAGTGGCTAAAAAATATCTTGTCAAATGTAGCTTCGGTTAGTCTCCCCATTCACCATTAGTGGTGCGATAGCGTGTTTTATGCAGAAGACCTTAGAGGGACTCTCTGGAATATAAATAGGATCGGTTCGCTTTTACGGCCACTCCCTATATAAAATAACCGTGTTTAAAAAGCCCTTTATATAAAAAATAAGTAAAAATACCCTACATCATCCTATATTTATTCATATTACGATTTTTCAAGAGAAGCCTATGCATTGGTCGAAAAAGCGGCTCGATATGAATCATTTTCAATAGCAATCGTCCTTGGGCTAAAACAACCCTGTGCACCACCTTTTATCAAAATGTTTTGACAGCTATGACCTACAGGTTCAACTCGAGAAAACAAGACGTGCAGACGGACAGACAACCTTAGAATCAGAATCACTTTCTGGATCGATCAGTATACTAAAAAATGATTCCTTCTAGTCGTTGCATTTATGCGAACAAACTAATTTTAACATTGCATCAAAAATGGTGTAGAGTACCAAAGTAAGGTGAAATTGAGTGAATAAATTAATTCAATCAATTTTTTTTTTCTTTCTTCTAAATACTTTTGCAATAAAGAAAATTTTCTTCTCTTCCTTATTCTTATCCTTGTTTTAATTCCATGAGCTTTTAATTTTTCCTACAATTTTTTCCCCCTCTTTTCCACTCTCCTTGTTTTACTAACACCTGCTTTCTTTTGATTGTAATTAGAGTAATTGTTTTCTCTCGTACAGCAACAACTTGGAACACTTTGCAGATCCTATGTGAATTACACAAAACTTTATACTATGTGTTCCTAAAAAACGGGGCAAAAACATTACTATGCCGGTTAAAAAGAGGGTCGCAATTGCCAAGTTATTCAGTGCACGAAAAATATTTGGAATAAAACGATACGAATACGATCCAAAAGAGGACATATCTTGGGCCATTCAGAATTTCAACTCGTCGTAATTTTTATATCCATCAACGAATGATGAGGAATGCATTCAGTTGAAACTTTTGTAACGCCTAAAAGGTCACAAAATATGTGCATTATTAATCAGCATCAAACTCTGAATAGATTTAAGTATGTCCGTCTCACCGTTGCACTGCCCATCAGTCTGTGAAGTGTATGTTGTAAATGTCCTTGTGCCCGAAAAAATGAAACTATCGATTTCAAATTTAGCAGCAACATTCGAAGCTCTTACATGCAGGTTAGCGTTGGAAAAGGACAAAATCGGTCGAAGGACACGCCTAAAGTGTTACATAAAGTGTGAACATCTCTCACTCATTCTCAAAAGCAATGAAAAATTGTTCATTTGCTCATTGCTCATAAACTGTAATAGATATATGTACAAAAGCGTGTACTGTATGGGTGATGTTCTAGTACCTCTACAAAAATGGAGAAAATCGGCCACGCCTACTTGATTTTATAGCATGTGATGATTTAATTTTTTCAAAATCTTTATAACGCACAGAAAGAAGCTTCAAAAGTCCCATAAAATATATAAATCTTTGGCCACTTCCAAATTAAGAATGCACCTAAGCATGTCCGTCCGTTCACTAATCCACCTGTCCGTCTGCGCAACCTTTTAATATCTGCGGTGAACATTCTCACGTTCGCAGGAATGAAGATATCACCTACAAACTTGCAAGAGAATTTGAAAAGGAGCCAAATTTTTGAAAGAACACGCCTGCAACGCCTGTGACAGTAAACACTTTGACTTTCCCTCTTCCTTGTTCGTTGCTCACAAAGTATAGCAGGCACACAATATAAATTTCCCCAAAACTATTCTAAAAAAATAGGATAATGGCGATGGATACAAAAAATTCGGTCACAACCGAATAAAATTTTCTTGTTCTTTTATATTATCCTTGACTATTCAAGAAATCTCTCAAACCAATAAAGAAGAAAAGCATGATAAAGCGCAAAAAGGATCCAATAATTTCTGTCCACTAGATTATATTAATTAAAAGTTACTCTATTTTACTAAATATTTATTGTGACTTTAACTCAAAGATTACAATTAATTAAGTAACTTGCAATGATTTTTTTAATAGTTAGCAGTAGATCTCTAGATTGTTTGGATGCAATAACAACGTTCACAGGTAGGCGAGAACATCTCGCTTGTTTGGGTAAAACATGCCGTTAAGATCAAAGTCACAAAATCATTTTGGTTCCATTCCCAGCTTTGAGGTGTTTTTACGTATTCCCAAGTTGTTAAACTCCCGGAAGTACTTAAGATAATGTTAATTTATTACATGAAATTGGAAGAGTTATGGCATTCGAAGTCGTGCCAACTGATTTCGAATGTGATTGTTGTAACGATGGTCAACGTTAATCGTTCGAAGAGCGGCGGGATGGGAATGGCCATAGTCATTTCCGTTCATTTTGATCGATCCATCAAACCGGTAGCATTATCGCTCTCTAATCAGTTCAAATCTATGAGACCATTACCTTTAGGAGCCACGAAGATTATGATTAGAAGAGTTTATCAGGTAAGGAGAAATAACAAATTGGACGCTGGGACTAATAGTCCGTTACACTCATTTTGAGGATGCCTTTAAGTGGATATCGGAGCTACGAACCAAATAACTTGAGTAAGCCATAGTCAGATGGTATTTAAGAGGAATGAATGTACATAAGAATCATGCAGATTAATTATACGATAGACCTATGCTTTATAGTGTAAATGATTTTCGTTAAAATGATGTTCGTATAAAAGCAATACTTTCAACAACAGCCGATGGGATAATCATCTAAGTACAGACCATTGGGTTAGAAACGTAAGTTTGGATCTACAAATCAATAAAAAGAATTTTTTATAGCATAGAAAAGTCAAAGACAAGTGTTGCTTAACTACAAAATCAAAGGGAGAACAAAAGGAAGAACATTTTTTGATTATAAAAGGAAAAGAATTCGCAATAAAATCGTTGAAATGAAGCGGCGCGGCTGATAGACTGGTTTTACTATTTTATCAACTTTTACCATTTTACTGTCGTTGTGAAAAACACAATTTGTAGATAGAGGAGTAGAACGATCAGCTGAGAAATTTGATTAAACCGTCCGTAGAAGGTTGCTTTCCCTAACCCTTCAGGCATAAATTTGGAAAATTTGTGTTTGTTTATTTTGTTACATTTTAGAAATGCGTAGAAGCACATACGAACATTTCACTAAACATATATAAACATATTGTATCACCATGGGCTGAAGAAAGTAGTTATTCCAACTTCTTGGTATGTGAATGCTTTCTCTGGTCAGATGATAACAATCTAATAATCTTAAAATTTTGTTCCAAGTTGTGACGCTCATGCGATATATCAAAATTGAATAAATTTGTTCCCCCAGTCTGCATATTTAGCGACAAGCAATTCCATGCCACAAATATTAATCTCTGTTGTAATCATATTTTTTATGCTCCAACTCCCAAAGTTTTTTGTCTATTTTACCGTAACCTCAGTTACTTTTTTCATATTTTATGCAAATTAAATTAATCTTTAGATGCAATGTTTAGCATGTACGTGTGGATCTTATAGGTTGAATACATTATTCGGTTCTCTATAACAGCTCGCGCTTGATACGTTTTTGTAGCAGTGCTTAAGAAAATAAGAAGAAAAAGGAATTTTTTTTTTCCCTCATAGCTCAACTTTGACGCTTCCAAGGATGTAATTATTTTGTAATTATTTTGGTTCATATAACTAGGCTGGGGTGGCACCGAGTGAGGTATTTATAGCTTTTGGACACTCTAGCAATATTCCTGGGTATTATTTAGCTTTGACTGGAAACCCACTATTGTCTAAACACTCGGGATAAGTAACCCTATTCCTTCCTATTATCTTTAACGTATATATATTGTTATCTGATTCGCACACCATCACATACATTATTCGTTGAACGCCATTCCTAATTCCTTTCTGATCTACTCCACCCGATTTCATTTATGTATTTATAACTATCGGACTAAATCGGACACTTCTTCTAAAATATCTTCAATAACACCCATATAATACCTTTATTAAACAGTTCCGCCTACTTATTTAATCGCTTCCATTTATTATCGAACGGGCTTGCTTTCGAGCATGCGACTGCTAGTGTTGAAGTCTGAAACCAGAAAAAGGATAGAACGGAAATCGGATATCGACATCACCTTAGTTTCTTACTGCCGTTACGCGACCGCATTCGAAGCCATATATTTGATGTTCGTATGAAATCGACCAAATCTGTTATGTCCGTCAGAGAGGCATCTTGAATCACTTAACTTACTTCTATGACACTTAAGCTATTTTTGGTCTAATCGAGATCTGACTTTGGCCCTCAAATGCTTAGCAAATAAAAATCGCAAACTATTTTGACTGCTGTGTAGGTGTTAGCCGATCAAAATCGATTTTACCTTAATTTTTCAGATCATTTTAAAATACATATCTGGGGAGCGAGAAATGATTCGAAGTCTCATAATTATCATGAAAGGTTTTTCAGGTTTTTTATAGCGGAAAGACAAACGTATTATCATCCGATCCATTAATGGTATCTATAATGAGCAATTTGTTAGCAATTAGACTTTTCTCCTTCTTGTCTAATAATCCCAAAAATTTTCTTTCGCACTGACGTTTGCTTTTTTAAAAAAACCCCTTTACTGAATCAAACAACAACAACTGAAATTCAACTTGTAATAGAGGCCTAAAATGCTTTAACAAATTTCATGGCTTTTTTTAAAACTTATAAAAAACTTTAAATAAACCTATTCATGTACAATACACATACATACATCTGTCAATTTTGTACGTACATATACCGTAACATGCATAAGTACGCAGACATATGCATAAACGTGTTGATATGCAAATTGACTTACCTTTCGATGGTATTTCTGGCAGGGCTGATATCGTTGAAAGGAAAATTATCCAACACAGGACATGCACGACTGCCATAATGCGGTGTATTTGTTATTGTTATTGTTGGTTTTGTTGGAGTCTTTGTAGTTGTTGTTTGTTAAGTGTAATACTTAATTTGGCAGCACTTCCGCAATGTAAATTATTACGTGTTCGTAATGTACATATGTTTAAAGTCTACATAATGGAAAAAAAAAAAAGATAAAAACTAAATGCACCGAACGTGTATAAGAAAAGCAACGAAACAACGAAAATCAAACAACAAGTACAAAATTTTAAATGGAGAAAACTAACTAAGTTGAAATTTAACACACACAATACGCGTTCGTCTTTTTTGTTGAAAAAATTTTTTAAATTCTGTCACTTTTCATCCATCGGCTTTTTTCTCTCCTAAAGTCTTTCATTAATGTTTTATTTGACACGATTTTCTACAAAGGCGGTAAATTAACGCCTAACAGGCTTTTAGTTAAACTTACGAAAAAACACACACGCTTGAACACTCATTCTGTTAGCATTAGCTGGATATGATGTGGGCTTTGCTTTATACAATTTTCTGAAAATCTCTTCTTTTTTTTTTTTTATTTACTTCTATCGTTTAATTTTCACTTTAAATCACTTAACTATGATTGGAGGGTTGCCTGCTGTTTTTTTTTTTCTTTCTTTCTTTCTTTCTCTTTCCTTCTCTCTCTCTCTCTCTATCTCAGTCTATTTCTGTCTTTTTCAATTATCCTTCCTCGTGTTCACTTTATAACATTTTGTTGCAGCTGTTAATTCCAGCTTTTATATGCAGCACGAATGTTGCCTAAACGGTCCTCTATGATTTACGTGAATGTTTAAGTGATTGGTGTTCAGTTGTTAAATTTTTTCAAACCACTTAAGCGCGAGCGTGTTTGGAAATTTCAAGCTAATAATTTTATATAAATTCATTCATAGTTAGACAGCTTTTAACTTTTATAAAAGTGACTGGTCCTTGACTGGAAAATCAATTGAAATTTTAAACAAGAGTAACAAATAAATAATAAAAAATAAAGCAAATTTGAGTTATATGGTTTTTTTTTATTAACACCTCGTCATAATTAACGAATTATTTTATAATGTGAAAATTGACTTTTAATGAATTGCGAAGCATTTATGCATGAATGCTTGTGATTAGACGTTGATTACATAATAATAATCTTTAATAATACATATTATTAACAACATTTTCGATTATTAGTTCGGGTTGATAAGCTTTCATTATTTCTTTGTCGTTTCAGTGTTTGACTTGAGCTGAATTTTGTTTTTAATTAAAGAAACAAACCTGCTTTCTAAACTGGATTTTGAATTTCATTAAAATTCATTTTTTGCTTTTCACATTTATAAATCTTTCAAGTTGGCTTCGAGCTAACGGGCTTGTGCTTTAATTTATTAGTTGTATAAGTAGATTGAAAATATTCCGATTGGATTTAGTGAAATCTTTCAGTCTCTACATATTTCCATTATCATCTGTCTGCTCAATCGCAGTCCCTGCTTTTCTTTTCTCGTCTGATCATAGAGCCAAGCCTCGATCGGTCTATTTATTTACAGGTTTGTTCGCCTGTTTTGCTGCCTATTTTTTCACTGATCTATCTCTCTATTCGTCCATTCACAGCACTGCGCGTGCAGTCTTTCATCGACCTGAGCAAAATAAAAACAAAAAAAAAAAATAAATAAATAAATAAATAATAACTTAAAACTTAAAACCTCCTTCCTTATATATTTAAATTCAGATTGAAAATAAAAATTATTACATCTGCCCATAAACGTATTCGCATTTGCAATAATGCAAAAATAGTATCTTCGCTACACTTTCATGAATGGAAAATTACCCTCAAGATGAAGGGCATAGAAGAGTTACCGCATAGCCAAATACTGAAGTTAAATCACTGTGTGCAAGATACTATATATTAATTGCGACTG
Organism: Glossina fuscipes; assembly: GCF_014805625.2. Taxonomy (NCBI): domain Eukaryota; kingdom Metazoa; phylum Arthropoda; class Insecta; order Diptera; family Glossinidae; genus Glossina; species Glossina fuscipes. The sequence goes on from NW_023998416.1 coordinate 2,137,681, forward strand.
GAGTGTGATCGCAGCAGTAGCGGGTGCTCGGTCGGTAAAGGTACAACACTTACCTTATGGGGGTGTGTACTACCCAGGCTTTCGCTACTGCCTAGTTCGTTATCTTCCCACTTCTTTCCGACCATCACCGCGTTATACGTATATGCGACATTCTCTTCTCATAAAACTCTTTAATGGAGTCCACGTAGCTGCAAACAGAGCATATTTCGCCAACTTATCTAAAATTTTATATTCTTTTTCTTAAACGAGCGAGTCCTTTGTGCTTACCAAATAGTATGATAGAACTCCAAACTATTTTGTTAAGTAAGGGCATGTTAAGTGATCATTTGCATAACTGTTGATCGTTTCAGGAAATATTTGTATCAATGTTGGATTTTGGAACCTTTCTTACACTGTAAGTTGCAATATTATAATGATTCTTTCATTGAGATCATTGTCTGCTGCGCACGGTACTATAAGTTACAGTATTTTGGCTATTGTGATGAGTGCATCGGACCCGTTTTTTTTTTTTTTTTTTTTTTTAAAAAAAAAAAAAAAGGGGTAGGTAGCAGTTTTAATATTCTTTTTTTTTTTTTTTTTTTTGCTTTTCGATAGTCAGACAAACCCATAGGACGCAATTTGACTCAGAATATTTTCTCAAGTAATATCTATGACCATTAGTTTGCCAGTTGTAAACTGTCGTCTTCGTGATGTTACTTTTGTTTCAATGAAAAAATTGTTATTTCGTGTTAGCATCACTAAAACAACTGCAACTTGTAAACTAACGGTCGAAACGCGAGACAGTTTTGACACATTTCGTTTGAAGATTAGTGCTATCTAAAGATCATATAAATGCGTTAATAGTCATCCCACATCTATAGGCTAATCTATTAATTTATTGGGTTGTATGTGTGGATTTCAGAAAGACATAGTTGTCGAATAAGGAGAGCAATATTCGTAATAGTTTCGAATTATATAGCAAAGATATTGGTGTGAAGTTTCATACAGATATCCTTTGGAACACTGCTGGCCTAACTGGAGTGGTTCGCTTGAAATGGTAAGATCTTACTTCTATTAAGCTAATGACTTGGAATTATACAATATAAATAAGCCCTTCTTGCTAAACTGTATCGTTCCGTTAATTCACTCTCGAGGAAATTAGAACAGAGCCAAGGATAACTTTCGAATTTACAGAAGCTTAGCTAAGATCTATTATATATTAAACGAGATGTTAATTTAATATTAGAACATTGTGTTTCGTTACGGTTCGAAGCCTCTTACCTTAAATGATACGTGTATTCTTGTTTCCATTAATTTATATATATATATGTATATAATTTAGCGTTAGTCGTTGCGTACCCTATGAGCGATTTAGCACAATATCGCTCGCACATTAATTCACGTAAAATTAGCTTTGAAAGTATTTTTAATTTCCGAGATTTTCCTTTACTAAATTATTAAAATGTATAAACGATTTTTGTGCCATTCTTAAGGTCGGCTGGATATAGGAAATTATCAAATACTTCAGCAAAGTGAAATCACCATTCAAAAGTAAAAAATGAAAATTAAGCCAAATAACACTTCCTGTATGCGAAAAGATATTATGTAGTGATTTTTTTAGTATGATACCACTCGGCCTCAAATCGAAAAACTTGGTGAAGAAGGTTAAAGTAGTAAAAAGTTGAGCTATGGTACATCACTAGGCACTATGCTTCCTTACTTGCTTTCGTTTCAAGCGATAACTATTATCTGCTTGAGCAGTGCTTACTGCATTGTGCTCTCGATACGAGTTTCATGTATTACTCGAAAGGTAAGATACGTAGTACCTAACGGAGTATAATAGTTGGAATAAAAACAAGACACGAGAAAATCTACTCTAAAACAATGACGACTACTGCTTGACGATGATGATTTCTAGAATTTCACTAACTAGTGCGAAGATATTACATAGTTCTTAACCAAGTCTAGCAAACTTTGGCAATACCAAGATTAGGTCAAAAGTTTGCTACAGGAAAAGATGTGACAAAATCGCCTCTCTCGATGTCCACACACGTATACTACAAATGTTCGTTATAAGAGGAACATTAGATTGCATTAATAAGGTACTACTAATGGACTACAACTGGACTAATTGCATATAATGTGAAGAGAAACACTTCAACATAGCTCTTTTCCTTTTAACTCTGCATAATTCTTGAGCTAAAATTTTAAATCATTTTATTAAAAATATTAGCAAAAGAAGGGTTCTTTATTAAAATAAAAAGGTTTTTTTTTTTTTTTTTTTTGAAAGAGGAATGAATTATTTTGTTTCTCAATTTTTGTAAAAATAATTTAAGATAAAAGTTTGCTAAGTAAACCATATTTTAATTATAAGTTATGCTTTCGGCCGTAATTACGTTTCAGTAAAGGTTCAAGTTCCTTTCATTTTTAATAAAGATATATGTATATGAATGAATGAAATTATAAGGATCTAAGATAATATAAAATAAATTTTTAGTTTCAAATAAGAAAAAAAGCTAAAAAGCTTTTCAAATATATTTTTATTCTGCATGTTTGTTTTGTTCTTCTTCTTCTCCTTCTTCTTCTTCTTCTTCTTCTTCTTATAGTTTAAAGCGTAATGTAACCTTAAATGGTTTTATTTCATTTCTTCCGTATTCTTTACTTATACAAACAAACTTCTATATAATGACTGAAACCAGCTGGAAAAATAAGAAGAATTTTTTCATTTTTTTTTCATCTGTCTTTTATTAACGTTGTTGCGTGTTAGTGCTGGTATGCAAGCGCATTATTATAAATACTGATACAAAAAATATACGTACACTGCAGTTAACAGATGATTTTCTTTAGTTTTCAGTTTAATGCCTTAACATAGTATTAAAAAAAGGGCAAAAACAAAAAGCAAAAAAAAACTATAAACCGAACAGGAAAAGAATAAGGAATAAAAGCAAAAAGCTATTCTAAAGCCAAAATGAATGGGAGTAAATGATGTATAGTATGAATGCTGTAATGTTCTATGCATACATACAAACATATATATTTATCTGAAAAATATCTGCATAAACGCTACGAATATTATTGCGATCAAACAAAAAGAACATAATAAACAACAATACGTAAGAACGTTGCATTCTAATTAGGCGAATTTTTGATACCCATCTCAAACCAAGACATTAACAATACATTATATCATATTAACTGGTTAAGGGAAATAATGGAGTCAGATTGTAGATTAATATTCGTTTTGCTTATGCATTATATGGCACGGTTCTAGATAGCTCATATCGACTTTCAATTTTGGTTTGGTTACAACAATAGACAGACAAGATCGATAGAACGATAAGCTTTGCCAAATCTGTGAAAGACTTTCAAGAACATGTACTTTTTTCGGCATCTCTGAATGCCACGTCCTGACACAAAAAAGGGAACCCGACTCGTATTTAATACCTATAAGTGAAAACTTTAAAATTCGCCAAGCATATAGGAGTTTCGAAAGTTCGTAATGTTCTTATGTTCTCTCTCCCTCTTATCCCCTCCTTTTGTACCAATAACTATAGCTTATCATCGTTGTCTGACAAACTGTTCGGCAATTACTTATATAAGAAGAAAGTCCGTGGAACTTTCGACAACATGGTTGATGTATGCAGATAGAGGTTCAAGCCTTAGCAGAGAATTACAGAGTGAATTAACAACACTAACTATTGCAATATAATAACTTTCTAGTGCTATCATTATATGTTATTATATGTTATATTGTAGGGTACAAAAGTATTTCTCTTTCGAAGGCGGTAAGCTTTTTTGAGCATAAAATTCTCGAAAACCTTTCAATATCGAAATTTATCTTTCTTTTAAGATCCGACAAAGTCAGCAGAAGCGATTGTATGAAGTAAAATTTTCCTATTGCCTCTTCTCATCTTTCCGAGCGTTACAAACTTCACAAAAAAAATAATATAATATCCCGAAAGTACTTTTGAATATGTATAAAAGAATTTAAAAAAAAAAATTCCTCTTTTCTTTACTCTGAACAAGCAACAGTGTGTTAAGAATAGTTGTTATTACATCATTTGATATGGGAGCTATTTTAGTCATATTCTAAACCATTGCACAGAAAATATAAAACTATTAATAACTCATACGGAGAACTACCGCACTACCACATTATGGCATACAGTCTTAGGTATCATAGATTGTAAAGTAAAAGCATAAAACTACAACACAATACATGCATATATGTGTGGTATACTTTACGATTATGCATATAATACTCTTTTATAGTCGTTAATAAAACGTAGTAAAATTTGAAATCATTTGAGAAAAGTTTTAATAGTCAGAAACTTGAAAGCAGAGGGTGACTTCGTCCTACTCTAAACGATAACAAAAACAAGTGAAAATTATTATTCGGTTAAAGGGAATCTTGAATACCTATCAACCCCTCACTATATATATACATTTTATATGAATTTTTCGCGTTTTGGCAAACAAAAGTTTTTAATAAAGCGATTAAAACGTTAGCTTAGCTCGGCTGAATTATTGACAGACTGTTTTTGTGTCTAATTAAAATTGTTTCATTTTGCAAGTTAATATAGAAGTATTCTTAAGTTTTTTATGCCTATTTACGAACTTAGTTGACATTTGAGGAAACGAAGCAGGAATTAATGTTTTCAACATTTTAAGCAAATTATTGAGATTGTGAACATCAGGTGGCCTTAAGAAGGGTTGGAGATGCTAATAGAAAGACAGCTCATAATATCACGCTTACAGTGTAGGACACTCACTTCTAATTTTTTCATAAAGAAAACTCACAAAGTCATAACTGTGATTGCTCGATGCTGTTGTATCAACGGTGGTCGGTGGCTATCCATAATGAAGATTACATTTGGGTGGATCGAATCGTGATACATGTTCGCTCAGCTGACCTCTCTCAGCTTTATCGTCGATGTTAATCGTTCGCCTATTCTGCAACGTAACGCATCCACTTTTCATAAGAATTTAGCAGCACTATCCTCCTTTTTTTTAGCACAGAACTACACTTGTTCCAAACTTCAAGGAACTAAGCTGTGTACGCTTTGCATCAATCAATGCATCAAGCTACGTGTAGCTTAAAGAGTGCACTTCCGCATAAAGTAGTTTTATTCAGCATCGTGCAGTGCTACTTACACTCTCTTTCAGAAAAAACGAACTCTTAGTCTCACACGCACATATATGAAACGAAAGAGAATAGAATTCCACTTCCATAATCTGTCACGTGCACAAGAGCTAAGGACAAGCCTTGTGCTCATCCTGATCACGGGAGAAAGCATAAAGAAGACATGTCGAAATATTGCAAAAGCCCTTTTTTCTCCCTTATTGCAGTACGACCACAGAAATTTTTCACAGGATAAGAGTTTGGTTGATAAAGAGCATCAAATTTAACGAAAAAGTCTCTTTGGTTCTTAAAAAATTGCGCTGGATTTATATAAATACATCAGCAGATCGTATGAATCTCCGTAGCTTGTCGACCAGGCAAAGGTAAACCGTTTTAGAATCTTGATCAAGATTGTACATGTTTTCTCCTGATGATTACAAATAAATATGCTCGTCCTATTTGCTCGCATGCTGATCAAACTGTAGATGACCTGCAGATCGTACGGTCTTGTATCGATGACAGATCTTTCAAGTGTCTGTCCTATCAACCTTTTATGTAGTATTTAGGACTACAATGGTGGGAGGTGGTAATGGGTAGCTGGGAAAACGGCCACCATATCTAAGAAAGGTAACAGGCACGTAAATTATCCGTTTCCAGCTCGGGGAAATAATGACGAAAAATAGAATGGGTGCTAAACAAACGAGTTAGAATTTTAATTGATCGACTGCAAATCTGTATACTTTTCTCTAAGTAAATGTTATAAACGGAAGTTCATGAATCTTTAAAAAGAGATAAAATCTTGTTTGGTAATTTGTATAGTCTTCTATGAGTAATATCGTCGTAACGATTCTGGCAATTTAGGAATGTTGGAGGAGAGTGAATAGTCGGATTTACAAACCGATAGAAGCTAATACATTTAGATCCTCAGTAAAGGAAGTTTGTATGTTCGCGTGTGTGTTCTAATTATATATGTCTGAGAAAAAGTCAAGGCTTGAGCTTGAATTCGTATGGTCATCTCAGAACCCCATAGCTTTTCTTCTTTGTGTGTGTGTCTCTTGTGTTTTCTTGGATGTTGTAAAAAATATGATTATATCAGCATACCGCCGTCTTTTACGAAAAGTTGTTAAGAGTTTCTTAAGGTTGATTAAAGTGCACTTTTTAAAACCATCATCAGCATCTTAACTTTACCTGAATAGCTGACTACTTTGTGTTTTTTGTCCTTTTAGCTACTCTTATATTGTTTCCATGCTATATGCTACTTATGAAAAAGAAATATTTTTTCCCCTCATACCTATTTACATAAAGTTATGGTAGCCCGAAAAGAAAATCAGGTTTTCTTCGAGTTCAAAGTTTTGAAGATTTAATTAATATTTGGCATATTCTTCGTATATGAATTTGAAATCTGAAACCTTGCTTATGAACAACAACAATACGGTTCGCAAGTTTGGTGTTCGGTCTTACAGGCATGAATATCTTGCTTAAAATCATGCAAAGTGTGCATGTGTCGCTTAACCATTTCTACGAATTATTTTATCTAAAAGAACAATCAGTTTCATTCTAATTGTCAGAGCATTAATTAATGCTCGTTGTAGACATAAATAAGTACAAACAAACACATACATTGACGACATATGTGGAATGTTTCTTTTTGCTTAGCTTGATATTTCAACGAAAAAATAAACACAATAACAACAAAAGCCCAGGTAGGATAATATTCATTAGCATCAACACCGAATCGCAAAAAAATGTACCGTAAATAGTAAATATTGTGGTTTGGGAATTTCACGTAATCGATAAAGAACTCAAATCTCTTAAGTGAAAATAAATTTTGTAAAAATTATTTTATTTGTAATTTTGGAATATTTTTGGCGGGCAAACAAAGTTGTTCGGGTTTATTGTTTAAAAATTTTACTTTTATTTGAATTTGCTTTTTTTTTTAGTTTTATAGCTTCCCTCAGCCTTTTTTTTTATTTCATTATATTCATGTATTTTTCAAAATTTTTACGTTTTTGTTTTTATTTTTTTAAATAAGAATTGTATTTTATTTGAATTTTCACAAAATTTATAACTCGTCCGTATTAATCCGTTCATCACAATTACCGATACAAGACTGAATGTAAACGATTGGTTGATATAGTATCTTGCCTCGTCAGCACTGCTTTTGCACAGTGTTTTCTTACTATCGTTTTCCTGTTTAATCTAAAATACGAAGTAAAGTCGAGTTCTCTGTTTATAAAGCGTACTACATAACGAAAGTGTCGAAAGCTTTTGTTCCTAACACTTTGTTCGTTGCAAATGTGAAAGTTTTATAGTTAAGAGAGCTCTAGAATTGCTCTTAAGACACGTAAGAGAGAATTTTTGAGATACATTTTTCACTACAGCTAAATAGGTTTTGTAATCGACTCTTCTAATTGGGTTTGTGTCACATTTTACGGTAGGTCAAGTTTAGCATATGAACGCATATGACTGGCTACATATCACTATGAAGTCAATGAATCAAAAAAAAAGAAAAGGGAAACAAAAACAAAAGCATCAAACACAAAGGAATTGTCTTTTTCAAACACAAACGACCTTATGTAAGATAAATAATAAATTGAATGAAGCATGTAAAATTTCTAATATCTTATATATATCATAAAAAAAAAACAAAATCAAGTTACACAAAAAATTAAAATTCTGAAGGAAGAAGTAACAACATTATAGTGGGCTATGGCTCACCATTAAATATCCTAAACTATTCAACGGTTGGTTATATAATGATTTCTCCTAATAAGGATGATCGGGGAGGAAAGGAAGGAAATGGTCCAAAGTGTGTCCGCTCCGAACCATTTTCAATAGCAGTTGTCTTTGGGCCAAAACACATCGGTGTACGAAATTCCATCAAAATATCGCAAAAATTGCAAGTTGTAGAGTAAACACAAAAAAACAAAGCAAACTCAAGAACGAGCAAGCCTGGATATATTCAGAAAGTGATTCTGGATTGTTCGGTATAATAAGCGGTGGATGCATCTCGAGTCCCTCTGGGTGGTGCATACATCCGCAAACTTAATATGCGCTTATGCTCAACAACAACAATAATTAATTTTTTTTTATAATCTGCTAACTATTGCGCGGATTAGTGAGCTGCAAATAAGATAGAAAACAGAAAAAAATGCCTATTTATTTCAAGGTTTGGGTCAATAGTTGCCACAAATTCGAAGTTTATTTCTTATCGATTAGCACTTTTCTTTTGCTTAGTAGTGCGTTAGTTGGCGCGTCACATCCGCTTTTAAAATTCTTTCAATTCTTAAGTGATGACCATGATCATCCGACATCAGCCTCCAAAGAAACCTCAAGTCAGGCGAATGAATAGTCTTACAAACATGCAGAGAGATAAGTATGCTCAGCATTTTAAGTTGAACATGACAATATTTATTTACTTATTTATTTATTGTCTATGTATTTTGTAAATAAATTTACAAATAAAAAATATTATTTATGTACTTAATCTCAATGTTCATTAAAGATTAATAACACGAATAATAAGAATAATTTCTTCAAACTTGACTTGAAATATAAAACTATTTATCATTATTTACATGTATGAAAATAAGAGTCTGAAGATACGTAAAAGAATCTTCATCTTCGTTATCATATCGTTGTGAAATAATGCCTAGAGGAAATATTTTCGGAAAAATAGAAGAGTCTAGTAAGCATTGGACTATATTTTATTACGAAAAACTGACTTTAAAATAATTGATATGATAATCAAAATGAATTTTTTTTGTTGGAAAAAAATGCTCGAAAACCGGCCATAGAGAAAAACGACCTAACTGTTTACAGGAAAGTGGAACGCATAAAATTTTTTTTTAGTGATACGATAACCTTGAAAAAAGCAGTTTCTAAATACAGCGCATTTAAAATTTCAAGTCCTTATAACTAACGAACTACGATTTTTTTTGGTCAATTTGCTGTATATCTTAAAATTTCTCTTTCACATAACTATTAGACCATATCAATACATCAAAATGTAGTTACATAATTATCACAAAAACCAGAAACGAGGGAATACACGATATCGAATAGATTTTAGTTTCAGCTTTTTTGCAAGTAATCTTTAAATTAGAAAGCTTTTAATCCTAATATGTTGAAATGCTTCTATTCATTTTATTCATTCAGTCAATACCCTTTTAAGTTGAGAATTGGAAATCCTTACGGATGTCTCTCTTCCAAGGCTCACTATTGTCTAGACAACCTACTATACTTTTAAGAAGTTATTATGAAAAATTTTCACATTTGCGTGGAAAAGTTAAAAAGTTACAAAGAAATTTGCTTTATATGAAGTTATTAATCTAAAAAAAAAATTGTGAAAAATTTAATAAAATTTTTCTTCAAACATGACGCTTAGCGCAATGACGGACAGTAAAACTTCAACAAAGTTAATTTGTTTTAAATTTTATCGTGATATCCGAAATTTGATTATCCCCACATTTTATGGGGATAACCATAATGTAATTATATATATACAGTTAGTACCATAATATCTATGATAATATATAGTCAACAATTTACGTCCATCAATGTGTGAACGCTCTTGTATTTCTTAGAACAGTAAAGCGATTGAAGTTATGAAATATTTAAGTAAATGGATTTGGAAAAATATATTTCACTTAAGTGAACAAATCAAATGGCTATTTATTATCTTTGAAATTTAAAAATATTCAAGTAAAATTAATCTACTTCGGTTTAATGACATTATTTGTATGCTTTAAAGTACCCTGAAAATTTACTGCTTGTTCATTTTATCTTCTATTGCTATAATTTACACGGACGATAACACTTAATAGCCTACGTATACTGTTATTTTCAAATCATAGTATCATAGATCAAAGTTAAGAACAATAACAACATATTTTGCAAAAGATAAAGGGAGAGAAAGAATTAGAAACTAAACATATAATCAAGTTAACGTACGTATGATATTTGTAAATGTATAAAATTACATTAACCATACGCCGTGATGTCTACGATATATCTGTATAAACAATGAGCTACGAAAAGCTTATCAATAGAAAAAGTAATTGTAATCAGCTTTCAACATAAATCACTTTTAACTGAGAAAATCTGAAACAAAAACAAAAAAAAAAAAAAAAAATGAAAAAAGAAAAAAGCAACAAGAAATACAAATCTTTAACGGCAATCCTTAGACAAAGTAAACACAATACAGACAGTGAAAGCAATGATAACAAATTGAGGCAAAGAAGAAAAGTGAATTGCAATACGCAGTACATATATATATGTATATATATATATATCGAAGAAACTTTATGGTAAACGAAATGTGTACCATGACAATGGTAATAAAAATGACAATGTAAACGAGACATTAATACATAGTATAAAGACATCCTTATTTATGTGTAGGTAATATTATTTTACCGGATTCTGAACAACAACGCAATACGAGTGAATATTAAAGCGATTTAAAAAGAAATATTCGTTTCCGTTTTTCTTCATATCGGCTTGTAAATCTGTGTTTTTACATTAACTTAAGTATTTTTTTCTATTCCTGTTTTTTTTTTTTTTTTTTTTTTATCATACAAAGTGAAGTTATTTATCATTTGATTGCAGCTTTACACAATTATGTGATGATTGCTTCATTGCTTTTACGAAATATCTTCTTAAGATTTGAAAGCCTTGTAACCTTGAAACGGTAAATTTTCTTTATTAGAATTGTAAGGTTTCGGAGTGGATAAGGAGATCTACCCTATATTGAAAATGATACACGTTACACTACAATAATTCCTATACTTTTTATTCACAAAGATGATATGATAATCCAAAGCTTCGTAGCGAAAATCTCAATGTTTGATAAAATAAAAATGTACTTAAAAACTGCTTCATTCTATTGAAAGCGAAATTCCGTAACCATATTACAAAAGTAATAAAAGCAAATAGACATTTTTGATGCTTTACAAGTTTAAATAAAGGCACGTTACATACCTGGCAAAAGGTGAACAAAATCAGCGTCAATCATTACCCGTTTTCAAGGTTTATAAGTGAAGGTTTCTTTCAAGTACAGCGCACTTAAAAAGCGATATTCGACGAGGGACGTCAAGTTTTGTATTTGTGAAGCGAATTGTTGTTAAAAATAAGTTTCTGCAAATTTTTATGAATATAAAATATTCTAACTTTGCAGTTGAAGTTACAATCCACTCGTACCAGTACTACTTCAAAAATATTGTTTAAGAAATATGAACGTATGCACAAGAAGGAACTTTTCGTTTTCGAATCTGTTAGTTTTGAAAAATTTTGTTTTTCTATGTTAATCCTTTTCAGCTGATGAAATTTGAATTGTCTAAGCTGTCGAATGCAGTCGATTTTCAGCATTCTTTGTTTGTTGAGAGCTTTTTGGAACTTACGGGTCACCATTTTGTTTATACTTCTTCATTTTCACAGCACGAAAAGGAAATCATATTACTTTTTAATTCTAATGCGACCAACTTGAGTGATTGCAAAAGAATGTAATTTTTATTACATACGATGAAGATTAATTCGCAGTGGCAACATGACATGAAAATGTTCATAACTAACTTAATTTTGTAACCCGAACCGTATTCATTGTAGAATAAATCCATTTTTAGGCAGATAATACATCTTCTTTTGAGCAATGCACAAAATAGTTTAGTTAAATATTCCGTCTTCTTTGCGTTATGATGCATAAGCATAAAACTTTAAGAGAATGAAAAAAATAAAACTTAATTAATTGTAACTTAGTGTGGGCATGGCGGACTTTTTGTATTTTGGATATGTGGAAAATTTCAACCTTCTAACTTTTATAATTTCCGAGTAACGACCAAAAGCCCACAAATTTTTGTTAAGAAAGACAGAACTGCTTTCAGTTTATGCTGCACTGCGGTCTTTTGTGCTGACCAATATGGCCTTTTTTTAACACTAACCTGCGTGCAAACACTTCCAATATTTCCACCAAATTTGAAGCCTATATATTAATTTTTTCAATTAAGAGAGTGCCCACGACGAACATCACACAAGCAAACAGACGGACAAATGTGGCTACATCAACTAAGAATTTCACTCTTATCAAGAATATACAGATTTTGTAGGGTCTCTGAAGCTTCCTTTCAGGTATTGCATACATTATGAAAAAAAAAAAAACAACTATACCCCCATCTTACAATGGTGGATATAAAAATATCTTTGGCAAGATATGTTCGTTTTGCGGTAAACTTGAATCACGTTAGTTCACGTTTTCAACTCTGTTCAACTCAACGGATATAGAAATTAGCTATAATTTTCGTTATTGTAGCATGAAATTAGATGAAAAATTATATAAAAGAAAGTATGTGTGTTACTTCGATTTATTCCAAGGTTACATTCGCTGAAGAAGATACAATGGCCAATAAGAAGTTATAGTCGCACTTAATCGAGCCAGTAATCTCAAGGACAATGAAGGTTTAATTCGTAATCTGTATCGCCGGCACACTTTTGTCTTGTTCAGTTTTCATAAAAATGACAAACTGCATCAAGCTTTGCTGGCGGGATATTTTTAAGACTAATCAGAAATAGTCGACTTGTTGGACACGGGTTTTTCAGAAAGTCCTAGTACGAGTTCTCACAATCGACAAGAAAATAAACTACAGAGTAAAAGGGAAGTTGTCAAACACTGCCCTTAAAGAAAATTTATTGCGAGCAAATAAATGGCGCACAGCTACGAAAAGTTTAGAGCGTAGTGTGCGCATGGTCCTAAATTGCGATGCCCACACCACAAAACGTATGCTAACGCGCGATATTAAATCACAATATTTGGAGCAAAATATTGTGTGATCGTGGAGAGTTGTATGAAAAAGCGACAGTAACGCATTTTACACTTCATAATTGAATGGAGTCATGGAAAACAAAGCTATGCAAACACTGTCTTTTATATATATTCGAAATGTTCAGTTTTTGGGAAAAATAAATTTTCTTGTGTCAGTAACAAAAATCTTATTGAAACATTTTTTCAATCTAAGTCTAGTTAATTAAGGCAATGTTAGCAAAAGATTGAAAGTAAACAATAATAAATTTTGAATAAAATAAATTTTTACTTTTATTGATATTAATTATAAATAAAAATATATTCCATTAACATATACATATATGTATATAGAAAATTAGATAAACAAACAAATAAAATAAGAAATATATCTGAATGTATATATGTATGTATGTATGTCAGTTCGTAGATGTGCAAGCGTCTCTCTTTGTTATTATGCATAAGTAACAGCAATAGCAACAGGATATGTCAGACACGTTGCTATGAATATGTGTGTAAATAAATATAAGTGTACATACATGGATGCATTTATATTTAAAAAGTGTAAAATCTTTGAACATCGAAATCGTTGAGGAAAGGAGAAACTTGAGCAAGGATAGAGCAAGTAGAGCAAGTATAGTGCATAGCGAGTATGAGAAGACAATGCAATACCCTTGTATAAATGCGTAGAATCTCTTATACAAGTAAGTATGCATATGTATAAAAGGCATCATCATCATCATCACCATCTAAAGTTCAGTAAAGGAACTTAGTTACCAAGAGCAACAAGAAAATCATTGAAATTTTATGAAAGACGAGAATACACGCATATAAACACTTCTAAGTTTTTCTATTGTTTGTATATCAGTCGGTATAGAACAAAACAATAAAAGCAATGCAACATGTTAAAATGGATGTGTATTGTTCATTCAGCATATATTTATTTACTAAGCATAATAAGAAGCCATCTTATGTCGACGTTTGTGACGATTTGTGCATTTTGATGCTACTCGATCGAGATGTCTAAGCTTATCTCAAGTTTCCCTTCATAGTGCAGCGAAATAGAAATGAAATGAAAAACCTCTAATACAAATGGAATCAATAATATCCAATTAAGCTCTAACAATATGAATTTATGTGACCAACAAAAGCCAGTGGCCATCAAGAAGTACTATCTGTTTTTGCAATAAGTTCATCTAGAAAGTGAGAAGGAGAGAGGAAGAGAACTATAAAACAATATGTTTCATGTTAGTTAGCATTGTAACTGAAATGCTTACATACGTATGCATTTTGCGCAACGTTTCTTTGTCCGTCTCGCTGTCCTTCTCGATACCTATATGCTAAGGCATGAATGCAAACAATACATCATTTATTAACAATTTAAATCATGCTCACATTTCAGATATGTGTACAAAATATACACCTCAACGTATAATACATAAACACATGAACAAAGATAAGTAAGCAAGCAGATGCATGTACATGTGCATGTACAAAATTCTCAATTTATACTATTGTGTTAAAACTGTATTGATAATTTACTCCTGGATAAAGTGCAGGCATGCCTGTTATACATAATATGTAAATGTATGCTTGCCAAGCATATATATAAATATATATAAGTATATGTATATATACTTATATATATAAATAAATATATATATATATATATTTATGTATATTACAAGATGTTAATTTTAATTGATTTGGCTTTTGTTTAATTAACTTTGTTTGGCATTTGATAAGCTTACCCTTGCACAACGTTAAGCAAATACACGATTATATATATGTATAAGTAAATATGTCCACGTATCTGCATTATTATTATAATATCTAATGTGTATTAGTAATGCAAATAATATAGATACGTAATTATATGTGCATACAAATAAAACCATATACTATACACACATATATACCTGCAAGCATAAAAGAACACATTAAAATAATTATCAATGTCTAAATTTTTGACTATTTGCACAATTTTATAATTTTCATTTCATTTGAAATAAACTTTAATTCATTCATATTTCATATTATCAGTTATATTCATGATATAACGATGTGCCATTAATAAAGATAGATACGCACATATATATTGGACACATATTTTATATATATATTTCTTATTTATATATATATATATATATACACGTAATTTATTAGTAAAATAATATTATTTATCTATCATCATATTTACATATTCATACACATATGTAAATATAAATTATGATTGTCTTTTTATGCGTGAAAACCTCTAAATAAAGTTAATTAATAGAAATAGAACGCTATTGAATCGTTTATATGGGAGAAGATTCAAATGCGATGTTTTCCGTAAGGCACAGACAGAGTCCTCTTTATATGTTATTCTCCTCCTCCACGTATCATGACGTTTGCCGGTACACAAACGTAGACGAGCTCGGTTCTCTTCGACAAGGTTCGTAAGGATGGTACCAGTAGGTTGTAATAGAGTTCATTCGGACAGCTAAAGGTGGATGCTAATGCGACCCTCCCGGGAAGGTAAAGATGAATTCCAATACATATAACTGCAATAGGTAACAGTGGATCCTAACAAGCTTCACCGAAGAATATTCTAATGGATTATCTATATCAATTTATAAGTAACCACAAACAATATATAAAGCATTACTAATGGTAAAATTTCATGTAATGAATAAAAATTAATTCGAAGATAAATTATTTAAAGTTCATGACTTTCACTTCTTTGGAGTGAATACTAAGTGTTAGTATTTTATTCAATTAAATCGTAGTGGCTCGTTGCAGATAGTCTCTAACACATATCCCGAAGCTTAACGTGACTCCTTGCCGAATTGCTTGGGCAGACATCGAGCATTTTTGACGTTTTGATTCACTTATTTTCTCCCTTGTCCTCGGGCAACCAGCCACACAACTCACTAGGCTACAGCGATCATCTTGCATTCTTAAAAGTTTTCAAGTTTACGATAGTGATCTTAACAATTTTCTGATTTCATGTAAAGGTATTTTAAATTTCGCAAAGTATCATTAGTTATATACTTATATATCAATTTTCTTTTCTCAATTTTTCTCATGCTTGTTAACATTTTCCTTCTTACTTCTTGCGCAATATATTCAGCTAGCGAAGACCTTGTCTATGGAACCCATTTTTAACCAGCTAAGCAACTTAAGAAAAGCAGGCTTCTGTCTATTTCCCTTCAAGCTTTACCATTAATATTGATGTATACGATGAGATCGTCATTTTTGTGATAGTTTTGCTAAAGCCAGTAAAGTGCAAAGGCAGCTTTACCATATTTGCATAGTAGCTATTTTATTATATTATTACATGCACTGCTTAGATTATATGTTAAGTTGAATTGTGCTTTGGATACAATTACCCAATAAATTGTCTTTACCGTAGGGCACTTTAGTCGCGTATATCCTGGTGGCATTCAATGAATTTATCCGCTTTGCGATTTTCTTCTTTCTCATCTCGTTAGTTATGGCTAAATAATTGCAAAAGCTTATAAAATTAAACGCACCCTTCCCATCGAATAATGTTAGAATTTTGTGATAGGAAAGTGATGTTACGCGTACTAAACTACCATTTATTTGTGATCAACCGCAATGTCTTCATATTTAAAAGGTAAAGGTATTCAATAAAAAAATAAAATGAAATCGGACCAGAAACAGCAAAAAAAAAAAAAAATTAAAGAAATTACATTCGCTCGTGATCGAATCGAAAACACCATAGGCATGTCCTTTGGCCAGTTTTGGCTCGTTTTTACACTGTGTCCGAGAACTTCCAATATTTCGGTGAAATTTGAAGTCGATAGCTTAATTTTTGCCGCCACGAGAAAATTTACAACAGATAGTACACAGACGGACAAACGGGCAGACGAACAGTCGCATATGCTTAAATTTGCTTTTGGGCGTTGCAAACGTTTTTAAACAAATGAAAAAAAAACAAATTTTCTACTATTGCAAGTATCGCCAAAGTTTTGATATATTTGCTTAACATAAATAACATCATAATTGAAAATTCTATTACTTCTTGACTTAGTTAAACTCTTTTCTTTTTTTGCTAATAAATAATTTTATATTTTCTTGTTCACTTTTGAAGTTCCATAAATGCCTCACGCGCCTTTGCCAATGCCAAACGAAAATGGCAAACACCGTCAAGAAATGTTAATTTCAAAAAATAATAAAAAAAAAAAAAAATAAAACACATTGTGTGTATGTATATGTGTGTTTTATTTATCGCCCAACTCCCATTTACCGCACAAGCATAACCTCAAACACTGTAATCAACTTTGTATAACAAATACCGCAATAATAACGGCCTTAAGTAGGCCACTTAATTTTAATTGGCCTATAGTTTAAATGAGAAAATCGTATAAAATTCTACCACCTTTCCGTATTAACGGCAAATTTTCTTTGTCCTGTAAATATAATTTATATTGTCGTTGTTGATCTTTTTGTCGCTGTGTTTTTATTTATTTTTTATTATTTTTTTTATTTTTTTCCTCTTTTTCCAGCACCTTTTTAACAGCTTCAGCATTCGTCAAGTGTTTGGTAAGGCTTTGTGAGTTTTACGCCTAATTTTTATGAGCTTAATTAAGAATAATACAATAAAATAGAATCTAATAAAACAAAAAAAAAAATAAAATAAAAAAAGAAGGCTTTATACGCTTTAAGACGAATAGTAGACACTATACACCTTTGCTAAAAATATAGTTAAAGAGACAGCCATAATTGCCTACGATGTGGCGTTAATCGGAACTCGGATTCCACCAAGTACCAAGTATGAAAATTTTTATGAATTTTAGTTCAACCTATAGAAGTTTCCATCCTGCCCGACGTATTTGTTCAGACAGCATTGATGGAGGAATCTAGATACTCTATTCTATATACAGTCTACACATTATTATTAATAGTAGAAAGATTTACTTCCTTTTTCTATTCTAACTTTTTTAAAAAAATTAAAGATGTCTGAGAATAAGATGTGAGTAATACGTGTTTATATTTCACGAAATTCAATATGAATTTATGGAAATGCTGCAGAATGAATAACAAAATTAGTATATTCTCACGCTTTACTAATGGGTATAAAAATAGCTGAGAAGGCAACTTATGCTCGCAATTAACGAAATTTTTATATAAACTTTATGCATTAGTAGAGGTAATGGGTGAAAGTTGTATTTAGGCTCAAAAAGGAAAATCTAACTTTCTTAGCTATTCTCCATTGTAGGACACTAAAGGTTTCATAACAATGCATAATTGCCGCATAAATATTTTCTCCAAATATATTCAGCTTAATTATAAAAAATGTTTGATATTATAATGTTGAGGTTTCTGGCCAGGGAAGATATTATTTATTCTATCCCATAGTCATAGGAGAGAAAGGCCAAGTAAATGAATGATTTCAAAAAAATTTGATAGGGATGTAATATATAAATTATATAATAGGTTAATGCTTGTTTGGAATCGATCCGTGCCATCCATCTGTCATGCATTTTTGTTTTCAAACTAACGACAGCACGTTTCACGATATTTTGATGAAATCTATGCACTGATGGCATTTTGAATGAAAACAGAACTTACTGAACACGAGCACCAAAATGGACCAATTTATCTGGACCTAGTTAGAAAAAGTGCAATTAATAAAAGTTTGCATATAATTGCCATAAATATGGATCACATTGGTTTATTGGTGTTGGATTCTCCCCCCTAAAAGGCTTCCCAACCAATGAGAAGGATTAGAAGGATGAGAAGGTTGAAATGTTATGACCAAAGTGGTGATGTATAATAAATTCTATAATAAATTTTGATTACCTTCCTTAAAGGCCTTTTTCAAACATTCGTAATTAGACGGATAAAGTTCGTAATTTTTTAATCGTAAACCACCAAGTGAATGTTCGGGGGTAAGAATTTTTGGTACGGCTTGAGCCTAGTTGCTCACAACAATAGTGAAAGCTCAGCCGGTAAACGCTTAATATTTACCGATCGGATTAGTGCCTGCATACATACATACATACCGATTTGCGGGTACTTCCCTATCCTTTTCTCTTTTCTCACTTCTTTCTGCTCCTCGCCGTCTTATAGGCATGATTAGTCACATTGCAAATAAAATAAAAAAATTTGTTAGAAAGTGTGAAAAGTTTCCTTGTTGTCTTCTAGTCTTAATAGGGTTACAAGTAATATGGTTACCCGGTCGAAAAAATTTGATTTTTCCAAACGTCGCATAAAAATGAATGGAACGCAAGGTCTTCCTGGCTTTTTGGTTCATTTAAACGAAGCTTTATTTTATTTAGATAAACCGCGCTTTTATTTGGTTAGTTCTCGGCAGCTTTTGATTAATTAACGAGCTCGACATAAAAAAACTTATCACTTATTTGCGACAGGTTGAATAGAGACCACATATAACCTTTTAAAGTTGGTTCAGGTTTAGGCCCACTACATTAATCTGTTGATACAAAAGTAGACTAAATCCCTGGGAACTATTTTGGATGCCATGCTCTACCATGTCAAGACTACATAGATCGTACATCATTCGCATATCGTGGAAAATTTTTGCGTAAACCGTTGGGCCATAAAAATCTAATTCTGAGACTGAAACCGGAATTGTAAATGGCAACAGTTTGGCATTTCTTGTCTTATTAACACGAAAAAGTCACTTCACTCGCTCGCTTCTTGAAGTGCATCGGGTGAACTAAACTTTGTTGAAAAAATTTGAATACATTGCAAGCACTCCCAAAAGGGGTTCAATTCCATGATTAAATGGTGGAAAAAAAAACAAACCCCCTTTGGACTCGCCTAGGAATGGACCTGATAAGATACATAAACTTTTTTTTATATTTTACTTTAATCTTGATTTCATTACAATTGAATAATTTTTGGTTTAATTTTATCAAGTTTTTATAAATTCTTAGCATAAACTTCAGTTCAACTGAATGTCTGTCTGCCTACTGAATACCACAACACAAGATTTTAAAATTGAATTCGACAACATTTGAAAATCTTTTTATTCGTATAAATACAATACACTTGCAAGCGGAGAAACACATAGCATGGCAAAGGCATAGCAAACCACAATAGTAAGTGTCAGATATGTTTTTTCACAATACTACACTACAAATGCTAAATGTCATAATAAACTATAAAGACTCTTTTCCCTCAACGAATAAAAAAATAGAAAAATAAGGATAAGTAAGAAAATTATATTCGGGTGCGGTCGAGTCTTCTCTAACCTATACTATCAGTATCATAAAAGTAGCCAAAATTTATGAAGTTTCGATATTCTATAATACTGAGTGGGTGTGGCCGATTTTTGCCAATTTTATAAGACCATCCACAGACTGTAGCATGTGTTCTAGTTCACGGGTACTATGTAAAAAACCGCGTTTTTCTGATTTTAAAAGTAGAGGCGTTCTCAATTTATTTTACGCTGGAAGCGTATCCTTTATGCATGCAATGACTTGCAAGATTTTTACCAAAAACAACGCAAAAATTATTGCCAATGTATTTATTTTTCTGCTTATCACAGACATTGCCCAGCCGACAGACATGCTCACAAAAAAATGTTAGAATCAAGTTCAAAATGATAGACACTTTGTACCGTCTCTAAAGTTTCGTTTTGACCGCTACAAGCGTTTTGACAAAGTGAACATACCCCTATTCTTCGACAGTGGGTATAAAAAAAAAAACCAAATCACCATCTAGCACATACCATGTCATAAAGCAAAAGCAAAAATAAATAAAAATAAAGGAAAAAACAAATTTATGCAAATACTCTTTAATATGATTTTATTTCTTTCGTGTATGTCTATGTTATGTAGTTTTTCCATTTTCACTAAAAGAGTTGATCTCTAAAATCTTGTATCAAATTGTATTGTAGCTGTGTGTACCGATGATAAAGCTCGAAATATATACAAATATAATTTTATTTTTTATTATTGTTCGTGTTGTTGTATTGAATATGATTTCCGATAAGAGCATTTTGTGGTAATACCATTCAACATTATATTCCACAGCAATCAAATTGAATCAAACCAACATAATCACCAGCGTCATTATCATCATCACCATCATCATAGTGCACGCTGTACGCATGTATATACAACCATAGTGCGTAAAGAAAATGAAAAAAAAAAAAAAAAAAAGATATATTTTAAATAAATTTTTGGCACTGGTATCATACTCCAAACTGGCTACGATTTACAAACGATCCGCATCAAACGTATCATCTGCAACAGATTGTATCGCGTATACTTTAAATGTGTACGCGGAATAAATATTTTCAGTTACTTAACAATCTAATATATTCTAATTGCGTTTGTCCAATTATTCTTAGCTTTGTAATTATCGCCAAAAATAACTTAAAATTTTTTTCGTTTAAAATAATTCTTCTTAGGGCATAGAACGTAGTTCTAAACTTGGAAAAGATTTATTCAAAAACTTCTATCTATTTGCTAACATAAATCTACCTACCTCTACCGAACGTTCGTAGAAAGCATCGAAGCAGGGAGCAAAAAAAATATTTGTATTTATCAAGATATACTCCTATCACACTAACGCAACGTTGCTTAACTATTCCTTTCCTGCTCTTATTATTGGTTGGGATCTACCGGGAAATCTTGATATATTCGATACACTGACTTGTTGCTTATAAAAAAAAAAAAAAAACCTCAGAGGTAGACATTTCAATGCAGGTAATAATCCATACCCCCGGCTCTGTCACCCAGAACAGTCCGAGCAACATTCGAGCAAGCGTTTACAAATTATAATCATTTAAAAAGAGAGAAACCGATTTTTTTTTTTTGCCTTCTAGGGTATTTTAAAAAACTTTTTCCCGAAAACAATTCGCCAATTTTTTCTCACCCAAGACAAAAGCCATTGCAAATTTTTGTGCCTACACTCGGAAAGCGGCTGCTTCCACTTGTTCCCACCACAAACCACTTAGGCTAAAATTATATAAAGCTTGCACGTAGAAGGCTTGAAATAAATCTAACCTACTTTGATCGATTTGTCTCCCAGTCTGACCACATGTTGTTCTCCTATATAATACACTATTCTAATGCAAGGACAAAAGTTGTTAAAAATGGGTTGGATTCGACAACTTTTTTACTTCTAAATTTTGTCAAATTATGAGGAGAAGAAGGGGAAGAGATCAGTACAAACTTTCTTACCAAAAACTAGCCTTTATGCAGGGGCAAAGTTTTAGAAATTTATTATTGAGATTGTCCCAGAAGTTATATTCTATGGTGCTAAGTTTGAACAGCACAAGTTTATTTACGCACAATTTTTAAAATCGGGGTTGCATGTACGGTATATAATAGTCGGCCGTTCTCAAATTTAACTTCTTTTTTTTTCGGTGAAAGCAATTCATAAATCACTATGGTCAAATCCATTCTGCATTAAGCCTACGTCCACTTTAAATAATAAATGAACATAAGGTTGAATGAAATTTTCGGAAAGTAAACTGCAGCTGATTTTGGTTTTTATGTAAATATATATTATTTAAAGGATATAAAGTAAATGGACTTAAAACTAGCAGATTAAATTAGTAAAATATGACAAATTAGTTAAATTATAATGCCTAATAAAAAAATAATACTATGTACTATATTAAACCAATAATCACATAAACCTTATATAAAAGTAATGAAAAGATTTTTCTTAAATTGAAAGGAAAAGAAAAGTATGAAGAAACCAAGCACTTTATTGGACATATATATGTGATTTTATTATTACGTTTTTCTACTATCGATGCAATAAAATTTCATAGCTTTAAAGATTGTTAGGTCCGAGATTATGGAAAATATATTTATTGACAAAATCACCAAAGGGTTGAACAATGCGACAAGTTGTAGCAATAATAATTCTTTAAAAGTGCCTCTTCGTAGTCTTAACTTATAAGGGGGATTTCATTATTTCATTTCATTTTCTCGCTTTTAAATTTTAACTATATTCTGCATATACATGCATACAATAGTAAGAGAGTTGTACTGCTTGTTAAGGTTATATATGTAGAAGGCTAGTTAATCACGATCTATATGAAATTATTTAGTAAAAAAGATTTTAATAAAGGAGACACGACTCCACAGTGAAAGACAACCAAAGGTACATTTCTTTCCAGCTCGGAAATTTAAGGATCATAGATTTGAATAAATAAATTAAAATTAAATTAAATAACTTAGTCACGAAATATATTTTAAAAAATGAATGGGTTTAAAGCCTACATATCTACAGGCTTGATGTGCTTTCAAGCCCATTAAAAGCTATGTAAAAATTTCTCAGCAGCTCATCACAACTCAATCGAAAATAATATTACAGAGATAATAAAAAATTTGCAAAGAGAAAATGCCCACAAAAAAGATCATATACTTTAGGAAAATCGTAATGTCAATGAAAACGGGCCGTATGCCTCACGTTCCCTAATAATCCAAAGAAATTTCTTATCTTTGGTAAAGACATTTTAAAAGGTTCAGTACAACCAGTGTTACGATATATGGCGTAAAAATTTTGGTTACCTATTTTCAACAAATTTCATACACATTTTTAAAAATTTTTGATGAACTTTATAAAATCAAGATAAATTTGTTTGTATAACTTCTGCCACTATCTTTCTGAAACTATAACGTCCTCAACGATTTCTGAGCGAAAATGTGGATCCAGTCATTTCGGTGCGAAATTTAGGAAAGAGAAACGAAAACCTCTACACAGAAGTCTTCATGCCAATAAAACTTTTTCTTCTAATCACGCAGTCATGTAGGATGGCTTGCCGTGACGTTACGCTTACCTAAATCCATTTATTGGGGAAGGCATTACAAAATTTTTTCCTGACTCAAGGGATGTTAAAGCAGGCTTTAATTATCATTTTTGCTAAGAAATAGTTCCACACTACGGAAACTATGCATGATGGACCAATTTTATGCCCATAAGTAAAACTATAAAAAAAGTATAAAAAGTTTCCTCTTTAACATCAACTTTCACCACAAAAGAATAAGTGTCTTTCTACATTTTTCATTTTCGCTTTCAGTTTGATAGCTATTGTCAAGCAGTCATTTTTAAACTCTATAAAAATGTTGTAAGAGAATTTAATTTTATATTTTGAATTTTATAAATATCTGTTCACCAAATAATTGAATTAAAAATGAACAAATTTTGTTAAAAATAAACCACAGAAAGCAAGTGGGCTGCTTTAGATATGTGGCTTCTATGACTAATTGGCAATCAACAACAAATCGTTCTAATGAAAATTATTAGTAAATACAAGTGAATGAAAAATGAAATTTTATTTTTAGTAAGGTATACAAAGGAATGAAAAACTCATATACTGGTTTTCCAGAAATAAGTTGACATTGTTTCGCATCGTGTTACGGTTTAGTATGCGAGGATGGTTACTGTAATGGGAATGAAATAAACATTAAAAATCAAATAAATGCTTTTCGAGGAAATGAAAAATTCATAATACTTTCTAATGAAATACCTTATAACGTAAGCCCGGATTTTTTTATATATATTTTGCAATGTGTTGTTGTGTTATCGTGCCTTGAACATTCTTATCGTTAACAAGCTATTAACTTGTTTTAAATTTTTACCAAACTTAATATAAGTATCCATAAAAGTACTCTGGTCACAAACAATGTTGAAAAATATGTGAGAAACCGTCCAGAAAATTATATTCGCTTGCAATCGAATATTGTGCACGCATCACTTTTATCCGAAAAAAAAGAAGAAATATTGCAAGGCCAATATCTTAGTTTTCGATCGATAAGAAAGCATACTGACGCCTGATTGACGGACAGACGAACCGATATGCTTCATTCACTTCGGATCTTGTTTTAGGTAATTCGATTTGGATTTGGCTTGTTTACCTTCTTCCGAGTGTTGGGATTTTTTGTTTTATTTCAATGATGATGAATTTATCCTGAGTAAAAGTTTGAGCTTGGCCGTTTAGGTATTAATTGTAAAAATTTCTCTTTATCAAGCTCACATTATAATGCCGCTTGGAAATTTTTTTCCCGTGAATAGATACAATACATAAAGCGAAACTTCGCAATGAGTTAAATGGGGAAAGTAAACACTTCTCGCCAACGATCTCTCTTAGCATATAATACGAGATAGTTAAAGCCCAGAAGAAATGCTTCTTTTTCTTTTCAAAATGTATTCAGCGAGTCAAGAGCAAGATGCGTCCTTTATCATAAGAACTATGGCGTGCAAAATATCTTAAGATGAGATTACATAAACCGTATCATAACAACTAAGAGCGTTATCCCTTGGTATGGTTTTCATGTCTTCTTGAATGTATGGAAAGCAATGAATAAATAGCATGCAATGAAGCTGCGTGGCTGTTCATTGCGTCCAATGATACAGAAAAGATTGTATGCGGTTTGTACTCGTTTCGGAAATCGTAACTTGAGCTAAAATTGCCGCGATATTCATCCAAAACGTTATTTATCGGCATTCTCAATATAGGTGGGTAGGGCTTTACAGACTCGTTGCAAATTGAATATAATTTCTTTTTCTTGCGTCATTAAAACACAAAAAAGAAAATCGTTAATATTGTTCACTGGATATTATTTATGCAAAAACCAGACCCAACAAGAATGACAATCAAATATTATCAACTCATTATACATTCATCGTTATGATCATTGCTGTTAAATAATAAACAATTAATGATTAATTATATTTTTATTTCATCTTTTAAAAACAGGACGAACAAATTGTCATTCATCATCAACGCCGTCAACATCAAACCGCTATTAACGCTAAATATGTTAACACACAATTCTCGTATCAACAGTTTTATTATTACGATATTTTTAGTGCTATGATGTGACTGCACTGCACTATAAATCTATCAGTAAGGTTCAGTCAAGTGCTTGAAAAAGACGTTCTTTCTCTCATATTGCGTTTAAGGAAGAGATGAAGAAAGAAAACTTTGACAATTTCATTGTGTTCGTATAATATTCTTGTTGACATTTGTATCTAGAGAATATCATAAGTAAGAATTAGGAGCGAATTCGGTGCAAATGGAAGAAAAATGTCGCTCCACTCGAATTATATTTTTTTTGTCTTTTTTTTCAACTGCTTGGTAAATGGTAAAGTTTTCGTTTTCGTTTTAACGAAAGTATTCTATTCAATCATTTAATGGCTTTAGTTTTATAATAACTTAATAGGAAAATGAAAATTTGATATAATTCGCAATATGATTTATTCGTGATGGGTATTTTATAATATTAAAGTCATTCTTTCATTATTAGTGTCAACAGCATTTGCAATTTATCCAAATTTTTTATCGCAATTATTCTATGGAAAAATTCTTCTCCCATATGCTTGAAATTAAAAACAATTCTTTCATTGTTTTTGCACTTTCTCTTAAAAAAATTTATAAACGAAATAGGTAGAAGAACTACGATTTCCTTAAAACGAACCTTCGATTTCAATTCATAGTCACATTCAAAAAGGAAGAGAGGTTTTCCAAAAGTACTTGTGAAGATGCAACAAAATCCATAGATCGCAAACGTGGGAATTGATTTTACCATTTTGTGTCCATTCTCATGCCTGTCTTTCTTTTAAAATCTGCCTAAATATTTATTTTATGGGTTTGACCATCACAACCAAGTCTCGTCTATTTTTCAACACTCTTACTTGAATTTTGTGCCAAATGTAAGCAAAAAATTGGAGATCACGTTCTCTGGCTTTGTTTGCGATTATTTCATTTCAGGGGATTCTCACTGGAGGAAGGTGTTGCTTATTAGAATGTGATTTAAATATCTCCGAATTTATTAAATCCCTTTTTAATTTGCTTCGATTACGTTCAAAAACAATTTTACAAATATCTTGCTCTGTATATTTACAAATGGCTTCACTTCCGCTGAATATCAAATTTCATAGGTTCTTATTTCTCAGCAAACACTTGCACACTTGTCTGTCATTATGATTTTCCTATGGCTTGCCGGTCAAACTCGAGGTATTCAAAAACAAACTTGTCAATATAGACTTCGACGTCTGACCAATCCAATCAGTACAGATAAATGGCTGTTTCCTGTAATACTTAATCGGAAGTTTGGCGTAGCCAAATATGTGTGAGCTCATCCAAAGACGAAACAGCTAGCTTGAGGTGAAAGCAGCCATCTTCCTTCATCGGCGTTGGTTTATGATCTCTTACTAAAATCGACTGTAGATAGTGCAGTGAATTCAATATCAATATGTAGACCTACTATTGTTAGATCTATATAAAATTAACTCGGATTATATTGAATCCTTGATATTTCTACGTTTTTCATGACCAGTTATTGAGAGTAAGCAGTGAGTCGAAAAGGATAGAATGAAATCGCAGCTTAAGAGGTCTACGCTCGATCGATAAAAGTTATGCCTTCATCGATGACCATCCAGCCTACCTCTTTAAGGCTTCAGCTATTTATGCGGCCCCATGCCAGTTATAGTTAATCTTTATCGCACAGCAAGCTGAACCGGGGTATATCGACTTTGTAGTCACGTTTCTTGTCTCCTAATTTAGCGTGGTAGTAAGGAACAATTCCGCTTCTCACATAAGTTTCTTGGAAATTTTAAAAATGCTGTAATAAACGACGGATAATCTGACAGAATATCGTTCCAGATGCAGAATCACATTTCGAGCAGAAACATATTCACCTTCTTGGCGTTTTGTTACTAACACTTTGACAAAGTTAATTTACGAGTCTAACGGGCGGTGGTGAGGATGAAAAATTAATTTTATCAACAATAATGTAGTGTAAATATTAACAAGCAAAACCAATTAAATAGTTTTAAGCAAATAATAAAAATAAATGATCCCATGTATTCCCATTCAATTAAGCACTCACTACACTACAAAAAAGTTACAATTTAACCTTTAGGGCCAATAAATGGTGGAAACCGAAGGAATGACACTTTTTTTGGTACAATAATACCTCACTAATTGGCAACTAAATTGCATTGCAAGGCAAACCGTAACATACACGCAGACATTTATTATTTTAGCAATTTTTCTTCTTCTTTTTTTTCGATACGTTTTTTAGCTTTTGTTTTTAGTGGTCACATACCCAGAAATTACCAGCCAACCAACGACTATTTCCTGTAAAATTTTCTTTTATATGTCTGCGTACTTAAGGTATTTATGGGCTTGGGATGTGTGTGGTTTGTAAAACATTTCTTCGCTACGAGTGCTTGTGTTCGCTGTGTGCACTTATTTGTGTGTATGACAGCGTTTGCGTTTAAATGTTTGTGCGAATGTGTGTTTGCGTATGTGAATGCGAATGTGTACGCGTATGTATA
Source organism: Glossina fuscipes (assembly GCF_014805625.2). Taxonomy (NCBI): domain Eukaryota; kingdom Metazoa; phylum Arthropoda; class Insecta; order Diptera; family Glossinidae; genus Glossina; species Glossina fuscipes. The sequence goes on from NW_023998416.1 coordinate 2,165,856, forward strand.
TGTTTGTGTGATTATAGTTTTTATATAAATTTTTTTTTTTTTTTTTTTTGTAGCACGTGACTTAGTTGCCATAAATTCTACGGTACAGATGCTAATCAGCTAAATAACATAAGCGTACGGTGTTTTCTGTATTGTTTCGCAATTGCATTTAAGAAGAACTACGAAAAGGAAATGAGAAAGAAAACTGAAATATTTATAGTTGCACAACTTATATGTACGAAAAACAAGTAAAAATAGTATAAACGGCTAAGACCAACCATCAAATACCCTACACAACTTCCTCTACTACACTCTATGCACAGATGCAATATCCAACAGACAGACGAAGAGACAAACTGAAACCGATGTAGAATATGATTTTTAATGGATCTGTGTGACGATCTATTTTATGCACCCTTTCCCATAAATTTATTCCTTTTCATTCAAACCTTTGATTCTCTATAACAACAAAAGAGGGAAAATAATTAATTTTTTGGCAAAAAAAACTAACGAGACTGAACGGGAAGTATGTGAGTGTCCGTTTTGGGTCCGCTCCCAAAAAACGTTTCGCGTGACAACAAAGCGTCATTTTACGTATTTTATGATTAAAAAGGATTAAGAATTGAATAAGACGAAGCGTTATAGGGTACTTAAAACTCATTTTTGCCTGACTACAACTATTTAAATCCTTTTCATTTTTATTTTTTTTTTTGTTTTTTAAGTTGTGAATGAATTTGAAGGAAGCCTTTCTTGCACAGCGTGATATCTGATCACGTAAAAAAATGTCCACTACGTGCATATTTCGGACTTGTCTTTAGCTTAACATACTGAGGATTAATTTTATATACGCTTAACACCGATCTCTTGTTAACCTCTACCAGCGGAATTATTTGACACCCATCAAATAGGAAAAATGGTAATTGCTGCGATTCTTAGATGATGAGGCACTGAAATAGAGCTACCTTCGCAGAGCAAAGTAAGTATAGGGAGTAAGTATGGATCAAATCCTAATCCTTTTATATTCCCATATCCCATAATGAAAACCTAATCTAAATATATAAAAAAAAAAAATGTAACCAATGTGCACTAATAGAAAAAGTGAGTAAAAGCCAAGGACCAGTTCAACCTGTTTCTCTTTTCCCGATCCTTGCATTCGAAATAATTGTAATCTCGCAATCAATATTAAGGAAATTGGAGAATTTAGTATTTGAACGAAACTATGTGAGGTAATGCCGTGTGCAGCAATACATTCCTTTTTGAGAATTTGTAAGTGAATAGCACTCGATGGACTTTATTAGTTCTCTCTTATGGCCAGAATCCAAAAATATGCATTAGAGACTATAGCTATCGCGCTATGTTGAGATGTTGAATGCAGAAAAAAAAAAAAAAAAAAACAAAATGAGATAGAAAGCTGCGTGTTGCAACATATGTTCTTCATCAATGGCCACAAGGTGGGTTCGAAAATGGATAAGAGTCGCCGCCAACTATGCCCACAATTCCAAATCATTACAATTTGTAAATGTAAGTGATATTAATATGCTCTCTATTTAATCTTAAAACTTTTACGGGAACTAAGAACTTAGGGCAAACATGGGTCTTATCAACCTTTATTATCTTTACGCGGTGTTTACTTAAAAGTTGATACAAACACTTTGCAATGCCATTCTAAAGAGCCAGAACATTTTATTAAGTATTTCTGTATATTATTAGGCACAAGTTTGAAGCAAACAAACAAACAAATACGAATCATTTGTTTGCATATAGAATCTCCACATATTTATACAAAAGGAGTTATAATTGTAGCCTTATTCTTAAAAAAAACCTTTATTCAATTTAATGCTGTACATATAATTTCAATAAATTAGAAATAAAAATAAATGTTAGGATAGCTACACTTTTTAGAAAGAAATTCTTCCGACATAATGCAGCAAGTTACGACTTCCAAGCAAGAGAATTGAAGTCAAAGAAAAAGTCAACTTGGCAACATGTTTGGAAGAGAGAAGCGATCAACCTGACCGCAAAACAATAACTGACGCTTAAATCAATTTCTGAAATCTACCAAGGCATCTCAACAAATTGTCCATGAAGACGATTCCACTGATTTTGAAAGAAAGCAAGTATTTCAAGGATTTCCATAATTTCATAGGAAATCGTTTACATACCGTCGATAATCGTTTTGAAGATCTTTGCTGTCCCATCATCAATAATCGTGAAAATGGTATTAAAAGACCCGTTCTGATGAAAGATCAGGCGTCATTTCGCTCTGTCGATTGGTTAAATTATCTGTTAAATATTTTCCCTGAACCTAAACCTCTTTATTGAACGCCATAAAAAGCTGCTTTATGTCCCGACGGAGTAGTGGACATTTTCCGCATCAACTCGCAAAAAGATGTACCCAACGGTTTATAGCCGCAATAGTATTTCTGATGAACGGGTAGATATTGAAAGTGAACGTCTTCCGAATAAATAATAATGGGAACAGTTTAGCCATAATGGTTTTGGGAATGATTGGAATGAGCAGTGGAATATTATTATAAGGCTCGTAACTACTCTCCGTTTTAGTGCTTTTTCTTCTCTTTCACTCGTGGTGGCTACTATGAATTGTGATTGTAAAGTTAGAAGCATTGCCAGAATCTTTTGCCATAAATATCTTCGACATCGCAAGATTATTTGATATGGTTAGTTCCATAATCTCTTCAGCCTTCAAGAAACTTCCATTTCGATTCTGTTTTTTTATAAAATTTTTTAATATTTTTATAAAACCAAAAATCTTAAACTTGTTTTGCAGGTCGGATAGGGATTTTATTACAAAATATTTCTAAGCACAACTTTCATTCTATCATCAATTCATAGCTTTTCAGATTCAAAATTCCTGTTAAGATTATCGATATTGTGACATTTCAGTAATTCAATTATTGCCTCGTATAGTTCGTATAGTAACTATACTCAAAAGTGTTTTTTGTTAGGCTCAAACTTATGCAGATGAACTTGAGGTAGGCATACTGTTATATACTTTTATTATACGATGAGATTGAGAATCATTTTCCCAATTGATGTAAGCATTTTTGTCCGGTTGTCCTTCCGACAGGTTGCAACCTACAGGTCGCGACATTGAAAATATTTAAATAAAATTTTTTATACTGACGTGGCCCAAGGACAAAAGGCTACACCTCCACATGAAAAGTAACTAGGTAAGTGTTGTTGGTACTTTATGGCGGTAGGGAGCAGATAACTGGATCAGGCAAAGAGGTTTAGAGTATCCAAGGATAATAAGTTTACTTGCAATAGAAAATCAAACTCGTAAATGTCTTTTGACCAATATGAAGTAGAAGTGGTCGATTTCCAAATCTCTCCGAACATTCCCTTCCAATTCTCTGTTGCATTTTAATTCCGCTCTGTTCGAAAAAAATCTTTTGATTTATTCCTTATATTTTTGCAAACGATCTTTAGTCTTTTATATAGCCTTGATTAATATATATTAATATATTTAAATTTACTTGTAATCTGCTTGCACTTTTCCTATTTAATGCTTTTCCCAATTTATTTTGTTTCAATGTGTAAGCGTTTATACGCTGCTCCTGTTGCCAACATAAATAAGTGTCACAATTACTTATTGATAATAGTGTTTTTCAATCAATTCAACGGCGAGTGTGCGAAGCCCCCGTAGTGAAAAATATTGCGGAAATAAATGTTAGAAATTGAAAAATGTTAAACTGAAGAGGAGTAACAGAGGAAAACCTACGAACAAACAAAGCTACTACTACGTTTGTTTCAGTCGAAAATAAATTTGAAAAAAGAAACCAAACGCATGTAGAGCGGTAAATAATATTCGAAGGAACAGAATCGTGAAAATTTTTTGCCTTACATATATATATATATATATATATGTATATATATTAGAAAATTCGATATTGGTATCGTCTCCTCCTGCTGTGTTTTTTCGTTCCGAATTATATGCGATCATAAATGACGTATGAGTTGAATGCAAGTAACGCGTGTATTGGCCTTAGTAGCATTACGTTTATATATGAAAAAAAAAAAAAAAAAATTTGTACAAATAACATACAGGTCATGGAAATTGAGACTTATACACACATGCATCCTATATTCATATGCACATATGCTCGCGTTCATGTGAATGCAGAAAGGAAAGTAAGGTACCGTGCTGTACATTGTGCTGTACTTTGTTTTATTTGTGTGCAACACAAATTGCTGCTAATGTGATTTTCGTTTGATTTATTCATTTTGTTTCAATAAAAAAAAAAAAAATATATATATATATATATACGTATGAGAATTATTTTATAGGAGAATTGAAGCTGGACTATATCAATAGAAAAATATTTTGAGAAAAATATGAATTCCATATAGTATCCGTAAGCATTACGCTGATATTAAATTCAAGCTACATCCATTTCATGCAATAAATCTTGGATACAATCTTAAAGTATATGTAACACAAACACAGTTTTTTATGAATCATTGAGGTACTAGTATTATATGGCTACCGTGAATCTGAATAATAATATTTAAATTGAAAAATAGATTTTCAATAATATAGAGAATTTCTGCTAAAAATATTTGATGTACAAATAAATTTTCTATATTTTTTTTCATATAATTCAAATTTATATAACACATGTTTGTCACGAAGGTCAGTAATCGTCATACTCACCATCGTTATCTATGGTCTTTTGACTCCTATAGCATAATCTACCGTCTATGCCCTCGGTGTAGAAGCCTCGTGGCTTCGTGGCAAAATTTTGATGGACCGTTTCTTCGCTAGGTACATGACTACATCGAAGACCAGAACCAGTAGTAGAACCAGTTATAGAATTAAGATAGAGAAAATAAAGTTAAGTTACACAGGATGTGAACTGAAGAAAAAATACATGTTTTAGTTGGATTACTATTAGTAGTTTTAGTACTTTAGTAAAGACTCAGCAAATATTAGGAATGCTAATAACGCAAAGAATATCAATAATTCTAAGAATGTTTAAAAAAGGAAAAGTAGTAATTATCGTAAAAGTGTTAAGAATACTAAAAACACTAAGAATGCTAAAAATGGCAAGAACCCTAATTAAATAGTAAGAATACTAAAAACACTATTAATTATACTACACTATACTATACAAAGACATCTCCGAATAGTAACAATGTTACTAATACTAAGAACACAGAGAATATATTAAAGGCACTAAGCAGACCAAGCAAACTAAATACGTCAAGAATACAGCCAACGAAAAGAACATTATGAAATCAGGACAGGATCAATTAATTTATTTAAAGGTCCAAAAACAGCAACAAACCCGAAAATATTATATATATTTTTTTTATACTATTTAAAATTCTTCTTCTTAGAAGAACGAGTAGAAGCACTGAAGCTTATATCGCCTACTAATGCTCGCGCGTCAATTATTTAATTAAGAAGGAAACAATTATGATAAATCTACATTTTTCTAGTGACGGCAAGGCTCACAAAAGCAATTAAAGGTGGCAAAGAGACAAATGGGTCCCAGCAAAAGTTCCTAAAGTAGGAATCGATTTTGAATGGCACATGGCACCTGTAAAAGTGAGGCAGTACCACAAAATCGTACTCAAGTATTGATCTGCGAACACCTCTTAATAAAACCTAACCTGACCTAGCTGACCTAGCTCTATTTAAGGAGAGCTTAATGTGCAGATTAAAACATGGCCTTTGGACGAGTAAAATCCTTAAATCAATTTTTGTGACTCGTTGAAATACTCAATAATGAATGAATTCCCCTTTGTCGTTTAATCAAATTATCTAAATCAGGCTGAAGGATTGCCGACGTACGTTAACTTTTGTTTGGACTTAATCATTGAAGAGTGATCGTTGAAGCACAGGATGAATAGAAAGAGTCCTAAGTGACTGCAATGAGGATTACCTGACGTTACCGGAAATTCATCAAAAGTAATGGAGATGAAAAGATCTCTGTATGATCTGTTGTAAATATTGAATGTACCAAGGCAATCACACCTTACAGTTTACGATGATTATCGTAAAGAAAATGGCAAAATTAATTTTTCCCTTTCTATATTCCAGAATTAAATTTTTGCATTTAATCTTAATTGACTGCCATAGGTTTCTATGAAACTACGGCTTTTGTTTAATTGTCATAGAGAAAGCATTCCTGCTCGGAAGTTATGAAAAGTTGTTTCCTTCATTGGAATTGTTTTATTTATCCTAAGTTCGTGATTTCCAATTCGTATTTTATTTTTTTTTTTTTGTTTTTTTTGTTTTTTTGAACAGCAACAACATAAAATTTTGCAAAACAACCAACATAATAAAGCAAAAAGCTCATAACAAAAAGTAACAGGAGTACGTAAAAGAAGCAAGAAATTGAAACAACAACAAGAATAACAGCAGCACAACGACTCTAACAACAGCATAACAAAATATGAGTAACTATTTTTAATTACACTCCTAGTGTTAGTGACCGTCTGGGACCAAAATGTTGTGCATAATTAATCTTTGTGGAATAATTAGTTTTAATGGTTGTGAATAAAAAAAAATAAAAAAGCGAGAAAAAAGAGTATGTGAAAAAACGCATAATAAAGGAGCTGATGAAATAAAGTAGTTATTGTTGTTGTTGTTGTTGTTATTATTATTATGGTTCGTTTCTCTTAAAGAGATAAAGGTTATAATATTTGAATTTATAAAAACCCGGAAGATAGCACTATAAGCAAATAAGACAAATAACCGAGGGATTCATTTTTAAATTATAAAAGAAGCAATAAAAAATACAAACGAATAATGAAGACTAAAAGTAAAATGAATAAAAAAAACGGAAATGTTTTCAAAATAGTTTAAAAAGGATGGAAAATGTTAGTAATTTATTAAGATTCGTTGAAGCTATGTTAATACAAGAAAATTAAATGAATATCTAGTGAAAGTGTATCTTTCTTAAGCACAAGATCACGAAGTGTTTGTATTCCTGAAATTGTAGACTTCAGTTAAAAAAATAATAGTCTGCACTCTTTTATCCTACATTTTGATTTGGAAAATCTCTCTTCTTTTTTCAGTATATGGATGTGTATGGGAAATAGTCCGACTTTTCAATAACGTTCATGCTTAGTCCAAACCAAGTCCGTATATTAAGTTTCATTAAAGTACTTTGAAAAGCACACCCTTGGGGAAATATCAGACTATTAAATGGACAGACATGCTTAAACCGATTCAAGAAGTTATTCTGAAACGATTGATACAATAATACAATAAATTTATATAACGTAACAAAGGTGGATTCATCTCAAGCCCTACTAAATAATAAACTCATTCGCACAAGGATAATGCATGTTTACCACAAGTGACGTTAGGGCATAAAATGAAAAATTTTGAATTAACACAAGACATATAACTCTTCGGCAAAGTCGCTAAGTCCTTCTATTAATAAGCATTAGATAGAACGCCTATAATATCTGCTATGTCGTAAGCGTGTTTCGATATATATATATATATATATATAACTCATCTTTAATGTTTCTATATACATTAATGTATATATATAGTAAAGTATTTAACAGCCATAAACACATTACAACTGGCCTTCTGCCAAATATTATAAATAAATATTTTTTATTGTTTTTCTTAAAGCCTTCTTTTTTAACTCTGCCGCGGTCATAAATCTATATTCGTACATATGTTGAACAGCAAGAGTGCTCTTGCCATAACACGATAAGGAATGTTGTATGTGTTTGTTTCAAATTCTCTGCTACTCTTCGAAGTGAATACATTACTTTTGCTTTTGCCCAAGTTTAATCAGGTTTAGCTTTACTTTACTTTATAGGTCAAAATTATAAATCTGATGTCTTGGTGCTAGTTGTGCAATAATTGCATTATATTGTTGTGCTATTACACATATATATGCTGAATAGTATTTTATGTCACTTACTTACATTTTATTTCACATTCAACAATTGCGATTCTTACGTTCACATAGTAAGTTACTTTTAAGTTATTGTTAAGTAATAAGAGCGAGTATATACCAAAAGATTCGGTCTAAGCTAAGTGTAACTTCTTGCTCGTGCTTTTTGCTTTTCTTACAGAACTTTTCGACTCTGTGCTCTTTATTATTGTATTTCGTGTTGCATGCTATCATGTACCGTTAAATTGTTTAAATATATATAATTATGTGCATTTTCAGGTTTTATTATATTTTTCTTTAGTTTTTTCCCCTTCTGTGGCGAAACGCGATGGCTTGATTCAATTTCCTTTAAGGAAACTTTTTATTTGTTAATGGTGTAAAACAAATCTTATAGAGAATTTGAGCTAAATACAACAACAAATAATGGAGAAATTTTTGCGAAAAGTATACAACAAATAAAAAAAAAAAATTATTCGAAAATTTTCTTTTTACACAACCGTTGAGATATATTGCGAAAATTTTGTTTAAAATTACGTAATTAATTTATTACATAATTTATTAGTCAGAGAAATAAGAAGAGATGAAAATTAATATACGGCGGTTGTACAGGAAGATTACATAAAAAATACTACAAATAGATGAAATTAAAAAAAAGATTAAACCATTTTCAAATACAATTCTCGTTGTATTTAATCCCTTTGAAAGCGAGACTATAAAATCTTAAGAAAGCTTTCGCGTACGCAATAATCAATATCTAAACAAAACTTTTGACAGTTGTGTCGTGACAAGTGACATTTTTATAACGTTGATATTCCTTCACTTGTGCAGTCGCAGAAGTGCTTTTGCCCAAGGACGAGGTTACTGAAAATTGTTCAGATGTCACCATTTTTTCATTTCCGTTCCATACAATGCCTTATTTTAAAAAATTGTTATATCAATAACTGTAGGGTGGTATAAGTTATTTAATGGTAGGCCGTGGTCCAGATAGTCGTTTTTACTTGCATAGTTTGCATTATTTTTGCACTATTTTAAGTGAATATTAAGATAGGTCAGGACCTATCTACACCATACCGACGCTACTTCTATTAATACCTAGTTTCCTAATTTCCCAGAAAATGCTCGAGAAGTTTCGAAAAATGTACAAATTGTTTATACCTTAAAGCATCAATGGTACAGGATTAAGTTTGCGTAGCTGTGCGCATAATATTCAGCAAGACTTACGATAATCCCAACTTTTATCATACCGATCGATTTAGGATTGTTGAGTCTATGCAACCCTCAATTAGATCTTCACTGATTGAGGTTAATGTAAATAAAGTTCGTCGTAGATGAGAAAGAATCATTGAAACGAAAGCAGTTTGACAAAGTGTACGTATTAACAACCCACTTATTATCCTATGGCGAACTCACACCTTGTATTTATAAAAATGGAGCTGGTTTTCTAAATTTATATTAAAAAAAAAAAATATTACGTAATATCCGGACTTTCACATATGAAAGAACGAATTGCACTCTAGACAACTCTTGAGACACAATATTTTCGTTTAGCCTTGCCATATTGTACCGCTTCTGGTCATAATTTTGCATCTAGAAGGGAGAAGTGGCAAAAAATTTCAGAAAATATGACTTTTGGCGTCAATTTCACTTTTATTGATTTTTGTTTTTTTAAATGGCGTGAAACTGGACCATATATGTAACAGATTTCAGTTTAATGAAAATTTACGTCGAATCTCTCTAGAGAAGTGTACTTTGAAACTACAGTTGAAATTGTAAGACCAATGTACCACAACTGAAAGAGGTAGAGTTACGCTAAGCTCAAAAGTGACAGTTTCGAGAAATAGACGCTTAGAGTCAAAGTTCTAAGGTTCGAATTGAAAGAAATTTTTGTGCCTGTGGTTGATGTATGGCCTTTGAGCATATCAATCTTCCCTCATTTTCGATGCGCTAAAAATACTCATAACTATGCGACTCCAGAACTATGCGCAAAAAATCAACTTTTTGGACCGTTTAAGGTTGCACTGGTTTAACACTTACCTTTTCACCTTGTTCTGGAATACTTAAAGAATTCAAACCAATAAAGAAAGCGCGCAAGAAAAGTACAAGATATTATTACCTCGTAAAAATTTGGTGAATATTCCTGGGAGAGCAAACTAAACGTCGAGGACGAACATTATAATAAATATTGACCTTAGATCTGATAAAAATATGATAAGAGGACATCTGCGATCAGTTTATTAACTTGTCGACAGCTAGCAAAATATCTTTTAATTTCAAATATGTTTGTTAAGTTCGTAAATACCAAACGTTCTGAAGGCGAATAATATAAACCTTTTACCTTTTTATTGATTCGCCTTAAAGTTAAAAGCTGGTATTGTTTTTCTTCTTGCGATATTGTCAACTCTGGCATTTCATACAACAATTTCCATATGTCAAAGTATGCTCTTCTTTATGCATTGCAGGCCAATGCTGAAACGTTTACGGGTACATAGCCCCTAACAATAAGTATTGCGATAAAATAGATTTTTCTGTAGATATATTTCGCACGTTAGTGAAATCACAGCTTTCCGTTTGAACTGATTGTGTTTTCATTCTTATTTCATTTTATTTTTTTTTTTTTTTTTTTGTTGTGATAAATTTTATTTATTAATAACAATAAATGATAAAAATGAATAAAATATGTTCAAAAAGCGCATTCGCTTTCTGTTATGTGTTATATACATATATGTTTTCAAGGAATTGTTTTCACAATATTTCAGCAATAAATATTGATCACATATCCTTTCCACACTTCGTAGTATTGATTTCACTTCTGTTTTTATTTTTTTTCCTGCAAAAGTTGCATAAGTAAATCCTTTGTATGTCATGTAAGTAAAGAGAAAATTTAAAAACATTTATTATAACATAATATTTTATTTATTTGATTTATACTACAGCGAACAAGGTTTTGCATTTAAAAACAAAAGGCCTTAATTCAAGTTATGGATTTGAAAACAAAAATATTAAATTTATTGCTTTCAGTACACAGTAACATAAACAAATATATAGGTACGTATGAATAGAAATTTTGAATATTCTCCTATCATATACACAGGTAAATGAAGAGATTTTAACAAAAGTAATACTACGAGCATTGACACAAAAAAGTAATATATTCGGCTTATTAATAACTCCTTCTATGTATGTAATAAAATTGAAATATAAAATCGATACTGTTTTTATTTTTTTTTTTTAGTATTTATTCATTTGAATTGTAAAACTATATATTTTTACGAAAAACATAGCTTACTATAACGATATAATCATGAAATATGACATGGATATGACTAGGAAGCCTTACTATCAATATTTTGCATAAAATTCGATAACATTTCTACTGTGGCCATAGATCATAAATTTGTGAAAGGAAAAGGAAAAAACAGAAAAAAAAATAAAATTTTCTGAAAATTAACAAAGTACAGGCAGTATGTCCATTAATCAATTATGTGGGAAAGAATAAAAACGAAATCGAAGAAAATTTAGGCAGCAAGTTGAAATCGCTTTATTTAAATGAACTTAAAGGCGAAGTCACTGTACATATTTCAAAAAAAATTTGTTTTTTAATAGATTAACAAGTGCTTTGAATTCTTTAGAATATGCAAGCAAGAAATGTTTCTTTGAAACTTTATGCTTCACTTTAGATGCTTAGAAAAGAGTATCTGCGACAAATGAAAATTTGCTGCGAAGTTTCAGCCTAATATCTTTACTCATTCATTCATGTTCATTTCTTACTGCTCTAATATATGCACAGATGTATTTAGGACATGCCCGTGTTCATACAAAACCAAAAGATTTGGCTGTATTTTCATGAAAGCGGCAGTCGAGTCCGCATGAAGGTGAAGGCGTTTTGTTGCCATTTTTTAATATTGTTCAACAATAATTTCTTTTGTAACACTTAAATATATGCTTAATAATCTCCTCAAATATTATCATTCTATCATCGGTCCCGCTATTTCTAGAAAAATTGTTAAAAATACGCTTTATTTTCAGGCTGTTACAGTAATGCTACCGCTTAAGGCAGCATGGCTTCATCTTGGTATATACGAATAACGGATTCAAATATTTCTTTCGCGCCACGTAGAAAATATTTCATACTACGCGAATACCGCAAGTGCATGTGTTATCCAACATATTTATTTATTGTCACTGTAAACCAAACGTAACTTTCCTCTTCTTCAATTCGCTTCTTTCAGTTAAACTGAAAGAAGCGAATCATATATTAAAATGTTGTTTTTTTAAGTAAGAGTTAACATTCCCTATTTGCTTTGGGTTCCTGTTGAAGTTTCATCTTTTTCTAATGAACACTTTGCTGGTGTATTAAATGGCCTCTGCGTTTGTTCAAATAAAGCTTTAATGGCTTCATCTGTAGCCATTAAAGGTTGGCTGATAAAGTCAAGTGATTGTATAGCGTATTTCTCCGCCTCACATAGTGGACTTGTAGAAACTGTCGATATATTTAAGTTACCATCTGGCATTCCTACTCCTGTGTGTAATACCATTTGTTGGAGAATATTAAGATTTTCGGCGTTGGAAACCGATTAAAAATGAGTTTTATAATTTCAACTTAGCGCTAACGCTGACGCATATCCAAATTACTCTACTATCCTTTCTTTTCTTTTAATGTCCAGGAGTTTATGAATTTTTCGAACAATTAGTGTTTAGATAGAGAATTCAATCCGCACTTTACCTGGGCCATCAACCAGTTGGTTAAAGTGCGCATATTTGAAAAAAAAAAAAAAAACATTTTCAAGTTCATTTGCAATAAATATTAGCGATTTACGTGTGAATCATTACTTCCCAAGTATTCTAAGTGTGTGTGATCGTTAAAGGAATTAAAATAAGTGATTTTTATTGATTCAATTTTGCACCTGTTACAATGCTTGATGCGGAGCCTCTTAAATGAAGCGTGCATCGCGAGAATGGCTCTGGTGTTGACATTTTTAATATTTTCAAATAAAAATATTTTTACTAATAGTTAGCTTACATAGCACAACTAAACAATCCCCTCCAATACTACTAATCCTACTTGTCGAGAATGGATGGCGTTGTCATTTCTAATATTTTAATAATCTCCCCCACTACTACTACCCTATCACATTTCTCTCAAAAAACGTTTTTTTGGGGCTATTACAACAACGTTTGCACTCACCACTTAAACAAGTGACGTTTATGTGACGCAGAATATCATTTCAAAAATTACTTCATTGTTTGGATACCAATGGGTATGTGAAATTTCGTACTTGGCATGTATGTATTAGCATAAATCGTATTAAAGTGTATAATTCTTATGCCGGCAATCGAAAAATAAATATATGGTAGAAGAAATACAATCTTTATGGTTGTACATCAAACAAGTTATGCGAAATATTATATTCTACACGACAAATGCGATTGATGCGAATAAATTCCTAAGTTAATAAACGCAAGACGGGACATCCCATCATGTGGTATTTTTATTGTAAGAATTTCTCCAGAAATTGCCGGCTGGAGAAGAAGACTTGTTGTTGTTCCACTTATATGACCAAGTTCAATTCCGACAAATGCTTTGACCTTGACATTGTCAATATTTACTTAATATAATGGCGGGAATAGATGAGAATCAACGAAGGTGTAGCGCTCCGCTCATAATAAATAGTAAAGTGAAATATTTTATAAACAAGTCAAAATATCGTAGTCGAACTAAGCCGACCCTTAAATGCTCCGGACTACTTCATTCTAACAAAATGCTTCATAGAATTCCGTCATAACATACTAAAAATTATGTATCGTTGCCATGCTCGAGCATTAAAATCAAGCATCAATTGGGCACAAAACAATGAGAAAAACTAATAGATGTATCAAGAGAATTTTTTGCTGAAATTACTCTGAGCATAAATGCTCGAAATCGAAATTTATATGCGATGTCTAGTCGTTAAGAGCATAATCTGCTGACTTTTGATATTAACTATTACATTTTTTCGATTACTAGGCTCAATAATTTTACGACAACTTGAGAATATTTTAAATTTATTTATATATATATAGATATTAAAGCATTTGTGTTTGCTAAAGTTTATACTTATTTTTTTTTTTTTTATTACATATTTCTTTAGTAAACAAATAAGTTTAAGTCTACGCTTACATTCGCTTATCCCGTTAAGGTCAAGTATGAGTGCTGTGGTTAACTGCAGCCTAAGTGATGGAGATAAAAAGTTTTCTCTTTGTAGTTAACTATAATTTCTCTCTAACTTTTGTATAATTTCATTTTCTATTTTAAAAGATATATTTTCTTCGTTTAATTTGAGAAATATTCATAACAACATTACATCTATACTTCGTAGCAGATCACACATATTAAAATTCTGGTTTTCACCCTTGCTCTACATATGAAAGAGAAAAGTACAAATTGTATCTAAGCATATTCTGTAAAGAAGTGAAAAATGAAAAGATATAACTGTAATATGTGTATATACTCTTGGCTGCATGTGTGCATGTATGTATGTATGTGTGTGTGTGTGTGTGTGTGTAAATGAAAAGAATTCTAAAAATTTTCTAAAACCCACAAACTAACTAACTTGAGTAATAAGTTTAAGTGTCTGCTGTACTGCTAGAGAGCAAAATATATATGCAATCTATGTATGCAAGGGGTCGGGACAAAGTCTTGCAGATAATGGGTGTTCCATTAAGTTCGCAATATGAATGTAGAAGGCACATGTAATTTCTGCATAGAAAAGATCAGAAATGAAGTCATTTGCCAAAAGTATTATTCGACTTGGTAATATTGAAACCGGAATTTGCTTAATTCGTCACTTGATTTGGGTGTTTTGCTTAAAGCCTATCTCTAAGCAGGCGGCCGAGTTTATTCCCTTAGGAAGGGTTATGCTTCTTTTTTTATTTCCTTTTTTTGCTTAAAAGAGGCGGCAAAGGGGACCTTATATAGAATAAGGAGGATTTAGAGCGCGGGATCCCAAGAAGAAAAAATCTAAAAAGAAAGCTAACTTTGTGCAACTCTTTCATTTCAAAAATTCATCTTTCATATAAAATACACTACGGTAAGCCATAAAGCATTGAATACTTTAAAGAACAGAATTTGTGGCAAGGGTTTAACGTGGGTTCGTGCCTGAAAGGCTAAACCCCACGGTGGCCCAAGCCACTTTTAAGCGTACTACGCCCCCTGGCGAGTTAGACAATCCCCACAGAGTAGGGGCCTAAACAGCACTAGAGTCCAGATCAGTTTATTGTGTATGGAACAATAAACCCCACTCTGGTGAATGGCGAGGCCTAGCTGCACTCAATTGTTCCATTTTAGCTAGGAACTCGCCAACCACAACCACCACGAGTACTCCCCGAAGGGCCGCACCCAAGCAGTCAGGACTCACAAATTGATCAACTGACTGCTTCCGCCATAAGGCTTCCACTGTGCTGTTGATCAATTACCACCATTACCCGCAGGCATCCGTGACATGTGTTCAAAAGTAAAAATAGGTAAAAGGGGAAAACTTATTCGTCATATCCCTTTTCCATTTTTGCATGTATTAATTAATTTACCAGACCTTTTCTATCAATCGGCCAAAGGGAAGGCCGTCCGTCAATTCCTTTTTGCATTAATAGTATAATTAATTTATTTATTACGACTTAAGGACAAAGTCCATCATATACCCGCAGGCATACGTGGCTTTGTGAGACGAGCTTCCTGACCCCCGTGGCTCCCAGTTTGTTTTGCAAAGCCTTATGGCATACTTTGGGCGGTTGTTAAAAACAACCGTACTTGCTTCGGATTCTCCATACTTTCCTGGTTGCCAGCCCCAAGTGAACTACTTTTCTTCAAGATATATAGGTCTCGGGTATTGCACTGAACATGGTAGACTAGTCTAATGCACTCTACCATGCACTCGCTACATTACTACCTTCATTGTACTTAAATACCATTCAATATATTTCCTCGGTAGTAATTAGCTTATTGAGTAAGAGCTCTTCTTCCAGCCAACCCCTCCACCATCTCTCAGAAACTCGTCGCCGAGTTAGCAGCCCAAAACCTTAAACTCTTCTTAGCCGGCCGAAGCCGTTGCCCGGGGATCACCGCTGGGAGGTGAGAGTTTCGGCACATCTATGCTTCCCATCAAAGCATAGTTCATCTCCCCAAACTTTAAAGAACAAGTTGAACAAAAGATTGTTGAGGTTTTTGAATAATTTCATTATACATACATTTTATAAGATTTCTTTACAAAAAGAATAATGTACGCTAATCCATCTTTGTCGAATGTTTTGTATTACGCATAGGCTTCACTTTAGCTTTTTCTAATTTTTCATTTTGAAAATCAAACTTGGGAAAAAGTTAGGAGCGATTCATTTGAAGACACCTTCTAACGACAAGGAAGAAAAAATCTTTTCAGTATCTAAAAAGACGAAGGGGCGGGAGGTACAAAAAATTTCTTTCAGTATAGTTCTAGCAATACGCTACCTACACATATTCAAAGGGGCAATAAAAATGAGCAGTTTGTTCATATGGTGAAGTGGAATTCTGCATATAAATCAGATTGCAAGCAAATTAATGGAGACAATGAGATATGTTTTGAAATTGCATTTAAAACTATTCTAAACATATGTCCATATGAACATGTCCACATGTACATTAAAGAAATTAAAAACAGTGAACAAAATATAAGACAAACCTTACAAAATACATGAAAGATAAAGTTAGCAAAATTATGGACATATTGTTACGAGAGGGAAATGGAAATTAAAATTATACGTCACAAATTGATCAAAGTTGATCTCAACATTTTTCGAAACACTTCACTGATCAAAGTTAAGAGTATTTTCGTCCTTTGTTGTCATCAAATTTTTTTTCATAGCTTTAATTAGATCGACACTTGTATGAATTATGACGAAAATTTGCGAACAATTTCCGAAATAAACTTCTCGTATAGTTTCAGTATATTAGATAAGCATTCAAAATAAATTTTTAATATGCGTTTTCTCGCCAATCGTCAGTTGTACAGATTCTTACAGTGTTTAACGTGAGTGAATGATTTAATCTCACAGCGAAAGCAGTTCATAATTCACTATTTTGTAAACGTCGCGACCTACCTACCATCTCATTGTTAAGTGGTCCCACGAAACTTCGGGCTAAGCACGGCCACCACGGCATTTCCCGAAGAGCTCTACCCGGCAAGAAGGCGTCCATTCTGGCAGTCTGATGGGAAGTGCATCGTCATACCAGGAACCACTTTGGACATCCTCCACTTGGTGACCTGTCGTTTTTTGGACTTAAGCCAAACTATACTGTCTTGGGTATTATCTTACTGTGCGTAACCGTTCTCTCATCCCTGAAGACCGCCCAGCACTATACTTTCTCAACGAAATAATGTTTCCGAGCATGTTAGCACATAGGAAACACGCACCTACGGGAGAATGAGAGAAGAAAACGTCTTCGTTCCTCTTAAAAGAGAACCCTATTCCGATACTCCCTTTAGCCTTCCAGAAGAAAAACCCTTTGCCGAGTGAATGAGCAGCCCTAATAAATAAGAGCTATAATCTAACCAGCTGCCGTTTATAGGGACCCCCACGAAAATGTGACGATTTCGGTACGTCTATGAACATCTGAAGATTTATAAAGTTTCGCTCCCCTTTGACAAAAAAAAAAAACAATTATCTATGTTAAATTTGAGTCACCCCAGTTAACGTTTAGGGTTTCCATGACATGTAAGCATTGACAGTACAACAAGATATAATGCTTTGTACCTTATGATGAAAAGAGGAATTAAAGAATCATAGGGTATTTAAAAGTTTATCTGTCGTGGTTTAAAGTTGTGACCTTTAGCGGTGCGTCAAAAGCAGTCAAGCAAAAGATGAGATTGGTTGGCCATGCCCCCATTACGATCTAAATAAGCCTGTGGGAAAAAAATGTCATGTACTTCAACTCTCACTTTTATTTAATAGAACTGTTTTTTTCCATTCTCAACGGCTTTTGTACAATTTTTCCAAGTGTACGTTCAGAGCAATTCTTCTTAAAATAAATTGCTTCCAGATAATAAATGTGTCTACGTAAGTATCCAATATAATTTGTCTCTTCTCCAGCGTTAAACTGTGTTAATATTGAAGAAGTTTACACATAGGCATGTACAATATTGTATGCTCCTGTGTGTCCAGTTTGTTTGACTGGCTTAGTTTTGTAGCAAATCTTAATGTTAATTAACTGTGAATACAAATAGGATTTATTTATATCAAATTTATTGCTTGATATCAAAAACTGGGACTCAACTAAGTATTAACAACTTAAAAATTACACAAAAGATCACCAATAATGGCATAAATTACGAGAGTAACTCCTGGCGCATACATACGTTTCTTTAAAAGTCGATACAAAATTGTTTTGTAATGTTTTCTCTTTAAATTGCATCTTTTTTACAATTTCTTTCATCTTTCATCTTGTTTTTCGCTTGTCACTATGAATGTCATAAGAAATTGCAACTACTGTCAAAAATGTCAGGATCTAAAGTAATTAAAAAGCGATTAGTGTCACTGTGTGACAATGAATTCAATTATGTGCCTGGGAAACGTTGAAAACAATATCAATGGTTAGATTTTTTCATTGCTCTTTTATTACGTTTTTGCTGTTTTGTTCTTTGTAAGTATCGCAAAAAGAAGAAGAAGAAGACGAAGACGAAAAGAAAGCTAACCGAAAAAACCATACAGAACATGATTTTTTTTTTTGTGTCTTCAAACCATAATAAGTGTTAAAAAAGAAAGATGCGCACAAGAAAAAAAAAGTACCTTGAAAATTGCGTATGTATAGGACAACAATAGAAAGATGGAAAATTCGCCCAACTATGGCAATAATCGAGGAAAAACATATTCTTCGGAAAGCAGGAGATTCTCTGTATTATGGCTGAAAGGGGAAACCAAAATTTAATGCTACAGTAAAGCTACGCAGACATAACAGTTAAATATGCTATCATCATGTGCTGGTCGTTCGAGCCTCATACCTTAACCGTTCTCAAGCTTCTTGTTCTTTTTTTCGTTTTTTTTTTTTTTCTTGTTTCATTTAAATCTATCTTTTTATGTATAACTCAGTCTAAACAATTGCATTTGTTGATAACATCTCATGATTATGCTTTTCCTGCTATCTGCAGATTTTCAGTGAAATTCTTTCCTTTTTTTTTTTCTTATTTTGTTTTTTAATTTTTTTCTCTCTCATTTTCTTTGTTTTTCTCTTTCTTTATTGCAACTTTTTTCAAATCTTGATAATGATGTTAATGATGACATTTTCAGCAGGCAGGCTGTTATTGCTGATGACGATGAATTGCTGAAATATAATGAATCTCTGACTCAGTGTAGCCGCCATCTTTCTATGAGCAAAGCAACGGTAACAGATGCTCAAGCGTATCGTTTAGTGCATTAGGCATAACATATATATATATATATATATATATATATATATACATAACGAAAGTCATCATTATTGTCCCATTGGTATTGTCTTACATTTCCTATATTTGTTGTTATGTCAAAGAATGAAATTGTCATTAATATCAAAATGTTTAAATGCGAAAAAGGAGACCGAGAAAATATGATAATAAATAGTGAAAAGGTTTATAAAAGACGTAGAAAATCATCAATATTAACATTGAGTAAAAAGAAAAAAAATCAAGAAAAAATTACGTTTTCTTAAGATTCTTGCCTTTGATAGGCATTATTTCTCCTTCTGTTTCTTTCTTAGTCTTTAAATCTTTGTTCCATTTACTCAGCAACGGAAATGTATGCCATAAAGTGCGGCAGCAATTTTTTGTACGACACATACATTGCGTAAATTTATTTCGTATGTAGTCTGTTTATTTAAAAAAAAAAAATTATAGAATATATTTTATGCAAAGTATTATCCATCATTTGCCAATACGTCTTCTATCATGCGAACAGCATGTAAATCCCGCCTCTTCTACGGGTGTTTAGAAAGAGAATCCCGAAATCTGATGCAAAAAGGATAGACGAGTATTCCAGATCATTGCTGCGAATTTTTCATAATTGAATGAAACTTTGCAATGTAACTCATTGCCCAATATTTTATCCATTTTTCGGCTGGCATGTGAAATGCATATGCCTTATGCCTTGTGTGCATGATGTAAAAGAACGAACGCGAAAATTCATTTCAGCGTAGCTTTCTGCATTTTGTTATTGGTAGCCTTGCCTGCGAATGCACTCAAGTGACCGCACTAAGCCATGACACGACGGGCGTTCTTAATGCTTCGCTTCGCCTATACCATGCTACCCTTTGTATTACGATAACACATGCCCATTTAAATCATCCGCCACATCGCAATTAACAATACATTCGTATTTGGTAGAAAATTAGAACGATAAGCATAAGATAAAAGTAGTTTATGAATACTTCCGCAATGTCGCATAGACTACAGTGTTGAACCTGAAGATATCGCTCTCCCATGAACCAATCGCGTCCTTATCAAGTGTGAGTGTGCACTATCGCTAGTTTCTTATTATTAACTTTAACTTCAATTACAATCGAGCACAACCTATAGCGTACTGGAGTTCGTTAAGAACGTCGACATATTCGACCCGTAAACTAAACATTGACTTACATTGGGCAAAAAGATGGATAGATTTTCGCACAGAATTAGATCGACCCAAAGAATGAGTCTTAGGTATTAATATAAATGTAAGTGTAAATGATTGATATAATTAAAGATGAATCTGTTTCAAGTACATTCGGATGCGGGAGACATCCTTACCACCTGCAAATAAACTTACCATAATTTTTTTGTAGCGCATAATAATAATTACCAATAGCCAATCGTAATAGAAAATGTGTCTTGTAAATTACTATCGAATGTTTTCACCATTGTCCATAGGACAATAATTATTTTTGCTCTTTTGTTTCTATTTACCTAATGATACGGTCTTTATCTGTTACTCATTCTCAATCTTTGTTCTAAATCATAAACAATGGCTTATTTAATCCGGTTCGTTGCCTGGAAAATGTTTGACAAATCAAAGCCTGAACAATGGCCACTAACGTTCACATTTAGAACAAAAGACCAAAGATTAATATTCTATAAGGGAAAACAGGGAAAAACGTGATAAAAAACAAAGGACTGAAAGTGAAGGCAAACGACAACAAATGTACAATAATGATTAAAACAATAACAAAAAATCAATAAGAAAAACGAGAGCTAAAAGAGAATTTACTGGACTATGAAAACTTGGCCAAAAACCACGAATAGGAAATATGCTAAAAACATTAATTCATCTTTGGGATCAATTACTATTAGATATGGATTTCTCGAATCTATTTCATATTTTATATTCCATGTGACAAGAAATATCAGAGAACTCTTTCATATCCATATAGAATGACTTTCTATCTATAAAAAAAATTGATATAAGCATTCACAGATTATTCGCTCGAACTTAACTTTTGATTTAAAGGGCACCGCAAAGTAGGGTAATTAAGTCATTATTATTGTGCAATGGTATTACAGTGAATGTAATATTGAATCTCTAGAATATTCAGTAAAAATGTACAATCTGTGAAATAAAATAAAAGCAAAAAAATCTTTAAGTTTATACATAAAGCAAATTTTGATCGTTTTTTAATTTTGCTTGAACGAAAAACACTACCTTCACCATATTTTTAGACGCGTTTTTTATTTCGTTATATTTTATTTGATTTTGAAGGCGATCTATAATGTTTTACTTAGTTGTTATAACAGATTTGAAATATAATCTTTCGGGAATCGATCAAAACATCGTAGTGTAAACTGTTTTAAATCGGCTATTGACATGCCCTCGATTAAGGTACAAAGATTAAGATTTTTACGCAATTCAATATTTTCTTTAACTGAAATGATTCTCTTTGATAGCCAAGAATGATATAGAAATATGATTGTGGGCTTGGGAAGAAGAAGATGCTATTCGATTTTTGTATCAAAGTTGCATGACACTAGACAGATATTAAAAATCGGGCTACGGGTTTTGAATAGGTGCTTGCATATATTTTACTTGAAAAAGGCAATTATTAATCAAATTACTTTCCATCATTTTCTAAATTTTTTTTTCAACTTTCTGGGTAATATGGCGATACCGTCTCGAAAGAGCGATATTAATTTGGCAGCGATCCAATTGTCAAGTTATTTGTCAACCCTTCTTCAGGATTTCAAAACCGCGTTTCAGCCAAGCTATGCTCCATCGATTTGACGGTGCTCTGTCTGATCAGAACGCTGGGTGCGGCATTCGAGCTGCGACAATGTATCCTTGATAACTCTTGCAACATGTGGCCGAGCGTTGTCATGCTAAAGGGTAGCCTTGCATCCGTTAACCGCTATTGCATTGGTAGGCATGTGCAGCGATAGTTTCTTTCGGTTTTATGACACAACTAGAATACTTTTCGTTTCAATTTTCTACAATAACATACCAAAGTGAAGCACATAGGCGTTTTTCGTTTAAGGTTATCTCGCTAAAGATTATTTATTAACGAAATGTTTCTTTTTTGGTGAAATATTGAAGTACCTTATTCAAGTACTCACCTTTTACGTAAAAATGTGGACTACGTTTTTTTTTTTTTTTAATTTCAATCCACTACTTCGCTCCATTTCTTGCCACAAAGTCCCTTAAATTGGACGTACCGTGCATGCAAGGTCAGAGTAGTGCCTCTCTATGATATTTTTTGAGAACATACTTTTCCCTTTCGATAACTTTCCTTCCAACCAAAAAAAAGAAATTTTCTCGCATATATTGCTTTTTAACGCTTTTAGCACAGCGTTACCTCGTAAGTAAATATCGCTAAATTATAATAAAACATGTCGCCAAAGACGAATATATAAATATAACTTTATTAAATACTTTAATTATATTTTATTCATTTTCAGAACAATTATTGTCGACAAACTTTTGTTATTAATTTTGTTTATTGGACGAAAAATTCCATTCATTTCGAGTCATGGATTGTGAATGTTTTCACTAATACTTTTGACACTTAAATTATAGTAGAAATTTTTTTTATAATCATCACAAGCAATCACGTGCAACCACTAACAATCGTACTTTAATCGTTATAACAACTTATAACCATTCAGCAATGTTCGGACCGCCAAAACCATTTTCTTTCTTTTCACATTTTTCAGTTATTGTCTCACCTGCTGCTTTCCTCAAAAAATTTCTTATGAAAATAACATAAGCCAGACGACATATTCTGTATGAGAGTGTGAGCGTGGCTCGCTTATCTTATTGTTCATTTGGCAGGATATTAAATGTCCACTGAGCGAAAAATAATGACAACAGTTATGATGTGCACACTCTGTGCTATTGTTGGCGCAGTTGTTTTTGCTGCTCAACAGTTATCAGACCATCAATCCTCATGCTTCACCACCTTTGCTGACAACTACTGATGATCTTGTTCACAGAAATATGTTTACATACTATATATACATATATATAAGTAAATATACGTATGCATACGTATAAAGGTCTATAAGTGTGTCCGTGTGCTTGGTTGTCTTTAAGAGTGATGGTGACAATTGTCTTTAATAATATATCGCGTGGATGGATGGTTAATGTGGGTGCGATGTAACGCACACAGCACACATGCATACATTGCAGCTTTATTGGCGACAACGATATCAACTGTAAGTGTAGGTTTTTGCATCAAGTCACATGCCTTTAACTTATAACAATTACTTAACAGCAAGCGAATCTCTTTAAACATATTATAACATAAATTCAATCGTTATGTATTTAATTATTGATATTTATTGGCATTTACTATTAAAAAAAAAAAAAAACATCGAGCATTTGGGGAAAAGTTTAAGTGATTGCTGTAAATTCATTTTTGATAAATTTTACAAATATTTTATAGAACCAATACGTGCACCAATAAGTATTGTATATAACCATATGCATTTAAAGCCACTTTTGCATATTAACGATTAGCTAAAAAGCACTTATGATAATAAAAACATTCCTCGTTGTTTTTTATATATAGGATAAAATCAATTTTGAAAATACAAAGACAAAATATGTAAGACGAAAATCCCAGAAACAATGTTGATAACGTAGAATCTTCAACATACGGTATTAAAGCTAGCTGAAAGATAGATAGATAGATACGTACCCAATGCAGCGTAGTATAGCAGGAGGATAACGTACAGAGTATAACTATGAGTAACAAGAGATGGAAAGCAGCTGCTTCACTGCAAGTGGTTATTGTCGGGTTGATACGGAAAAGAACAAAAACTTGCAAAAATATCTTAAACTCATATGTTTTTTTAATTTTTTTTTTTTTTTTTTTTTTTTACTTTAACATGTGTTTTGTCACTAGCACCCATTACGTATATATACCTATAGATGCATTTAAAGGACATAGTAGTACATGTTACAATTGCCATAACAGAGATATTCGAATTTTAAAACTACATTTTATATGATTTTATATATGTTGTTGTAGTCACTTTTATGGTTTCCCTTACTGTTAAGGTTATTGTGGTAGTCTGGGTACATTATAGATAGATTGCTTAAATGATTGCACTGAAGAGAGAGAGAAGGTGTATTTTTAGCAGAGCAAAAGAAGGTATGTAAAAAAGAACGAAACAGAGAAAAGCGAATCACATATGAGAAAATCCGTTCATATGTACAGTACTTTGAGTTTAGCTGAGATTAACTTACCGTTTTAGATAAATTTGTTAGCCAACCGTAAATATTTGCATAAAAGATTTCAAAAAGATTTAAACCTATCGTTAGAAAAATGCGGATAAAATACTGAATTTCATTCCGCAGCCAATAATTGTTGAAAATGCTATGGCTGTAGGAGGAGTCACTTTAAGCCCCTTATTGTTTAAATATTATCTCCAGAGGATGTATCCCTGTTACAATCTTACATTACACATATATTCTTATTAAGTATGTTGAAGTTGTCAATTATCTATTAAAACGATGGATTGTAATGCAAATACGAAATAACTTATAGCCAAAAGGTATGACTTGCTTAAAATACGATCTTATGAAAGCGCAGAAATATCTCAAACTAAATAACTCCAACCCAATATGCCTTTGATAATCAAAGGGGACTATTTAGGCACAAGTAAAAACACTGAAAGTGGAACGGTCCATCAATATTTGCAGAACTTGGCTTGATTAGAGAGTGGCCGAAAACTTGCTCCGATCCAAATCATTTTGGATCAAAATATGTTCTGTGTGGTCTGCCAAATGTCATCAGAAAATTTGCGTCTTGGAGGGTGAACACAACAAAACAAGACAGATAGACGGATAGATAAGCTTAAAACGATTCAGTATATGGTTCTAAATCGATCGATGTGATAAAAGATGCGTTCAACACAAGCGTGTCTAATGCGTACATCCGGGCCTTTTTGAAAAATTGACCATTTAGATTATTACCACACCCGTAATGGTCTTACTTGAGTTTTTAGAGCATAATTTCGCACTTACCCCGCAAGGCAGAAGAAGTTACGATCGCTTTGAAACGAATGGGCATACCCGGCAAATAAATGGTAATTTTTAACTGTACATTTTTCATTACTCTGATTTGAAGCATTTTCAATATGAAGTTTTAAAAGATTCATTCGAGTTTTTGACGAGAATTTTTGATTGAGTCTTTGTATATAGAAAAGCCGATCGTACTTAATGAACAAGTAAATAATTTAAAGTGGACCGAAAGACTTCAAGGAAGATATAAAAATAGAGTAATCTCTCGTTAAAGACTTTACAAAGAGAAATCAGATGTGATGTTGTCAAGCACAGAGCAACCTAAACCATAATTTGATAATTTAATTCTAATCGGGCTCGATTGAGTATTTGAGGCTCATTTGTACTTTGAACTTATTGTTGTTATTGGCGTTATGCATAATGCAACCAGAGAAATAAATTCTAAGACTGAAGTCGTAATGCACTGACATTTAAAGGCTGTCGGATTCAATGAAAATTTTACCGCACTTGAGATTTAAATCCACAAACACTGAGTTAGTTGAGTTACCGAGATGCTTTGCCTACTCGGTTACTATAAATTTAAGTTTTCCGATTATTTCACATTTATTATATAAAAATAAGAAACCTTCAATCGATAAGAAAGAGTGTATTCGTTAATTTTGAGCCGATTGGCTACTTTTCACTCAAGATACGGGATTTCCTTCTGACTGTGAGCCTGGGGAACACATCGTGATATAATCCGTTCTAGTAACACCTAATCGCTTAAGATTAATAACGAAAACTTTTGATTTTCTGAAAAAAAAAGCTGCTTGATCAGCTATTTATTCCATCGCATTCGTGCCTGTAGACCCTTCATATAGGAGATTTTCTAAAGATGCCTTCTATATTTTATTTTTAGATAGAAATTATGAAATTGTTAAATCTCGGATCATCTCCGAGGAGGTCTTCCTAGCCTTTCTATCGGCTTTCTTGCGGTTTATTAAATTGTGACATATTATCTTGGTTAAGACCCTGCTTTCTTAATGCCTTTTTCCATATTTACTATTGTTTTCAACAACAAAATTTTCAAATAGTTGTTCAATAGCTACAACATTGACGCACACACAGAAAATCAACTCATTACATAGAATTTCGTGACCCAAATTTAAAAAATTTCCTTAGTTTCCCACCAACAAAGCATTTATCGTCAATTGAAGTTCAAGAATTTTGCATTTATTATAAAAGCAATTATCATTGAGCGAACCTTTATTTATTCATGTATTGTTACGGACGGTCTTTCTTAATTGGCCTTGATATTATAATCGTAAGACTTACAATTCACATGCAATATATTAAGAGGTAAAATTTTTTATAAAGACGCAGAATAACTAACACATAGCCAGAGATTATGTATGCATGACTGCATATTACAAAATAAATGATCACAGTATTATATAGTATGGTAATTGTAGTCAGGACAGATTTTATAAAATATTAATTTTCACTTAAGCAATCTTTTTAAAAAACATTTACTAAATGAGAAGATTCAACAGCACAATATCATCATCGTCATCATCATCATCATCATCATCATCATTAGTATTACTATTATTATCATTATCAAAAGAATATAGTAATCGTTGTAATTTGCATGATTTACCTTTTCAAGGAAAATCAAAAATGAAAGGATAAAGTTTCCTTTGTATAGTTAAACAAAGAGCCGAAAAATAAAAATAACATTTCAATAGCAGAAGAAATCAGCCGCAAACAACAAAGAAAAGAATGTAAAGTATACGTCATTACAAACAAAGGAAAAAAGCCGGTAATATAAGTGAAAACGTTCTAGTCTAGCAAAGTTGACATATCAGTACCCTAGACCGTTTTGCATCATCCAATTCTACTTCCCTTTTTAATACGTATGTAATACAAAAATTACACTTCTACGGAGCATCTATTGAGATGAAGAGAGAGAACTCTCGCAGGTAAAGAAGCATAAAATGAGAACCGATATTGTTGAAATTTATTATTTTTTACTAATTTTTCTCATAAAATGTCAGAAATAAAGCTCGCTTTCCTTAAGAGCCCTTACATACGGATGGGGCTGAAAAATAGACGTGTGCTAAACAACATAAAATACTAAAAATGTAAAGCAAATTTTTCGCAAGATCGTTCATATAAGAAGCTCTTTAAGAAGGTGGTACCATCATATCCAACCATCATATCAAAATTTTTTTCATTAATTGACTGAGTCAAAATAATACTTTTGCGAATGTTTTTCGACAAATATTAATACATTCTTTCATATAATAAAATTTTAAAAGTATGTCTTGTAAAGAACAGATTTCTGTATAGTTGCCTTCGTCGTTGTATTTCAAGCATTCCTGGATAATTTCGCCTTATTCCTATCAGCTTTCTTCTCCTTCAATATGCTTTCCTTTCTCTACTTAAATATTGTGTAAATTATGTTCGGAATTCATCCCTCATGTAATGTCTATATATTCAACTACAAGAGTTTATAAACATGTCGACTTTGAATTCTACTTCGCAATGATTGCTTGTACGTTAAATTCTATGGGTTTTTTTCTCCAAGAAAATAATAAATTGGAAGTCATTATCAACAAGACAGTCTTGTCATTCCGCCCTTTGTCACTTTGCCTATCTCCTACAATTCTTTGTTATTTGCAGTAGCCCGTATTTACTTTACACTCGGATTAGAACGAACGATCAGACGTTGAGACGTCCTTTTACTTCATCATACCATCCATACTTTTATCGGATGATTGACGTTGTCAACTAATCTCATGACTTCATTTGAAATCAACTAATATTGGGATCGAAAGGGGTATACTTGTCTTAGTTATGTGATAATCCATTACATAACGACTAAGCGGACACCCTCAAAACTAGGCGTGAGACAGAAACGAACGTGTGGTTTTCGATCTCGCAAACAATATTTTTTAATTAGTCGCCTTTCAATTGCATTTCAGTATAAAAAACGTAAACATAACGATCTATCTATCGAGATGAACACAACATAAAAGATGAACGGACTGACTTGAACAAGTTCAGAAAGAACTTTTGAATCGATTGTTATACTAAAACATTGGAATATCTTAAGTCGCCTTACGTGCTTCATACATCTGCATAAGCTTAATATATATACTTTACACCATAGGTGGTATAGGTTATAGGAGTTGGGCAAAAGGAGCACCTTAAGCAAATGTCTAGGAAATTAAGAATATGTTGGAGCGAGGTGTCTTTATTTTAATTTTCCAACAGAAACGAGAAGAGCAGTCTGGTCGGATGATTAACCTTTGACGAAATCTTAATCGGTCTAGAAAGGAAAACCTTTGATTAGCGCCAACTGAATGTTTAACTTAGTACGCCACCATACTTTTATTATTATATTATGCTTTTCATAGGGAAACAAAGGCCATTTCATAACGTTAGTATAATATACATACCATACATCCAGTAGGCTTAATTTTTATAGTAAATATATTTGACCACATTGTGAAAATTAACTAATCAAATTTTCTGTGGGTAAAACCATATTAGAACTTATCTCCTAAAGTACAAGCCAATGTAAATATAGCTTTTCTATAATATACACGCACGTACAGATATATAATTATAATATGAATAAAAGGGCACATATTAAGGGACGGACGTACACGTACATCGATATGCTTCATAGGGATGTCGATCGTTGTAACCAATCTTGTGTTGTGTGGATAAACATCGTACGTTATTCATACGCATTCAAAGTCAACAATCTTTATATGTCCAACATATGTATGCACAAACGTATTTGTATGTATATATGAATATATATATATATATATATGTCAATGTTTATTTAGACACTACAAGTTTTCTTCCTTTTGTACGGCAGCATCCATATGTAAATGTCAAAGACAATGACACTATTGATAATTGCTTAAACCAAATGAAAATTTACCACAAGCTTTATATGCTCTTCAGTCAAGCAAGTCAGATTTAGTGAAGCATCTATGATGACTTAAAGTTTGATGTAGTGCATATAGGTGTTTGTTCAATAAATTATATACACTTTTGAGAACATAACAAGATATCGAGTTGTTAACTTTTATACAAATTTGGCGCCTCAAGTTAGTTAGACAACCGCAAAAAAATATATATATATGAAAACTCTTTAGCTTTCATAAGGACATGAGAGCAGGAGAAGAAGAAGATGATGATGAAGAGAAAGGGAATGTAAAAGAACAAGGAAAGATATATTGTATTAAAGGCAACAGAAACTAAGATATCACTTATTCAGGAAGTGGGTGTGTAAATATGTAACCATTTAATAAGCGGTAATTTAGCAAATTTTGTACTTTTAGTTACCAAATCTAATCTAATAAGAAAAACGAGAAGCGAAGCTTGCCACGAAACTTTCTCGTAGCAGTTTTTAACATCAACACAGCAACCAAGTAAACAAAGAAAAAAACCAGAGGAGATTTTTGGTATTCACTTAGCAGCATAATTGCTTATAAACAAACGTTATAAGCGCTCAAAAACACTAATTGGAAAAAGTGTTTATCAAGGATAATAAGTTACTTGTTTGTTAATTATACAATTAAAAAAAAAAAAGGTACAAGCAGCTATTAAATACTCTACATAAATTAATCTCATATAATTTGTTGTTACTTGTTTTTGGTATAAAATTCTATAAATTTCTTATTGGCTTATAAAGCGTTGCTTAAGAACTTATCCTTTGTCTTAAGTCTGGCGTCAGTGTCATGGCGGCTTTCTTAGTAGCTTTCGAATGTAATTGCAACGACTTTGGGACTCGTAATCATTGCGACCAATAGCTAACACTGATGTATAAAATTTGCATATTCTTTAATATCTTTTGTGGCATTGCAAGCTACAATTTCCGTCCTTTTATGTGTAAGGTTGACGATGTTCCAAATCTGATCTCCTAGCGTCAGCTATAACTATTTATGCATTTCAATTTTCTATTTCAAATTTTGCTGCAGTATCACATAAGCGACAGAGATATTTATCTATTTATTTATTTTCTATATAAAGAATTTTAGAAAGTATGGCTGTCGGATAACTTAGATCATATGCTCGCCGGTATTGAAAAGTCTACCGCACTTGAGATTTGAATCCGCTATTATTGAATTGTTAGTCGAGACCCTTTACCCTACTGGCATACTCAAGCGGATGATTGCTTCTCGGTTGCTTCCTTTTTAAAAAATCCTGTGTTAGAGATCTATCTCACTTTTATCAATGACCGAAACGTACGAAAAATCTATATGCGTTTGCCCTTGGTAAACCACCTCGCCCATAAACATCATAATTTTTGTTTCCCAGGCTTGTGGATACAAAACACCATCTAGCAGCAAAAATCTTGTAACACCCCAAATAGGACTTGGTTTTCGTACTCCCACATCTTTTCCCAACTTCACCCAAACTCTCTTTTTATTATACAGATTTATTATAAATAATTTTTTAAACCGATTAAAGCGCGTCCGTTCATCTGATTTCATACACTGATTAAGAATGAATGAGACATCGAGTATCGGAGTATCCTGGAAATCCTGCAAAGAAATAGATTATTTCCGCTTTTGTAGTCACTGCATCAGGATATAAAAACTCTTTTTTTTTTTTTAAAAAAGTCTAAACTCTTTACATGGCCTTTAGTTTTGCTTACAAAGACTACATCCACATGTTTATAAACAAATATCAAATTCCATAGCATAGCCAGTTTTTTACTTTCGTTGTATTGCCTGAGAAAGCAAAAATTCAAAAAAAAAGCAGCATTTTTTTTTATTTAATTACAATGTCAATATGAAGGATTTGGAAAATATATGAATTTTTTGAACCTTCGAAACTGTCAATGTGTCAAATATTTTATCACTTAATGTAAACAGCGACGCCAATATACGAACCATCGTATAGAGAAGTAGACAGACAGACAGACCGACAGCTTGGTGAGAAAATTGTTGACAGTAAAATCAATATTTATTTAATAAAAACAAGAAATAAAAAAAGGACAAAACATAAAGCGACTGCTGAAAGTTTGTAAAAGAGATTTGAATTTTTATTTATTCTTCCATATATTGATTTTTGCGGTTATGCTTTTACAAATATATGTAATAAAAATACAGAAAAATAATCATAAAAAAAATTGAAAAATAGTTTGAATTGTTTTTAAATTGATGTCTCAAACATTTTTTTTTTTTATATCTCTTTTCGTTTCAATTAATCATAAGAGAAGTAAAGAAAGTTTTATTATGCTTTTTGCTTCTTCTTCACTTTTCTTTTAATCGTATAAAGTATTCTTTTTTTTTTTTTTTTGTTTTTTGTAACACTTTTCTAACAACTTTTTATTTGCTTTTAAATTTATCATTAACATAAATCATTATATAAAAACATTTAACAATTTCCGTACTTTGTGTATTCTGCGTGTGTGTGTGTGTGTGTTTTGTTTTCTTTTTTACTTTGCTTATTTTTTTTAATAGTAGTTTATCATATAGTAGATCGTCAGTGTTATGTAGTATAGCTCTGGGTCATTTGACTTGTTTTGAATTATAGAAAATTATGTCTAGTTAGGAGTTGGTTACATGAAGAACAAGTTAACACAAAAGTGTGAGAAATGGTATGTAGGAATTGAGAGAGGAGACAGAGGAAAATACAAAAGTCAGTTAACTTTACTTCAACTTCAACTTATACCGTATTTGTATTCCTCTAACGACAGACATATCTACTGACGCCTTTACATACATATATAAATGATTTTGTTATGCATAGTGGGTATGTTTGCTAACATTTACTATAACAACGCTTCATATTTTATAAAATGGCTCAACAATTTACCGTTAAGGGTCTTCTTTTTCACTCTTCACTTCTTTTCTAGTTACTTTGCCATTATATTTACAATGATATTTCCCCTCTAGACACTTTTAGTTATGAATATTTAATGACCTCGGCTATCCATTGCTGTGTTTGGCAAGGCTTTCATACTCAATAAGAGTCTTTTATAGTCTCACTCTTAACAGTTAGTCCAACTGAATACTGATATATTCACAGCCTATGGACAGTGTAATGGTTGTTAGTATTATTTACACACATTTTTACTAATGTAAATGATTATTAGATTTGACTGAAATATACCGCAAATACATTGAAATATATACGCACAAGTCCACATTGTTATCCAAGTCTACAATTGTTGTGTTTCTATGCAAAGCTAAAGATGATTGCAGTGAAGTTTATTACTATTGCCGTGGGAAAAGTTGAGGTTAATTTGTGGATATGTTTGTGCGGTGCGAAAGTTTTAATTGAAGGGAAATTTTTGTTTTAAATTGATTTAAAAAAAAAAAAATAAATAACCATAAAACTCTAAGAAAGGCATTTGAGAAGATTTCGCTTAGCTAGATAGATCTTAATTTGCCCTAATTTCTAGTTGGAGCTCATGTTCATTCCACACCACTTTATAAGTCTACTGTCTGTTCGTAGTAGATGCCACTTATGATACAGAGCTCTGTTTGCAGTGATTTAAACGAAGCAAAAACAATTTTTTCGCGCGATACGTGAGAAGGGATGAAACATGGACTCATCTCGGAGTCAAATTGGTTATCGGACGGACAGCAACCGCCGAAAGCCGTCCGAAGCGATAAAAAAGTGATGTCACTAAAACAACTGTAATGTTTAAGTAGACGATTTAAATGCCATACAATTTTGTTACGTACCATTTGAAAGTTGGTACTATCCGGAAATAATATGTAAGTGCCCGAAGACTTATTGAGTGTTGTGATCTAACTAAATTTTTTCACCAAAATGCACCAAAATGTATTAGTTATGTACTAATTTTATGACTTCATTTGAGATAGACGAGTTTATAAATATATCTGTTCACCTCTCCCCCACCCATCCTTTTCACCCCCCACGAAACACTGGACATAAACAACTAGAACTTGGCAGATATATACTTGACTCTTCCTTTTCCTCGCTTAAGAAAGGCTGAAACACTGCAATCACCCAATT
This sequence comes from Glossina fuscipes, assembly GCF_014805625.2. Taxonomy (NCBI): domain Eukaryota; kingdom Metazoa; phylum Arthropoda; class Insecta; order Diptera; family Glossinidae; genus Glossina; species Glossina fuscipes. Next base: position 2,199,188 of record NW_023998416.1, read on the forward strand.
TATTAGAGCTATTTTTGCCTATTTTCTTTGCAAAGCCTCCCTCACGTGTAGGAAGAGGCAAGAAGTTATTGATTGGAACCAGTATATATCATAAGGAATAGAGGAGAATAGCAGGGATAGTATATTTCGTGTTCAGACAAGATTCATGGGGCTTCTTTGCGCCTAACTGATCAATATTTTTGTGACATACATTGGCTTAAGCACGAACACTATTAAAAATGAATAGACATCCATGACAGCAAAATGTTTTTTATTATTCTAATATTATGCGATGAAATTTATTGCAAATCTGTTATTTGACATACAAATCCATTGTCGCAACTTTGGACTTTCGACTGCATAGGTCTGTTTTTCAGTCCGCCTATCGATATAATGGATCTTAGCTTTATATGGCAACAAGCGACAAATTATAATTTTGGGGTGTAAGGTATTTAATAGTCGGCTTTGATAGAATGTAATGTTTCAAATGTTTTTTTTTTTTTAAATTTTTTTTATGCTAATTTACTAGTTTTTCTTTTAGGTCGACGACGCAGCATTTCTTCGTACAACAAAAACCACTTAAATATTTTTGTAATCTTTAGGTTTTCTTTACTCAAACTTGTCGACAAAACATTAAATATTTTGTAGCGTGTTACACAAGTATTATGCATACGCGAAGCATGAATATACAAAATATTTTATACAATTTGTAACACTGGGCGCATGGAGAAACGTTGTTAATACCGATAAAATATCACGATGGAATATATATATATATATATATATATCAAAGCAGTAGATCATCATTAAAACAGATATTTATAGCATTTGTTCTGTTTACCAAATTCACAAAGCTATAGTTAAGCGAAAAGAAAAAGCTTGTGTGTACGTAGCACGCCAGCTTTAAGATTATTTAAGATTTTATTTTTTTTTTTTTAACACATCTTTTATCTCACCTCAAATTTTCTTTCTATTGTTTGGGAGAGACTAACAATATGCGCATATAAATACGTCTTGTCCTAGAAAAACAAAAAAATTTTTGAAAATCAGATCCGTAGATTCGATAAGTATCAAGAATTGCGACGCAAACCAACAATAACCTCTAACTTATAATTTTTTACGTTGTTTTTCATATCTCTAACCGCAATATTTGTAATCTCTTTCTTAAATAGAACAAGCTTTGCAAGAGAAAGGATACATATATACACATCTATATATATTTCTAGGACAATGGTATCTAAACAAAACAAGAAAAAAAAATAAAATTGTAACAAACGATTACAATTTGAGTTTTATGGTTTTTATGTTGTTAAATTTTAACAACAACATGCCAATGACAATAAAAACAACATAAATCCCTACATGAAGAATGTATTCTCACAAAAAAGAAAAAAAAAAGAAAAAAAGAAATAACCTAAAGCGAACGAATGCCCATACACATAGACACTGTCAATGGCATATTGATAAATAAATGCAATTGTAAGGGTATTGCTAACGGTCTACAGAGGCAAGACTTCGCCGTCGGAGTGAGTGAGTGAGAAGTGAGAGAGGAAGTTATAATAGAAATAAAGAGTAAAAGAGATGGAAAGTACAAAAAAAAAAAAACGATCATATTTATTAAAAACCTATACCACAAAATATGTATTTTATGCTATTATAGTTGTTGTTGCTGTTGTTAAATGGAAACTATGTAAAACTGAACTGAGACAAAAACCCTACGAGCAAAATTGCAAAAATCGAGAGAAATGTGTACAAATTTTTAATAAATGTTTTCTGTTTCAATACCACGTTATGATTGTGTTTATGTGTGCGTTTAGCAGCATACGTGAATTTGTAAATGACCTAAATACTGGGATATGTTGGTTAAAGAACAAAAAAAAAGAACAAACACAACTGTCCACAAAACACAAAACCCTTAAGGCTATTTAGCAACTTTCGCAGGCACTCATAGAATTGCTAACGTACTCTCACACTTACATAACCGTACATATTTCACAATTATGGTAACAATTTTTATTTATTAGACTTTCATGTTGCAACAAAATGATTGTTTTCCTCTTACTCAGAACATATCTTTTTCTCTTTTTGTTAATTTAGAGATTTTCATTTCTACAGCACGTGATTTATGATCGTTTTTACTAATAGTTAAATAAATAAAAACAAATTAATATCTCGTAATCGGACAAAGCCGACAGTTAGGTATTCTCTACCATCTAAAATTAGTAATATATTCTAATAAAAATCCATGCATGAGCTACCAACATTTTTCGATTTTGTCACATGAAGACTTAATTTGCATGACATCCATTATATGGCAGGGTATCCGGTCGTATGTGTGCCAAATAACTATAACGTAACAATATCCCTCATAAAATACCAGGAATTTCACTGTATTCTGCGCAGAGGTTTATAATACATCGAAGAAAAAATTCGTGGCTTTTTTCACTTAAATTCATATGTATAATGGAATAAGACGCCTCAATGATTTCTCAATGAGTACTTGATATCTAAAATATAATTAAATGTTCCGAAGGGAGATACAGAAAAAGCTATGTTAATAACAATCCTAGACGGCATTAGTGGAAACTATAACTTGATGGACTTTCGAATGATTGCTTCTACTATAAATTTGCGAATTATTAAACACTTGGACACTCTGTTCATATTCATCCTGCTTGATGGTCTTCTAAACCATGGTTTGTTTACATTTAGAGTTTGTCAAATTTTTACGTGTACAGTTAAGTTTAGATTGTCTGTAATGCTTGGCTGTATGATGCTTGTATATGTACATACTTTCAAATAATAGACATTAATTACTGGCTTGAAGAAACGAGTGGTGACAATCGGTTGCAGCAGCTCATGATTTACGTTTGTTTTCCAATCTTACAAAAACAAAGCATTAACTTTCGTGACGTCAATGCAGGGTTTACTACCGTTTTTCGTATCTTATTCGATCTTGGATTATAAATAATTCTCTTTTGCATATATATGCCATTTGTGGCTACTAACCCTTTTTTTGCCCGGTACAAATCTCTGTAAAGTTGGCTCGATTTTGTTACGATTCAACAACGATTCACCGATAAAAATTGAATCCACTAAATTTGTCACAATTTCCTCAGCGATGTCATAAGACGAAATCGGCCCATTTTTTTTTTCTAAATTTTACAGACTTTTTCGACGTCGAAAAGTTCAAAACAGAAACGGGCACATCATATGCATATGCTTTTGATGAAGCATCTTCACCGCACCCCTTACGTATATTTCCACAATACCTCGGCGTTACAGCATTATCGGCTTACTCTTGATTAAATCAACGAATTTCACCGGGATTTTTTCTTTTAATCATCTGCAAGCTGTCATCTTACAGGCTAAAACCCTAGTGTGGCGGGAAGGGCCAATGTTACCATAGGTATGTGACCAAAAAGCCATGAGTACTTGCCTTGTACTAATTTTTTTTAAGAACGTTTATATGGGAAGCACTTCCAATATCCTGCAAGCATTTAATGTACCACAATACAGTGAAAATAACGATATTTGGAGCTTTACATGGAGAACGGTCGTGAAATGGATGCGGACGAATCCATTTTCCATAGCATTCGTTCTTAGGTCATTATATGGTACTGTGCAAATTTCATCAATCCTTTTCCAGAATTGTGTTCTGTAGATTAAGCATAATAATGCATAGCAACAGAAACGATGGCATGGTTCAGGTCCATTTCTTTTCATTTTCATTTTAATATTAAAAAAAAGTGTCTTTGGCAAAAGTTGTTCGGAGTCTTGCACGCAACGATATAACTTAATGTATCCTTGCAACAAATAAAGCAGGATATAAACGCAGTAATAACGTTTGAATGCCACATAAGTGGGAACGAGTAAAAATGAATGATCGATTTTCCTACTTTACTTCATTGGAATTTTCATTAAACTTCTGGTAATGTTTGCTTTATTTTAAATATTTCTTTCTATCCTATATGCTACATATATGCCACTCACGATACAACATATCCGCTGTATCAACTTATAAGTCAAGTGTATTTAATTACGGTAAGTTCATGTTGTGTGCCATGTTTCATTTCTTTTATATGCAATATCGGTGGACTACTGAACTATTACCAATTTCCAAGTGCTATTCAAGCGTTAAGTGTTTAACCACCAGATGTATTTCGTATATATAGTAAATTGTGTATCTGTATGGAAGAGGAAGATTCCACTTGTATGTATATGGCATGCTATTGAGAGAATATCTTTAATTGATCCTTATTAACTGGCGTAGACATTAAAGTGTAACGATTGTAAAATATTCTTTAAATCATGCTGAATGAATCATTCTCTTGAGAAGAAACATGATTTCAATGTTAAACTTTCGCATATTTAAAAAGGATAAGAAGAAATGTAAAGCAAACAAATTCGCTTCAGAACGAGTTGTTCATCAACTTGGGACTTGCTAAACGCAGGCTTGTGAATTGTTTATTTGCGATTTTTAACCGATTCTTGGTAATTCATTATAATTTGTTTTTACATAAATGTCTCTAATAGGCTGTAAGATGTATTTTTTGTCTACAACTTTCCCTAGATCTACATAGGTTTGTCAATTTATTTAAAACACTTATGTAGATATTTGCGTTAAACTTTCATCTAATTCAACTGAATATATTTGCAAAGCGTTACATTTTTATCCCTTAAAGAGTAACGTTTTGTTTATGAGGGGACCCCTGCTTATGGCCATCAACTAACTATATATTAAGATTCCAGCTTTTTATCTGATGAAAACCTAAACAGACAGTATTAAGAGAGGAACATCGAGTCCTGAGTGTGTTACTCCATTTTGTCTTTTCATAAGCGGGAGGTATAACGGACGAGTCTGCTGTTGTCTTCTACACTTGCAAAACGTCAGCAAAAACACAGGAGCTTATCGATAGCAATGTTACATCAAAAAGAAGGAAGGAAAAGAAAACACGCATCTATTCTATTGACGAAAATTTTGGTTAATTTCCTATTTTCGTTTAGGTTATGACAAGAATTATTTAAAAAAC
>NW_023998416.1:2204599-2305362 GCF_014805625.2 Glossina fuscipes
TTCAATGCCTCACGTTGAGTTACGTTTCAAATTGGTTTTTTTCTCTTCTTTATGTCAATTTACTATATATTTCGTCTATTTCGGTGAACCATCGGCGTCGGATTTTGTCTTTTGTATAGACCCCAATGGAACACTGCAATTCATTGTATCTCCAACCCGGCCTTTCATATTTTCGGGGAGGAGCTTAAAAAATTTATTACATGAAAATGATAGCACAACACGCATTTTAATTTCAATGACTTACTCTAGCTTTAGCAACTAAAAGTGATACAAGACTTTCGAAAATCGCTGGTCTCTCCAATCTGTCGATGACTTTTGTCATCCATGGTCCATTTTCGTTACTCATTTTTATTGTGTTCGCAATCAATAACACAACCAAATTTAATCAATTCTTTTAAAAAAATTCTTTAAAAAAAAAAAAAAAAAAAAATTAAAACACACCTAAAAACCAGAACTTACACAAACAACACAATTAAATTTTTAGGTAAAACTTTTGCTTCCATTACTGACAAACTTTAAAAAGCAACTACGTTTTGGATATTTTTTTTTGAAAAGATAATAATTTAGTTAAGTATATTATTATGCTAAAGACAAACAAGTGGAAAAACTATATTCGGCCAAAAACGCATCTTTTTTTACCCACTATTAAAAAAGGAAAACGGAAATAGAAAAAAAAATTTAATTTTCTTTAACATTTTGTAGGCGTGGCTGATATTTCCCAATATTTTTGTACATATCCTGGAGGCTCTTCCATAGAATATGAGTGGAAATTTTCATTGTCATACTATTGTAGGGCATGGATAAAGCGCAAAAAAGCTTTTACTATAGAAGGCAAACGGACATAAATATTTTATGCAGTGATGTAACGCACGCATGTAAACCACATGCAAGGCAACATGTTACTAGATTTAAATTTGCATATTGATTTCATCTTGAGTACGTCTGCACCTTGCCTTCTTCTCCGTTAGCTGACGGGTGCGCTTTCGTCGCCAATCTGACTCGAATTACATGTGTAACGCACATAAACAATTGCTCTTGTCGATTCACATTTACGCGAGAACGCGCTTCAGAGATAAGTTTGGGGCAAAAATATGCAGAACTGAGACTGCACTCTGTATTTTAACAATTCGGCACAAAAGTGAAGTTGCCATCCAACTTTGCTCGTCCAATCCGTAGACCGCTATGCAAAACTTCGCAAGTCTTCTGCGATTTCATCATAACGAACAGGAATGACTTTTATTCAAGAAAGAGAAGAGAAGAGAATTAAATCGTGCGGTTCATGAGATATGTTTTTTTATTTTCACTTGTACTTCTTGTACTTTTCTAATTATTGAGTTGTGTTGTTACCGTCGGTTTCATTTTTGATTTTATAATTTTCCTTTTTTCTCTACTTTTTTGTTCTTCTTACATAGAAGAGCAAAATACATCACAACATACAAATAAATGTAAGGGGATAAGATGGTTTGTTGATTTGTTATTGATATCTTGCATTAAGCAATTTCTCATAATGACGACTTAATAAATGCATCAGGCCAAGATATTTATTCTTGTAGATGTTTTCGCTAAAGCAGACGGCGAAAATATTTATACATCACGGAGACATTTATACGTATAGTTTGCATTCCTCGTTGAATCGACACACAATGTTTGCAACCACTGTTTTCACTGCTAGAACTTGTTTTGGTTCAGATTTTTTTTTATATAATTTATATTTTACTTTGTATTCTGTTAACCTTTCCCCGTCCACAATACCCTTCAGGAACTTTTATCTACTACACACATGAAGGTGATTGTTAAAAGGGAGTTAATCCGCCGTTAGAGTTTTCTCTATCTCTTGGGAGCGGCACTGTTTATATATACAATTATTTAGTTACGAAAGATGTGTAATTTTTATACACTTAGCCTAGAAGTCATTTAAATCGGGGTCAATTATTTTTCATTATGAATATAAAATCACAAATTAAGGATTTTTGTGATGAAATGTTGGCCTTATGATGAAATGTTGGCGTTCACTGCCATAAATCCACTGCGAAATAATTTATTAATTTTGCCAGTCGATCGGTTCGATTTTTATACCCACCATCGAAGCATAGGGTGTATATTCATTTCGTCCCAACGTTTGCAACATCCAGGAGAAAACCTGACAGACTGACTTAAGTATGTCCGTCTGTCCAGAGTAACGCAATCGGCTATAAATTTGGGACAAGTGTTGCTAGTTGCTGCGTGGAAGTTGCTATTGATATTACGTCAAATCGGTCAAAGTACACGCCTACAGTACAACATAACCTAAGAAGAGCTCTGGTTAAAAAAAAAAAAACATATTCTTTTTTTCTTACCTGTACGCCCCAGCAGATGCCACCATAAAAATTTGCACTTACATTCTACAAGTGAATCTGCAACATCTATATAAAAATTGAAGAAATAGGTCACGCCTACTCAATACTATAGTATAATGAAATTTCATTCTTTTGGCAAGATTACTATCATATCTAAATCATTCTAGACATGTTTGTCGCAAGTGCTTTCACCGTTTGAGCGCATCCCGGCGTTCTAGATGCTCTCCGTATCGACCACGACGAACAGAGGATAAAAATTTCCGGTTTTATTCAACAAAAATAGAAAAAAATCAGCCACGCCCACTCAAAATTATAGAGTTTAAAAATTTAGTTATTCCCTTTTTTAGTCCTTTTTAGAACAACACATAGGCAATGGATATAAAAGATTTGATCGAAGACAAATATAATTTTCTTCCTTGTTATATATAACTTATTCTCGACCTTAAGCTTCAAATCATTATCTCTTGCAGGTAAAAAGTTATTGAGGGCGTACTTGTAGGCGAATCAGAATCATTTCTTCACCAATATCTGACATGATGCTCACGAGATATTTCTTTACTGTTCTTTGTTTTTGAAACTAATTATAGCCTTTGGTCTATTGTTGGAATACTAAAGCCGAATCATTCCCATTTCCGAACTTAATGTGTCATATTGACGGAAGACGGAGAATAAAACCAAAAACTACTTTCTTCACATTTTTTTTTTTTTTTTTTTAAGAATTTATTTCTCGGTATTCACACGTATACATATAAGTTTACTAAGCTAATACTTGTTTTCATTTAAGCAATAAAAATTACAATAATTTAACCTTTTTTTTTTCAAAATATTCTTTGTATGTATTGCATGAATGACCAACAGGCAAGCAACAACTATCCTCAATTCCTCTATGACCAGAAGTCCCTTAACAAATTGCTTCTGAGTCTGTTTGTCTCTTTTTCTTTTGCTGGCAGACAACTCAGGGAAGCACAAACACAAATTGCACATAGAGGGTGTATAAAGTGCAGCTAGAAGTTTGCTGCAAGTGTTGTTTTTAATTTTTATTCTATACCTTAAAAGATTGCAATTTACTTGTTGGTTCATTTCGTTTGCAACAGACAAAAATATGCCTAAATGTATTCAATACTATGTAGTTTTGATTACTCTAAGATTTTCAAGCCTAGTCATGTAAATGAATTCATTTACTTACTTAATTGTGATCTATTGATGAGATGAAACTCCTAAGGATGCAAGTAAAGCAAGATAGCAAGTAAAATTTCTCCTTATATAAGCCTGCAGCCAGAAAATGGAGGCGACTGGTCCTAAAATAACCAAATCAGAAACCATGCATTCTGTAACTTGAAACCTACGGCAAATATCTAACTAAAATTTCATTCAAGTATTTGTCAAAGGCTTGTGAGAGTTCCGTTCAAATTTAGCTTCGATCGATGTACTACTTGTATTAAAACTAATGCAATAAAAAGGAGCTGTAAACGAAGGGTATCACAAGGCGGACATAAAGTTTTTATTTATAATACCCCACATCACTTTTGGTACAAGGGCACATTAAGTTTGCGCGGATGCATGCAAAAGGACTTGGGAAAGGCCCACATTTTATTAGTCATAAAGCGATCCTGAAACGATTTAAGTCTAATTTGTCCATCTATCCGTTTTGTTCTCTTGTGTCCAAATTGCGCATCGCAAGTTATAAAATACTATTGTGTACGGTTCGGATCGGAGCAGTTTTTCGACCACTTGCACAGACAATGTTTTATTTTTAAAAGTCTCTATATGAATAACTGTAGGGTTGTGTAGGGTTTTTATTACTGGACCGTAGATCATTTTATTTGTTTTTTAGTTGTTTTTTATATATATTTGTAGATTTGTTTTTATGACTTGTTCGTGTTACCTTTAGGAATTTTCGAGATTGTGTTCGTTTGTTTATTTGTTGAACACGGTTGTCGTTTAATATTATGTTGTCTTTGTTGTGTTGTTGTCTTGTTGTGTTCTTTTCGTTTGACAATTTAACAACACAGCAGGTGGGAAATATTTTGCTTCGGAATGGCTCTCGCTCGGTTGGCTTGTGCAAAACAGTGACGTGTGGTGTGAGTGCGGGGAGTGCGGGGATTAATATCATAGCAACTATAAACAGTTGCTTAAAGTTGCTGCTATTGTTTATGTGTTTTTAGCTATTTGTACCACAAACTTTTCTAAATTTTTTTCTCACCGTTGCATAATTTATAAATAAGAATTTTTGTATGGAAACATTTTTGTTGCTGTTGTTTTTGGATTTTCCCCCTTATTTGTCTAGTTAATGCTTGCTGATGGTTAAGGATTAAAATTTGTTCAAATTCTCGGGAAAACTAAAAACTTAATTCACCATTTCCCCTTTAATAAAGGAAGTTGTAAAATTATTATTTTTTACATTTTTAATTGCCATAGGTTTATTTTAACTACCGCTTAATTAAGTTAAATTTATCACTAAACGAGTCCTAAAGATTGAACTTTTCCTATTAAATGGTTTCTGTTGGTTGTTTTTTAATCTTTTTTGTTGTCTGACTTAAGAAAATTAACACACTTTCCTGTTTGCCTTTCGAAAACATCGGAAACAATTCAAACTTTACAAAATATCTTTATCAAAAATCTTATGGATATAAAGCAATTCAAAGAAACTTTTTACATATAACCGAGCACTTGTATGCAGCAAATATGACACGGAAACGATGCAAATTGAAATTTGCTGATAAAATTTGTAATACAAAATAAAGCTGAACTGAATTAAAAAAAAAGAAAAAAAAACAAAAGGAAGAACTTGTGAAATTTTATTTATGTATCAAGCATACAGCACGACATCGAGGGATAAAGGTGCGTTTAAAATATCACTTTAAGAATTCCAGGAATGAATAGTCGGGTATAATTAAAGCGTGAAAGCTTCTTGTACATTTACTGGTCTACTTAAGATTTTATTTACGATGATTTCAGTTATTGGGAAAAAAATACAAAATGATATAAATACAAGATGATAGATAGATTAAAAAAAATAATCAAATAAATTCCTTGCCAGAGATATACAAGATTGTCCATCAGGATTGACGTCTGCCACCAAATATATAAAAACAAGTTAAAATACTTCTAGTGCACCTTTAAACACCCTACACAACCCTACACGTATTCATACAATGTCTATTCAAAATGAAACGTTATATGAGATGCGGTTGAAAAAGTGCTCCGACCCGAGTCATTTTCAACATTGTTCGTCTTTGGGCCAAAATATAGCAGTGTAGAAAATTGCATCAAATTATCTTCAATTGCGGCCTGTAGCTTTTCTAAAAGCGATATCTTTTCAACAAGAACTAGAGCACAATTCATCAATAACACAAACAATAACGGTTATGCTAACGATTTAACTTGATTGCAAAGAAAAATATTCGATACATTTGATCTTAGTGGCAAGCTTACGTTTACGGTATTTCTTGAGATTACATAGTCATTGAACTTTTCCTCCAGTAAATTGATTATTTCATGTATGGCATGTTTCATGGTTTTGTTAAAAACGCCACTAATACCATTCTGCACTGCCACTTTCTTAAAAAAAAAAAAAAAATTCAATTTTGTAAACGTACAGTTGCTTCAAGGACAGCAGATGAATTTTATTTACTCAAAATACGACAATTTTACCTATTCACTAACCTTGTTTTTTTTTTAATGGCTAGCCAGTTGGGGGATGTCTTTTATACGTATAAGCAGGAAAGTAATCAGGAAGGATTCTAGACGGAAGCGGAAATCAAAAATGAAGGAAAAATCATGCAGAAAACATAAACATAATTCGGATTTGCAGCAAAACCTGCACGCTGTACAATCAACGTGAAAAAGAGAAATTTGCACTCACTATGATGTTTAGAATATATACAATATATATCAATTATATTAGACCCCAGCAGAATCTCATATACGGCTTTAAATACACTTTAAGTAGTGCAATCGTACAGTCTGCTTTGTGCTTCTAATAATTTTTTATCAAGCTTAAGGCTACTTTGCAAGTGAAATCAGTTTTTATACAAAAGTAGCCCTTCGCCCGACATCGAGGAAAGATATGAACGATCTTTCCTTGGGCTTTGGGTCCTCCCACAATATTACATATAATTACCTATAACACACACTCCATTGTCGAACTTTTTTCCATTTTGAGAAAAATGGCTACATAAACCAACGATGACTTCTGGAAAAGATTGGCGTTTTCCAAGCTTGTCGGATATCAGTTGATAACGAGTAGTCCTAGCCTACTTCTACCTACCTATTCATAGCTTAAACTCAACTTGCTAGCACCTTCCACCCGAACAGAGAACGTGCGAGGTACAAATGCGCGACCATTTTGAGTCATCACAACGAATTTGATGACCGGTGTGTAACCAAAAATTTGTTTGTGTCCTTAGTAAAAGTTTTTTTTGGACATATCTCGATTGTATGGTCTTACAACTATAGCTGTTATGTGCAAACGTTTACATCAGTACAACAACAATTTATCATGTTCCCTCTGTTTTTGGACGGAGTACCTCCTCCCCTGAGAATACAACAAATTTAACATCTTTTTGCGCCTCTTCTGCAAATTACATAAGAACTTACCGGTAAGCAAAAAAAGAAAATATTAAGAGCGCAAAGATTACATTTATTGTTCAATCAGAAAAGTTGTTGCTTCGATCTCCCACTGTTTTTTATTTCTTTTTTTATCCCACACCACTTGTGGAACAGGGTATATTGATATGGTAATTGTTTCTTCGGACATATGTAACACGCAGAAGGGCTTAAGAGAGATCCACCCTTTATTATATCGATTAATTTAGAATCATTTTCTGAATTGATCCAAGCTTGCCTGCCTGTTTGATATCTTTCCAGTTGAATTTCTGTCTAAGCTGAAGTCCGCAATTTTTGAGGTGCTTCGATGAAATTTTGTAAACTGACTTATTTTGACCCAAGGACGTACGCTATTGAAAATGATTTGGATCAATCCACTTTTTCTACCACTCCCCATAGAATGTCGCGTTTAAGAAAGTATGTTGCATGGAAAAAATTTCTCGACAAAAGTGGCTAAGTAATGGTAAGTCGGCATTTTAAATTGGTCTGGAAAGTTCTCATCGGCTGGGCCAATTTTTTGAACTTCCTCTCATATAACGAAACCTGAAGTTAATATAACAAGAAGGCTTAACTTTTAGTGCTTCACAATGAAAATCAGATTAAAATATTAACTTAAAATAAAACAACTAACTGCATGAAATTTGGACCACTCACGCCTATTTTTGGGTACTATCACGTACAAAGATTTTTACAAAAACTGTTATTTTTCAGGATAAAAAAGTTTATGTTTTAATATTTTGTCGTGAAGATTGATCCACAATAGCAGTTTGATAAAAAATTAATTGCGCTGAATTTTGAACATGTGCTTCAATTATTGACCATCTTGGGCACAACCATTTGTACGGGAAGTCAGCCTTCATTTGCCAAAAGATCAAGTTTTTAATACACAGTTCATAATAGTAACTTGATATATATATATTTCACAAAAAATAAGAATTGTGTTAGACAATGTGCTGTAGGGTATTTAATAGTCGACTTAGCCCGGCTATAATGTCTTCACTTGTTTTATTCACATTTATTTACATTTTATTTCATTTCCCTTTAAGCCATAGTAGTTCAATTGCATCTATATTAAGCTTTTTGTTTAAAGTGAAATCTGGATAGCAGACTGAATTGTTTGCATTGAAGCTGCCGTTACCCAATAAAAAAATAAATAAATAAATGAATAAATAAATATTATCAATTCAATTTCACAGATTAGAACTGTACGTCAGCAGCGCTGTTGAGAAATTCACATAATCTTCCCAAAATTATTAGGTAGTTTAAAACATATTAAACCATAAGGAGGATAAGATTTACTCATTTATTCATTTGCTAGTCGCATATTTTGATATATTTAATTACAATATATAGAATGATAAAAATGTAGAAAGCTTTGTCTAAACTTAGTTAGGGACGAGTTGTCTTCACTTCTAAATCTGTTCTATGTGAAATGCATAGTAGAATGAAATTATATTTACATTTACTTCCTTTGTGTTATTAGAAATACGATTTAAAAATTCCGTATGATCTGATTCGGGATCGATTTTCCATCTACCTGTTCTTGAAAGTATTGTCATTCGTATCGTCCCTAAATTGAGTCCACAAATTAAGTTTGCATCGAGTTTATAAGTAACAAGCAAAAACTTTATAGTAGGCCATGATCAACCATTAAATACTCCATACAATCTTACAGTTATTCATATAACCTATAAGGCTTTATATATGAGAACTGGTTGAAAAAGTGGACCGATTTCAACCATTTTTAATATTGTTCGTCCTTCGGCGCGCAAAATGTCATAGAATTATCTTAAAAGTACGGGTCAATGGGTTGAATAAAAGAATATAAGACAGATCAATTGATTTAACAATTGATTCTGAATCGATCAGCATATGAAAAAGTCATTTCAAGTCCAGTTATATGTTGTATACATCCACCAATGTAATATGGCCTTGTGCACAAGCTGTGTAAGATACAAAAACAGCCAAAACTTTGTACCAGAAATTTTTCAAATTGGTCTCAATTGTAGAGGAAAGTCCTTTAAAAAACTTCTTTCTAAAAAAAAGACTACTATCGACAATATTGTGTCAACTCACATTCAAAGACAAAGAAAAAAAAAAAACATTCTCCCCGAATGCTCTTTAAAGTTGTCAAAAGCTTTCCTTTAAATAAGAAAGTTTTTAGAATAAATTTATATTATTATATAGTATACATATATCCCGATATATATGTGTCGATAAATTGTGGCAACTTTTACTGAGAATAAGGGTGCAAGAATCCTTGTATCGCATTTCTCTTCAACAATACTTAACAATTTTCTAATTAATTCATTTCATCAGTAGAACACTAAGTGATATAAAAACATAGTGTTTGTGTTGTGTTTGATGATTATTGAAGAGAAAATTATATGTTTTATTTGTTAAATGTTTATTTAAGTGTATTTATCAAGAGAATATTTCTTGAAATTTTGCGCAATATAAACACAAACCGATGTGAAAAGCACACATAGTCAGTTATACTAGAGTACACACAATATTCCTAATCGATATTGATCGTTGAAAGAAACTTGGAAGAATTCTCATCTTGAACGAAAATAAAACATAAAAATATATGTATTCTACGCTATGTATGACATGAGATGGTAAATATTTGAAAATAAATAAAAACTTATTAAATTAAGATTCAATCGAATATATAATGATAACAAATAAATATATGCATGAATAGAATGTTTTCAGTTTGTTGGTTAGATTAAATTGCAAGTGTTACATTTAATTAAATAATTAATCAACAACGTTATATATCTGTTTACACAAAACCGATTAAATTACTTAACCTAATAGCAGGCGAGAGATAAGAAAAATTGTTTTAAGTTTGAAAATTGAACGAAGGTATGGGAGAAACGTAAATTAAAACAATTTCAAATGTTATAGATGGGCAGAATCGCTCGTTACATCCGTTAAACTACTTGGTTGACCAGCATGTAAAGTCGGGCAATAACGCGTTTCCTAGGATAGGATATAACACTTAAGCAGACTTAAGCAGGTTATAATTAATTTTGTTTTTGTCAAGGCGGTTATTGTCCTTCATTTAAAAATTTTCCATATAATGCCAAAAATTCCAACCTGTTATTATAGATCAACGTGGTCCAAATATATAGCATTTTCGTTCGGGAAATATCGAAAATAAAATACTGTCGCCATGCAAAATATTATTATTGTTTGCGAGATCTGTTATATGAGAGAATGTTCAATAAATAATGCCTTCTCATCTGATGTACCATATTTACATCATAAGCCAAAATACTTTTTATCGGGTGATAAATTTTTACAATATGATGACCTTTGTTAATTTATATCATTATTTGCGAAGGGTTTTTGAAAATTCATCAAACTGCCTCGAAAATTATGCGACTTTTACATATAGTTATTCGAGAAATGAACGGATAAAGGGACAGATAAGCTTATATATAATAAAAAAATCATTTCAAATTGACTGATTTGATGGATTTAAGTCAAGTGCAGTATATGTTGTATATACCCCCATAACCTTAATAAACCATCTTCTCCAAGGTATAAAAAGACTTCACATGGCATACAATAACAGTTTACCACTGATCCTACTGTAGGACACCGCGTTGCATGATTATCAATAGAAAATTTAAATAAAAGCAAAATCAATAAGGGACTTGGGACAAGAAAAAGTTTTTCTAATTAACGTGATGCTGCCGTCCGTTTAATTCAGTGAAATAATTAATGTTAAAATTTACACTGAAAAGAGTAGAAAATATTTTCGCTAAGATGAGAGTTTTCAAAAAAATAATTTATAATTAATATTAAGCAAAAGTCTAGATTTATTTCATGTAAGTAACAAATAAACAAAAAAAAAAAATTAAAAGTATATGCGAAGTCCTGTGTATCATATAACTTTCACATTCGAGTTAATTCTTGGTAATTCTCTAATCATTCTAAGTAATGGTTTGCCTTTCGTAAGGCAAGGTTTAATTTGAATCACCACGTCGAAGTAATATTGCCTAACCACCCTCAGAGGAAGAATTGTAGAGAATTGCTGGCTTGTTGTGGGTGTGGCGGTTAACGGAAATCGGTACAATTTTCGCACTTGCCCTTTAAGATATTACTACTACGATAACAGTGCAATATAAAAAAACTTTCTCCTGAATTATAAAAAATAAAATGAGGGCGTGTCGGGTATTGCTGTTTTCAACGCATTTTTTTTTTTTTTTTTTTTGGTTTCTTTTCTGATCGAGAACTATGGTTAGAAAGCTTTTTGAAAACTCAATTATTATAGGATTTTTTCGAAAAGAATGCTTTAAAAAAAATGCAGCAAATTTGGATTGTCTGTTTTCAGTCATCTTAAAATGGGCTGTAGAATTAGTGTATTTTAATCTCTTGGAAAAATCACCCGAGGCTTACTAAAAAGTCTTATTTCAAAGCTTCTGTCAGAATTTCAAGACAATCAGATGTAAACCGCAGACGCCAGCTAATAGCTTCGAGCAATTTGCTTAATATTTTTTCCCAATCCCCAATTGCCTTTGGCACGTGTCATATTATTCAAAATTCTCAAAATAAAACGATTCTGCGACTATGTTAGGACAATCGGGCCATTTGAAATAACATAGCGGCACTATCGCTAATATAGATTTTGAAATCTACCCAGAAGCCCTTTATAAAAAGGATTTTGAAATCGATTTTAAGACTGAAAAGAAAATTCTAGGTATTTAATCAAAAAAGAAAGTTTGTTTTTCTATTTATTCACCACATTTATGTGATTTTTAGTTCCGATTTGAATGCGAGATTAAGCCCTTCCTTTTAGGTAGAACTTTAATCCACTTTTTCGTATACAAATACATAAATATTAATAACGATCAGACATAAATTTATCTATGTCTTTAAAAGGCATCCAATTATAATTGCTCTTTACGGACGAATGATTACCAAAAATATAGAATATGCGTAATGTGTTGGTTGTAAGTAATTAATCAATTATTGATAGTATAAAATACAGCTTGAAATTGAATTAGTTTTTATATAAACATAGTTAAATATTAAAAAAATGTTGATATTTCAATAAACGTTTATACCGAAATCTAAGGTAAACTAATATGTGATATAAGCTGCAAAGCTTAGATAAGAGTTCAAATTGAATTGTTTAACATGGAGAATTAGAAATGGATAAATTTCATACGCACAATGTTACCTTGGTTACAATACAAACTTTTAATTAATTAAATCTGCTCCGTGAAGAGCGAGAGAGAGAAAGAGAGAGAGGTTACAGAAATTAAATTTGCATTGTTGTACCATCGAGGCATTTAAAAGTTACCTAAGCCATATCCATTATGTTTGCCTATCATGTTATTAGCCAAAATTTAAGTAGCTAGCTGTAATTCGCTAATTAAACAAATAAGGTTTGAATTGATTGCATAAAAAAAAACAACAGTAATTTATGCAAAAAATTATCATAAATTACTCAGGAAAAATAAATATTTTAGAATATTATAAAACATTGCTAAATAAGTCCTGGAAAAGAGACGCAAAAAAAAAAACACATCTCTTTTTTGGAAAGCACCAGCCCTCAAACAGTGTCTATTAAAATTTTCGGTCATTTCGATCATTTCTTTATCAACCGCAATAGTTTGGGTGACGCTAGTTTTGCTATTTTCAAAGAAATTGATAATCAAAGTTCTGTTGATTGAACATTATTTTTTAAGGGGAAAAATTTGTTGTATACTCAGCATTGATATAGAAAAGGTTCTAGCAGTACCTCCTTATCAAGAACATACAATTTGCCGGCAGTTAACTAATGGTAAGGAAAATCATGAAGACATTAAATTGTATTGAAAGTAAAGATAGTCACACCAGAAAACTTGAAAGCAACGCTAAATAATCTGAAGCTAGGAATATACCTAACAATATCCTAAAGATATTACTCTGTATTCATTACTTTACACGAAGTTTTTAAGAAAGTGCGCGCGTTTCCTCACAATGTAACAAAGACCGTTTGCCACAAGTTTATGGTTACAATGGCTAAATTGTATGAATTGAATTTGCTGCCTCACCCACAATATTCGCAAAATTTGATCCGTAGCGTGTGATTGGCCTTATTGAACTACATGATGAAGTGATTAAGTAAACTCAACTCTGTACTCTGACAATCTTAAGAAATCATTGCATAAGAAAAGCCTCACAAAGTATTGGAAAATCGGATAAATTGAACTGAATGCCTCATTCGTGAAGGTGACTATGTTAATAAAAAAAAAGTGAAATTTTGCGAAAAATAAATATTTTCCACATTTCGTCACTGAATTTATTGACCGATATTTTTAGTTTCATCTAAGCGAACACAAACTAAGTCAGTTAACAGGTAATCATCGCGAAATTCATAAAATATATGACATTTATAGGTATATTAAGACCCAATTAAGGTCAGAGATTTTATTGCGTGTATTATGTATTGTTAATTAAAATACAAAAACAAATATATAAAATATTTTACATTATGATATTAATGCATATTAACTTTGCTGACTCGGTACATAAAGTAACTAACCATAAACGTTTTCGTTCCATGTTTACATGACATGTCATCGTCATGAAATCGCTCTTATAATGATGAAAATTGTTTATACAAACATATCGTAATCAATTTACGTATATTACGTATATGCTCTAAAAATACGAAACTAAACGATTAGCAATTAAAAATGATTTACCTAAATTTTTATACTATTAATATTACACGTGCCTGTACTTTACGGATATCTACTCACTACTACACCACAGGGACTGAAGTGTCCCTGATTTGTTTTTTAAAAGAAGTCATATTTTGTTTTTATGATTAATTGCTCAGGGGATGTCTGCAATACATGAATCATGATGTTCGTCAGGAAGAAGTGGGGAAAGAGATACAGTCTAAGAATAGCCTATCTAATCACTATGTGTTATACCTTTATAATTAAAGGTATAACACGGAAGAAGTGCCTTTATAGATTATGTAAACATGGGGTTTAAAAGACGGCTTGGTAAATATATATTTCGGCATGGAAACGACTTAACTTTTTTTTAGAAAATATAGAAATTGCTACTGCATTATTAGGTGGCCTAAAGATGGATATAGATGTCAATCCCTTCAACCTTTAAAACAAAGGTTACCGATAATTTTTATTAACTAAATTTAATAGATGTTGTTTTCTCCTTTTAGACTGATGCCTCGATTTCTATGGGGAGTAATTGTAACAAAACTTTTTATTTTTCCAGAATATATTGCGGCAGTTGAAACAAAAGCATCTAAGAAGAACGATTTTGTAGATGAGTTGATGCCATTTTCATGTTTGGGATATAGAGAATTTACCTAAGCATATAGATGCCAAGTGTTAGCTTAGCCCTTTTCATCTCTTAAAGTACGTAGACTTTCATAATTTTCTACTCGCCCTCTATTGGTTGTTAAGTAGAGAATTAGGTTAGGGATTTGTTCGTCGGTTACGCGTCAATATACTGTTCTCCGAGCTATGAATATGAAGTTGATGTGATAGAATCCGTTCAAAAACAATTTCTTATATTTGTCTTATGCGGGGTAGGGTGAACGCACAGTTAAAGGTACAAAATAAGCAATTTTAAGATTTGTAACAGAAGGCAATAGTTTTAAGCATCCAGTCAAAGTCAGACACTTTTGTGTAATGGAATTGTATATTATATTGATATAGTCAAACGGTTAGAAGGTCGGAGGTTGTAACGGATAAAGCCAGGCAGTAACGCGAGGACTTTACTTTTTATCCAATAAACATTCCATAGACGGTTATACTCAAGAAATAGACGCGCAAAAACCCTTATGGAGACAGACGTCCGATCGAAAAATTCTTACTTACATCCTGTCCTACCCATGTTCTTCTTCGGGCCGCTGCGTAGGAGACCGCGCATGTTTGTTGACCCGTACAACAACTTACTAATCTTAATGGTCAAATCCTTCTCCGCGCTTACCGTTTTTGCTCAAAAGCAAAACATAAAAGATGGCAAGAAAAATACTCTTGTCAATTAACACGAAGTTAAAAATAATAGATGTTACCTCGATCGAATAATAAGTAAATGTTAAAGGTTCCTTATATAACGCAAGCGGGTGCTTTGGTTTAGCCGACTAAATACGTAAGCTAGTAAATAGTTAGCAATTTATAAGTTCAAAACTCTTTAAGCTAGCAAACAGAGTAATTAAAATGAAAGAAAAGTTTTTCTATCGGCATTTAACGGCAACGTAAAGACTTCTCCTATTTTATAATCGTAAGCCTTGAATGCGTAAAATTGTTTTATTTAATAGCATTTTGTTTAGCTTTTATTACGAAGCAAATATTTAAGTATTTCTTCTAAGATTACTTTCGCTTTTCTCTTTCGCTTTTTTCTTTCTTTCCTTTTGCTTTTGTCTCTGAGAAATCAAATGGAAAAATCATTTCATTAATTTATTATTTACTTTAAGTTCAACTTAAATTAAATTTTACAAATGAATAAATTTACGCAGAAAATGGGATAAAAAACAACAGCAATTATCACAAATCAATTCTTCAATAATTCAATTTAGAGATAAACTATTTATATAAAAAAAGTTTAAAAATAAACCAAAGGCCTACTAATTTCAATCCATATCTTTTTAATTACCACAATACAAGACACCTTTTCGAAGTGTTGGGTAACAGACGGAGCAGTATTTATGAATTTTTTACTTTAAACTTTTTGCAAAGGAAATGATTATGAAAGTTATTTTAGATTTGCATGATAAGCTAAATGAAAGATGAAAGCTTTTAAAGGACGAAAAGATTCATTTTTTCAAAGTCTCCGTCACAACAGAATCCATACGACGTCAATTAATTCTTCGCAGTTTTCTCGTAAATGATTCATTTCCATATGAAAAGCTTTCTATCCCGGTAAAGGATTTTTAGAGGCGAGCACGATTTATATTTCTTAATGTTTAATGGATTGTGCGCGCAATGAAATCTTTTATTGGCTAATTTTGTCTTCTCCAGGCATTTGCAATATTTCGTGATAAGCAGAATCTTAAATAATATACGATAAGCAATTTACAGTTGTTTTGTCAATTTTCCACTTAATTTATTTCTTTATCTTTCTTCAAGATTTTTGTAAATTTTAGACGCGTCTAACGGCGCCGAATGAACGACAACGTAAGTCATACCGTATCAACTTTAATCATTTGCAATTCAAATAAAACGCATCATTTGCTTTAAAGGAAGAAAGAAAAAGAAAATTATGTACGCGCCTAGACGAATCTCTGACGTACTTATGATAAATATACCCAAAATCAAGATGTGGGGTGTTCTTGCGCTGTCAAATATTTGCAAAGCATTGAAACGCATTTTGAAGTATATTCTTGACCACAGGGAAAAGTGAAATGACTTGAAATATATGATTGTGATTCCTTGTCGATCCACTTGCAGGTTCATCTTAGCCTACTTTTTTCGCGTAAGGTGGTTTTGCGTGTCTCTTATTTGTCCATCATTCTCATGCTCGTTCTCGAAAATCCACGGTCAACAAAACTACTATTTTCTTAAACTTAAACTACTAGGGAGACGGAACATTTCAGCTCCTTTTGTTTTAATTTTAATAGAATCTCTCTCTGTATATATATATATTTCTTTCTATTACTTAAACAAGAGAGTTGTTGCTATAACAAAAAGCAGAATTTCATGAAATATGCTAATTGTATGAAATCAGTTTCTTGTGTTTCAATTAAAAAAACAAAAATTGCTGAACATTTATTCAAGGCATAGAAATGAGGTAAAAAGAATTTAATCCGTTGCACGGAATACTCGTAAATCTATGATAATTAATCTTGCAGCTTTTAATCGTTTCGTTTTTTTTTTTTCTCCTCTTTGAAAATTTTTGGAAAATTAAACTTTTTGTTAATCGGCACATAAATAAATTTGCACAAATGTCAATTTGCCAGCAATAACAACAACTTTAAATTGAACAAATTTCAATGTGTGGCTCACCGCACAAACTCTTTTAAAACCAAAATATAAGAAGAAAAACTTTTGCCTGCCTGTTAGTCGTTAGCAATTTCCTCATAGACACCTACTGACACACATCAAGCATACATCTAAAACAAGCGTGCACTCGTAGGCACACACCTCTAACATATTTGGGAAAAGCTTAATGAATTTAGATGGAGCCATACGAACGAACAAACCTAATAACACTAAGTGAACTCAATGAATTTTTAAACAAGAAAACTTGGATGTAAAATTTAAACCTAATAGAGAAGAGAGCAGAAACTAATTTAAAGAAAATAAAAACAAATAAAACCGAAACCACATTGAAATAAAAACAGCAAAAAAAAAAAAAAAATAGAGAATTTCACATGCAACCATATATATCAACGTAAATATTTTAAATGAAAATTTTTTTCCTCTCTTTCCATTCTATGTTTTTGATTTTCTCGAAACAGATGTAGAAAAGCAAAATAAAAGTTTTCTATGATGTGAAAAAAAAATTTCAGGGGAATTTGGCAAAGCCAATAGTATAAGCGCACACATATTGTTGCATCAGCGCATATACCTATCTATACAAAGGATTTCTTCATTAAGGCTCTCACAATAGTAACAACATATCTCTCTGAAATGTTTTGCAAAATTTAGGATATTTTCCGGATCATAAAGATATAGAAGAACACACACAGTCGGCTGGTGCTGCTGGTGATTTTGCTCTTATTGTAGTAGCGACTGTGATTGTGATTGTTAGTATTTGCATTGAAGTTCTTTAAAAATCCTTAGGGAATTTTCAATTTTTCAGTCAGTTCACATTTTAACATGTTTAGCAGATGGTAGAAGATTATATATACACTAATTTCTGTATAGTGCTTGCTAGAGACATGATACGATTCTCTCTCTTAGATTTCTTCTTTTTTTTATTTTCTTGTTTTTAATTTTTATTTATTTTTTTTTTATTTTTTTTTTTTTTACAGACTACTCCTATTTTATCCTTCTTACCGCAAACAAATTGCAACACTTTCTCATTTTGAAGAACATGTTAAACTAAAACAAAATGCTTAGATGCCCTAAGGATTTATACATGTTTGCATAATTCTCTCCTTTTCATGCACCCACCGAGTCTTCTTTTCGGGTGCTTAACACTTGATGGATAAAGTTTCATTAAGTGTGTGTATAATATATCAGAAAAGTATATTTGTACTAAACTCTGCAGTTTACTATGTTTCCGGTAAGTGCAACAACAGTAGACTATAGCATAGAAGATCTTTATTGAGTTACTGCTGCTACTTCCAGCGACTGGCATAAAAGGAAATGGATATAAATTTCTTAGGCAAATTTCTCTTACCCCTTCCGCCGGTACCTTTAAGCATCGCAAATCATTTCATTGTTTTTGTTACGTTTTCCTTTTTGTTTTCTTCCTTCATATAAAAGCCTTTAAAGTAAGCATTAGAAAAGTAAGTTTGCTTTCTAAACATAAGCTTTAAAAATATTTAAATCTAAATAGAATTTAAGTTTAGTAAATGATAATATGGCAGAAGCAAACATTTTTTTTTTATTTTCAATGCAAAACTAATAACTTTTACAGTTTGTTGGGGGCAGATCGTGATCACTTCTCCTAAGCGACGAAGTTACTTTTTTCAAAAGTTGGTGCCTTCATGCTGTGTGCACTGCGTACTCATCATAGTTTTTATGATGTAGTTTGGAAACAACCAGGTTTGTGCCGAAAGAAGGCCGAACGCAAACGGCGTCACTTTCCTTGCATTTGAAGGGACCACTTGGGTGTAGTATGCTACGATTTATTCCCTTTGCAGGGGAAGCTACCCATAACGCTTAATGATGTTTTTCTTTCTTTTTTTTATTTTATTTTAGAGCAGCGGATAATGTTCATGGCAAATCCATGCAGATCTCAACACATTTAAGCCAAAGATGAAGAAAGTTCCAAGTCCCGTTAAAAGGTGTCTTAAAAACTTATCAGAATTTTTACCTGAATCTAAATAAACGAAATTTTGCTAAATTTATTCAGAATATCACGCTTATTGCAATCGAATAAAAACGTCTTCGAATAATTTCTCTATTCGAGCTGGAATGGCAAAATACATTTATCGTATCCTATGCAACATAAGTGCTGAGCTAAAACCAAGGAAGTATTTATTGTGAGGGTACTATGTGAAAGGGATACAAAAGCGATATTTGATCTTTCAACATTTTTAGGTTGGTCTGTTACAAGGAGTGTCTGTTTACGAGGAATGTAAGAAACTTAAGTAACTAATAATAAAATATATAAAATTTACACTGTACCACTTTTTCAAAAGTAAAAAAAAAAAAAAATAACGTTGAAACGGAGTGGGCTTTGAAAGATTGTCAGTAACCGAAACAAAATTCTATTGAGATATAATAAAAATTTTGTCTGCCAGTGCAGCTGCGTGTTGTTTTTTTTTTAATTTAATTTTTTTTTTTTTTTTTGGAGAAATTTCGAAAAATTTGTTCTAATTTTTGATTAGATTTGATTGCATTGTTGAACAGGAAAAGAAAAGAAAATGAGTAACCAAAATGAACAATTGATAACGCGAATCCTTGAGAAATTGGAAAAACCGGTAACTTTGGAAAATCTCGCTTCACTTATAGCTGCCAAGGCTAAAGTAAGTTATTTGAAGGATAAATTTCTCTTTTTTTATATTAAAAGAATATATATATTTTAAGGTCTTTCCGGATGATGTAGCAATGAAGGATTCTAAGCGAGACACATTGAATGGAGGCGTTCAGTTGAGTTTCACACAAAAGATTAAATCTAATACCGATGCGTCACCAAAATTGTAAAAATGAGAAGAAAGTAAAAAATCCCGAAAACGTTTAATTGTCAATGTAACCAAGTCAATCTTAAGCACACGACAATTTCATATTTAACATTTACTATGTATGACCATGTTTGGCAAATCCTTATTTTGCTGTCAAAATTTTGTAATTTATATTAACAAAATTTCCTTTAAATAAAAAGCTATATAAATTTATTTTTTTTTCACATCTAAATAGATCTCTGCTCATTCACATCTTTGTGGTAAGTTGTATGACTTGTTTGTTGGAACAAAAAGCACTACCAACGGTCAGGAAGGAGATTAAAAAAATGCTAAGAGCGATGAAGTGGATGAAGTAATTATTAATTGATGAGCTTTCGATTCTCACTTCGAATATATCGTAAGAATCGGAAAAAGTTTCTAATTCTCATTTGTGCCAATAGTTTACACTATAGAGGATGTTTATATATAAATGCAAACGTCTTATTAGTACTGATTCTTTGTTTTACGGAGAAAGAATGTTTTCCATATTAAATTATACCGTAGGCATCTTCCTAAACATTTATCAGTCCATACGCTCTGCTCCTCACACTGACCTCTTTTTCCTGTAATATCGATTGCACGGGTATTTATTGTTGATATTTTAAAAATTTCAAAATCTACAGCAACGGCTGTAAATATTTTACACCTTTTTTTGTTTCACGCCATATCGGAGCACATAGTCATAAAAACAAACTTGAAAATAGGAATCATTATACTCTATACCAATTGTGGTATAAGGGTATATTAATTTTACTCAGATGCTTATAAAACCCAGAAGGACTTGAGATAGCTTAAAATATGCATAAATTGTATGCTTTGTATGATGTTATAGGAGACGTGTATCTCAGAGGCTGCATTTTTACTGCATTATTCTAGTTCTCCATTAAGAGATATATGTCTGTCCCTCTTTCGGTTTTGGTTATTAATGTGTCCGAAAAAAGAAACTTTGCCTTGTTAGCTGTTGAACAAAGATTGAATTTGAAAATACAAGCACTGATGTCTCCACAATGAATGCTTTGCGCTCTTCATGGAATTGCATAATGCGATGGGGTATCAGTAAACGATTCATCAGCTTGAAATTCCATGAATGTACGGTATGATCCCGGTCTGAATCTATAGCAGAGTTTCTATTCGAGGTGTTCTGGCAATCGGAACATCAAAAACTAAGCTTTACATCTATGTACAGCAACAATATTTGGGAAAGCTTCTTCGATGAGTTTTATGGTAGCTGTAGTTGTTTCGAACATTGGCTATGGAAAAAAAATGTAAAATGTCAACTGTTTCAGATAACTTTCTCCTCAATTAGAAATGGTGATATACTTACAAGCTGCACATTATGTTAACGATTCCGAAACCCATAGACCAACACCTCTGCCCTAGACAACCTCCATTGCAGTCTGCGTCTCACTGAAAGTTGCAATATTTATTCTGTGCGCCTTGAAACATCGTTGATCTCGGCATTTCGTGAGCCGGCTTTTTATCAGGATAAACTGGTCCTTGCAAGAAGAAATTAAATAGATTGTTACATGGCGCCGAGAAATTTTTATGTTATGCAGTCGCGAACTGTTTTACGTTCGAATTTACTAGGCTGTGCCAAATATTTATAGGTCACGTACAATTTCCCGTTATGCCGTTTTTATTACAAATTTTATTTTAAATAACTTTTTGATTTTTATTCAATTTATCATATATGGATTTTTTTATTTTTTTGCTAACTTCCTATTTAAAATCTAATTTCTGTGTTACCTTGTGCGTTATCAGCAACCATAGCATGGTGGTTGTTGTTTATTTTGTTTCCAAATAATTTAGGTGTAAAGATCGTCTACTACGATAGGGTGAAATTGCTGACAGCTTAATTTGCATTGGCATGGTTGAAAGAGGAAATTTACAAAATACTTATTTTCCATTAATAGCTGATAAGCATTCACATAACGGTGTGGATAACCAGACCAGAATAACGGAATGAAAGTCAGTACAAATGCATCGCGAAATGTTACACAAATAATAGAAGGAAGGATACAGCATATGATACTCATACCAAGTCAGATATTATTATTGGTAAGAGTAAATTGTTTTATTTCCCACCACATTGTATTTGCAAGTTGTAATGACACTGAGAAGAATTTCATTAGTTAATAAAATTTTTTTTTTTGGGGATTAATTATTGAATTGATTTTTCTTGCACTTACATACGCAACGTGGAATTCCAAATTGATTGTGCTATGTCTTTGGAGCATTTCTTTACCCTTTGTTTCTCGAAGTTTCAATAAGAACGATTCACCATTTAGATAATGATAGTGCGCCTAAAAGCATAATTAAAAACATCGATAAGCTGAAGAGAAATTGAAAGAATGACGTAAACATAACATCGGATGGGATCTTAAAAATTTATAAACAACTTTGTTATTTTCGTACATATTCAGACATTAGAACTCCCAGATACCTATTACCTTTTTTTCACTTTATTAACTAAAATAGTAAAAGTTTACTTATATTAACTTATTGGTAGACTATATAATATGCATAAGTGATGCTAACAAAATCTGTGTAATAATAAAATATATATGTACATATGTATACTTGCATTAGTATAAAGGCACTTGTATTGAAATCTTCTTCGGAAAACTTTACTCATTACAAATTCTATATTTAATTCATGAGCAATTTAGTTGATATTTGTGTAGTTGTACCTTAACATATGTATGCGTGTACACTAACACACGCAACGAAAACTTGTGTCAACCTAGAAAATGAATCTTAGTTTTGTATCTGATACCAAAAACAAAAACAAGAAAATTCACTAAGCACAATGCGTGACTGAAATACTTGAAAGCAAACGAAACTGCAAAAAGAAAGTGCGAAACGAAGGATTAACGCAAAATAAAGTAAAAGAAAACCACTGCACCTCAGTTAAGCATAGGTGCAAAGAGGCATGAAGGTTACTTTAATGTATTAGAAAATTTATGCTGAACTATACTTTTCTTTTCGCTCTTCCTTCATCAACTGAAAGCTTCCATTTACCGTTACACATCACATGTGTAACTGTTTCGAAGCTTTTATGTTGTGCGTGGTTGGTTAAAAACTGAATTCTCGAAGGATTTCTAAAGGTTTTTGCCAAAAACAACATCAATAACAAAGTACAAGTAACCATACATCGCCTTACAGAAACTATACAACATTGCGACACATATAGAGAAGTATTATAGTGCTTTAGTATCGCCGTAGAAATGTATGCTGAAATGTATGCAGAGATGTATATGTTTTCATATGTTTAGCATTAAACTCAATCAAGTGTAATGCTTCCAAATATTCCAACGTAGAAATGTCGTAGAAAGTTTAACAAAGAATGTATATGTTCTGCCGGTCTCTGTGCGCTTGAACTCCCACATATACACATGTTTTACCCCAGGAGGTAAATGTTGGTGTTAACGCATACATTGACATGCTTGTTTAAATTCGTTTAGGGAATTAACTGCCAGAGTTCATATAAATAAATATGTAATGTAGACAACACGCTGCAGCAGTTGATATGAGCAAATTGCTCTTAAACATTTTCCCAAAATTTTTGTCTTTATTAGAGCACAAAAAACCAAATAATGTAAAGAAGGATAAAATAGATTTGTGTTTGTGAGATAAAAGAAATAAAAGTTTGCATTTGATGGTTAAAAAAAAAAAAAGGATTACTGATAAGTGGTTAAAGGATGATAGATTCTACATTTATTGTACTTGTTGATATTTAACCTAAAGACTTCCATTTATGCGGGTTTCGAAATTAAATTTATCTTTAAAAACTTGAATAAATTAAGTTGAAAATAACCAAACGTTTTATGTGAAATTATTTCAGTTTTGCATCTTACATAAAATTCGGTTGATGAACTACGAAATTATTAAACGCCAACAAAATTATAAAAAGAACAGACAATGTCGTGGGCAGTGGGACGGGTAGACGGACAAATGAAAAGTAGATAAACACTTTAATAAGAAAGCTAGGCATAGAATAAGATAAGGTTGCTGACGAGTATGGAGTAAATGACGGGCGAATGAAAATTACGACAACCGGACGGACGGACGGACGGTTTCTCAAAGCAACCAAAAAAGGAAGCAAAATTAATGTACATTATATCAAACAGACATCAAGGTAGATATAGGTATATTATGGATGATCTTAGACAGAATGTATAGTGCTCAGAAAAGCAGTTGAGAGGTCACATAAACAAATATATGGGCGAATAGAGGTGGAGGGAGCAGATAATGCAATGAACGAACAAATGTGCAGATAAGCAGAGAGAGATAAAGACAGACACGTAGACGGCCGGGCACCGAGTCTCGATCTGGAGCCGTTGCACAACTGCCGATATCGACTAAATGTGGCACTCAACGGCAGCTTTACGATCGAAAGATTTTTATACTCATTACAAAGCGAGTCGATAATCGGCCACCATCGAATTTCCACAAATAATCCCGTGAGAACAGGAAGCTGACAGATGTGTAGACAAAGGGATGGGTATAAAAAATGTAGTTTCGTAGGTAGGTGCAACACGGAATAGAATACTGCAGAATATCAAATTTCGATCTCAACAATAATATTAAAGTTTCACATACGAATCATTATGTGAACCGGACTAGACAAAGCGAAAATTGAAAAGACCAAATATAGGATGCTCAGCCAGATTGATGACTGAGGTGTCAGATGACTATTTAAATAGATAGATCAATAGATACATACGGACGGACTCTCCAGCCTGAAGTTTTAATCGACATCACTACATCGTAATGGAATTTAAAGGTTTTTAACAGATCGTGTATGAGAATGTAAAGAGTATACGCTACATATAAACATATCTTCTCTCCTAGTGTGGGCACAAAAATGGCAAAATTCAGTTGTAAGCTTTTAAAAACGCAGCAGAACTTTTCCTTAAGCCCTTTTAATAAGAAATCCCATGTTCATAAAAAAGTGTATTTAAATGAATAGCATATTTATTTGTCTCCATTGTCACTAGCATTGTTACGAATATGATTGATACTTCTGCCAAAATATAAATGGTTTCGCCATTGTCTATGTATACATAAATGGTTTCTCTATTCTCTACGAGGTGTGAAACATTTGTGGTTTCAAAAAATTGTCGGATCATCTCTTTTCACCGCCTAATTAACATACATAAAACCTAAGGGTAAAATTTTATCTTGGGTAGATAGATTAATTTCAATAGTTTTTAATCGTTTAGATTTCACCATAAAAATGACAAAATTTATTATTAATCTTATAATTGAATGAAAACAAAATTACATAATGATAACATAAAAAAATTTAATTTATAAAATGAATGAATGAATAAAAGTTTTAAATAAATTTTTGAGAAATATTTGTAATAATTTTTATTTTCTTTTTTTTATAAGCTGGACAATGCATTTTATTATAAATAAAACCGTTGCAATGCTTTTACTCATCTATCGTACGTGAATTCTTACGAAGAGCAGTTGCCGATAGAATTCATATTCAATTTAAGCCAAAGTTAAAAAGAAATAATATTCGGTTTAGATCGAACTTTCTGGTACTCACCATTTGCTTGAAAAAAGGAGTGAATCGCAATGCTCGAAATTGCATTTTTACGACAATACCGCTTGTAAAACCGTAAAGCAAACGTTTTACCTTGATAGATCCTAAACCCGAGGTAATGTGTGATGGATAACGTGTATAGCATAGCAAAGCTCGACAGCCCTCTTATTCGCAATCAATCGTAAATATAGAAAATATTAATATTAGTGACACACAGATTTCTGAAAATTGTGTCCCTAACGCTGGGCAAACTTAGGTTATTTTCATGTATATATATGTATGTGTGAATAACTCAAAATGAATATGAAATTGTGAGGACACGTTTATCGCTTTACTTAACATGACAGATGAACCAGCCCAAATGGTTTATCTCATTCATAATAAACAAAAATTTATATATAAATTGATTTCCATGCGTTTGAAATACTGAAAGCCAAAGAGATTGTTTGCACGCCGTGAGCGCAATGACATTCAACTGAAATTGTCAATCAGTATGGAAAAAGTAGACGTCAAGATAAGGCGGTTTTTAAAATAAAAGCTATATTAAAGGCGTGTAAATATAAAACTTGGATTCAATTTAGTCCTTAAAAGGGGTAGATTATAGACCAGGATCATCAGGAATGAAGAAAATAGGCAACGCGAATGGAAATGGAGAAATATAAGATTTGAGGAAATTGAAGAAAGAATCGAAATGTTTTTATTGTGTGTAGTTGTATTGATCTGAGACATGGGAAATATATGAATATGTAAGTGGACTTGTTAGGTGTTTCGCTTGATGAGGTTTTCGAGGATGTTTGATAATACATTGTTACATGTTGTTAAGTTTGTGCTTATATACGCAACAACCAGACGGATTTGAGCTGCGCTCACTTTTTATTGCACCGATAAATTTAGAGTCACTTTCTAAATCGATTTAAGCCTGTTGATCGTATTCCCTTGTCAATCCGTCTGTCGTATTCCCTTGTCTTTAGCCTACTGGCTGCAATTTTGATGAAATTCGGTACACTAACGTGTTTTGGTTCAAGGATTAACTTTATTAAAAATTGTTCTGATCGGATCATTTTTTCGACCACTGGCCATATAACGCCCCTTTTCGAAAAAAAGTTATAAGAATAAATGTAGGATTATGTGGGTGTGCCGTGGCTCTCCATATTGTTTTTATTTGTTTTCTTTGACTGCGAAGGTACGGTGAAAAGATTTTAGGTGGAAAATGGAAGCAACTAACTATTCGCAGAATTTCATTACCATATTCTTGCGCAAGGAGGTAATTTATAAGTTTATAATAATTTCCAGTTATTTAACCATTTTTAAAATAAATGTCACTCAGTATTAATGATGAATTGTTGTTCTATTTTCCATAGCCGATAGTCGTGATGAAAATGTAATGAGAAACGGTATGCACGTAGGATATGCAAGCATCTTATTTGTACGAAGTGGCTTATGAAGTCACTGTTTGAGTTTATTTTTACTAAAAAATGTCCACTCCTGAGTATTATCTGCAACAACAATACACCCGCTCGAATAGGTTTTATGAGAACATCATTTCTCATAGATGAAGCGTATTATGATTATATGTGCGCATGAGTTCGTTACTTCAGACTATAAAAAGAAAGAAGCTAAGCGTATATGCCCATATCTGGAGAATAATTTCAATGCATTTACTTCCTCTATATTCAACTAATTATCTTCTTTTAATCTTCTTCGTTTCATATTCGAATTATTTCTTATTCTGCAGATTGTACAGGTTTTTCTACATTTTTCTTTTCAGTTAAGATTTGGCCAGCTCTTCTATCTGACCAATATGTGCTGGCTTTGTTGTTTTACTATCAAACTAACTGCTATACATTTATTACAAGTTTTTTTGTTTTGTTTGATTTCATTGGGTTTGATTATTTATTTATACACCGTGCGTTTTTTGCGCAATGATTGAAATTCACATCTGTTTTTCATCCAATATATTCAAACATAAATTTTTATTTCAAGAGGTGTATTTTCATTTTTTTTTTTTTTCGTATGTGCAAGAAGTATGCCTCAACCTATAATATTTAAAAAGTCGGAAAAATTCGAAAAAAAAGGATGAAAGCGAAACTAATTATGTAAGCGTTGCTAAGGTTTGTCAAGTAAACGGATATATTGCCCAACCATTTTTTCCTTAAATAAAAATGAATTTAAAGTTCTTAGCGTCGTATGAGTTATTTTAAACTTTCACTTTAAAATATCATACATTAATTTGAAGCAATAATTATCAAAGATCTGTCTCAAATCGAATTACATTACAATTCAAATTATTATTATAACAAAAAAATCGTTTTAAATCCTTTTATAATTCAAAGCGTAAAGCCTTTACTTTTTTTTAGAAGATAATCGAATAAAATATACTGTTAAAATCTTATTTTCATAAATTGTTTTTAAAGTCTCTAAAAAGACAATAATAAGCTGCTTATAAAGAGCAAATATATATAAACAGACTTCAGTAAAAACAACTATACATACATTTATGTATAAATATATAAGTCAGCACATGCTTGCCGTTTGTATGTTAATTTGCAAACGAAGAAAATGAATGCTGTCAGGATAAAATATAAAGCAAGCAGAGCTCAGTTATTATATTTATATATTTGTATGAGGCGTATGCAAATTGTATGTTGAGAGCTGTTCATTTACGCGTACGTGTAAGAGCCACTCTTTTTTTCTTATCTACACATTAATTTATAAGACATATACATATATATGTAAAATGTATGAAAAATATATATGATTTTGTATAGGTATAAATATATTTGAATATGAATTTTCATATTCATTACTGATGTTTGCGAAAGGAATATTTATTTTAGCATTCTATTTGTACAGAATGAGCAAAAACTCTTTCAAACGTCAAGCGTAATTTTAAAATGATTTTACTTTTGTAGCAACTATAACAGAGCAGTCTTTTTTCACTATCATTTTAGGCCGATTGCGCAAAGATTTTTGAAAAAGTTGTCCAAGCTGGGAAACGATGAAGATAAGGCATTTAAGTTATTTCATATGCAAGATATGTATTAACCGATTTATTTAGGAAATGAGTCTCTCTCTTTCCTTCATAACAGTCACAAAGAGACCCCATATCTCACCTCTCACTGGCTTAAATAAGGCTGCATATGTTACAGGCTGGTACTCTAATGTCATGAGATGTTTTTAATTTGTCAGAAGCTTATAAAAGTTAAAAAATCAAAAAAATCCTTATTTTGAAATTTTTTGAAAATCATTTACTGCCCTCAGGTATATGAACTTTTAAGAAATACTTACACTTGTCTTATTTATTGCCATATCAATAATTATATCGAAATTCACAAAATTTTTCTAATAAGGAAGTTATCTCAACTTCGTCTCGAAGCTAACGCGAAATTTTTTTCTTGCTTCATATTTTACAAAAATTTTGCCTCCTTCTCGTCAAAAAAATATGAGAGTCTGTTTTTACCCCATTCAGTTTTAGCTGTGCGTTTACGTAAATGAAAGATAATATACTTTTTATACGCTTAATTTGCTACTATGTAAATACTAGCACACAGCTTCACACATACACAAACACACACTGCCGAGCGATTGCAATTGCTTTAACATTGTTGGAAATTGTTTAAGTATTCTCGTGACGCTTATAGTATATATAGGTATGATGATGCCAATGTTGACGGTAATGTGGTAACAGCGTCTCTGTCTGTTGATAATAATGATGATTATGAGATTGATGCTGATGATAATAATGTTGTTATTAATATGAGTCGGCAAGTGTTTATGTGCAACACTTATTTAAAAGGATTATCACTTAATTTAACACATTGTACTTGTGTATGTGCATATTGCTTGCTTTATATAAGATAAGTTTTTTTTTTACAGTAATTTCTTTTTTAATCGAAAAAATATCAAAATAAATAATTTGTAAAGAATGAGTCAATAAATTAATTATAGAAAATTTAAAAATACCTTTTCAACCATTTATTTATAATGAGATAATGAATATTTAATGAGCAGCTCTTTGAAGGCTATAGAAGCTATCAAACTTAAGCTTTTGTATATTCCTGCTTCCAAAACTTTCATGTAAAGTGTTACGTGATAGATTTTGCAAACTTTCGATGACTTTTAATTATGCAAAACGATTTTCAAAAACTCTTTTTTACTGTTTTAAACAAAAATCCACTAATTCACGCTTATGTCAAGGGATATTTCCCGGAGTTCACTCTAAAGCCACACAAGTCCGACTGCGTTTACAACTTTAGGAATTCCAAATAAACTGCCGTTAAATTGCGTTGCAATGACTTATCGCAAAGTTTTATCCAAAGGTACGGACATATCTTAGTAGCTGCGGCGGAGGAAATTTTAAAGAAACTACCGCTAAATTACGTTTCAATTGACTTTCCGCAGAAGTTAATAAATTCCGTATTTCTAATCTTAAGTATATAAGAGCTAGTAGCAAAGTGACATCAGTAGTAGTGTGTGATTTGAAAGCATGCGTCAACGACTCGTGCCCCTTTTGATAATCTGCTGTTTTTTCATTTTGTTGATTAAATTAACAGACAGAGCGCATCTATAGCAAGACTGCTATTATTAAAGGCATTCAAACAGTGTCACAAGCTGCCAAATAAACTGTGGTCGAACCACGCCAGGTTTTATAAGGGGCGGTCTTTCATTTCTCGTCGAAACCCGAAATATTTCTTTCTTTTACTAAAAACGTATAAAACACTTCATTATCGCGGATGAGCACAACTATGATTTTCGAATGACAGCATTTTTAGATTATTCCTTTCGCCAAGGCGTAAACTCAAATCTAAAATTGGTAAACTCGACATTGATAGATTCTCTTCAAACTAACCAAAAACTCATTAATACTTTCTTTCACACCATTGGTTATTACCAATTGCCTTTTATGTGAAGCTATTGTTACTACTACGTTCTTATTCGCCTTTGACTATCTAGCATAACGCCTGAAGCATAATGGAACCGCATATGATTTCCAAGACTGAGATTTAAGTTTAAAGATAACATTGGAAGCAATATATGCGGTTTATGTGTTATGTGCGTACTTTATCAATAGCGGAAAAAAATTATTAAAGTATATTTTTAGACATTTTCTTAAAAAATTAATACAATGCACTCTCAAATAATCATTTGTTCTTAGCGCCAATAGTTTATGTTCTAACAGGCTAATGTTTTTCGGAAATGGAATCTTACAGACTCACCAGAATACGCAGCAACGTTTTCACCAGCTTTTGTTAAAAATTAGCACGATCTTAGGTCACACAGCAGATTCTTAGCTACGCCGCGTACCTTTTTTCTAATTTTATGTTCACGTTACCCAAAATATATGCGCAATTCCCTTGACTGAGTTCCTTTTCAGCCGGAAGGTAATCAATTGGCAAAATTTCGTTTGTGTCTGCAAAGACATATGTCACAACCCTTACTTCGACTTTTCTGCCATCAGTGCTCATTAGACATATATATTGGGTGACTAAATTTTTGATCTCTAAATGCTTTATTTTATTTTATAATGGCTTTTTATTTTAAAGAAAAAATTTCATATCGTATCTAATGCTCCAACGAAATGTTTCGAGACGGTGAAGTCCAAGTAAATAAAAACGAGCAAATTGTTGCTTCTTGAGCGATTCTGGTCGAATCCAAGGATTTTAAAGTTTACCATAAGATAAACGTTCAAGCCTAAGCTTCATTGTCTGAATGGACTTTTGAGTTCGAAATTGTCGTTTCAATGTCATATAGGCCAACAGAGAGGACTGCTAAAGCTCTCACTTCAACCAATGAAGCATAGACTTTACCTAATCATTAATGTTTTAGAAACATTTAAAGTAATTATTATGTCCTTTATAATAATAAAAAAAGCATAGATTAAACATAAACATGTAAGCAGATTAGTGAACTAATCGGTTTTGTAAAAACTTCGCATTTCTAGCGGTCTAATTGAAATTTATCGTCTTTTAATCTGTATTCGGAGTTTTGTGTGCCGTCAAATTTATTAAGTTTTTTAATTATTAAGTTTTTTAATTATTTTAAATATTTATAAAACATTTTCGTTGCTGCTGTCGTTTTTCTTTTTTTGTTTCCTTCACATACACATATCATCAAACCGCTGTTCCCGTTAATACAATAAATCAGTTGAAATATAATTTAAAGTCTCATTAGTTATGAACAACACAGTTTTTCATGTTAATCCATATTTTTCTGTATATATGTATGACTGTATATACATTTGTTGTTATATGCTTGATTTAACATACAATAGTAATGTTTTAATTTTCCGCTAATAAAATTATGAAACCGAAAAAAAAAAACAGAGCAAAAATTAAATGAGCAAGCAAGCTGTTAAACGGAAACGCGATAACTTGCAACACATGTAAATAATCAAAGGGAATGATAACATATATGCAAACATGAAAGACTAACTATGCCTTGCAACGAATTTTGGATACCTCAGACGATAGAAGCAGATACAATGACACTCTACAAGTCCTTTTATATCTTTTTAGTTTATTAACAGGAAATGCATTTATGGCCATTTGAAGCTTATTCAAATCCGAAAATACATGATGCTATGGATCATAAAGGATTAAAGAAATATTGTACGAAATTCCAATTACAACGCATTCATGAAAATCATTTAAAAAAATAGTGTCAAACATTCGACAAATTAGGACAAACGTATAGCTCGGCAGGCAGCTCTAAATGTCATCATCATCATCATCATCATCAAGAATTCATATATTTTGCGAGAGTTTTAATGTGTTTCTTTCCGCATTACAAATGCTTGGAGAAAGTGAAAAGGACACATTGACCATATACCGTGATTGGTTAATAAGGTATGAGTTGGATGAATGTATATAGTATGCACAATTATATAAATATGGACAATAAGCGGAAATTCACTTGAATTTATTATCGTAAGCAGAGCGAAGGCAAAAAAAAAATTATATATTAAAAGTTATATAAATATAATATAATATATATATGTAAGTAAACATATGTATATATACCACATAGCCAGGATTACCGGATATCCGTTTTTTGAATCATATTTGCAAATGAATAAAGTAATTTTATTTTGCTTAGTAAATAAAAATCGATTTAAAAGGAAAGTAGAAAATTAAAAGTGTTCAAGGATATTAAAAATGTTGCATAAAAGTTATGACTTTTGTTTTCTTATTAAATCAATGCCGCAAATTTGTTAAAGCGTATCATCGATTGTGTGATCAGTCTTACTATTTGCAGCACATATTCAAGCTCAATTCAAGAGCACTAGGCACCCAGTTAACTAATACAAAAGTTATAGCACGATTCGTTGGGTATAGAAAATTATCACGAAAGTCACGAAATGTTAGGAGTAAACATATCATCTATTGTATGCATTTTTTGATAACATTCATGTTTATTTAAAGCAGACTTATTACAAAGCCAATGATATATTCAGTAGCCACTATCTATGGCGTTTTGTTTCTTATCCGATAGCTTACGCATACCTTCCGTACAGGAAATGTTGGGGCTCTTTGGCGAAATAATCATCGATTCATTTTCGCAGCAATCAGAAAACGCAGATCTGAGAAACAACCTGCAATTGAGGGAAGTTTCCTCTATAAAGTAAAGATCACTTTCTGAATTGCTTTTGCTGCAGATGGACACACTTTTTCATAAACCAAAATCACTTTCGGAATTCCTTTACGTGTGAACGGTCCTTTGGCCTTAAGTTTGGCTTGATGACGCTTAAATGTAACAGTTTCATCCTGCTTTAGAAAGTCGCGGTAAATGATTCCTTCCCAGTCACATCAAACGGAAGGTATCCCTTTATGGGCACGAATAGTCGAAATGCATAAATACGCTGCCTCTTCTGCTTAGAAAGCAAGTTTCGTTTCGCACTGATCGATTCTTTGATGCCCTTAACTCATAATTCCAAGCTACAAATTTCAGTTTCTTAAGAAAGTGTAGAAGTTGCGAAGATTTAACTAACTTTGCGTGTATTCGTTGTACAAGAAAAAATATATATTCCAAAGAAAGAAAGGAAACGATTCTCGAGGAAGGAGCAATGAAAAATTCGTTGTAAAGAAAATTTCAATTATTTTATACAAGAATTATGAGTTCCGGCCTTTGCAGGTGTGGTGGTTTAAATATATTAATTAAAATAATTGATTGCAATACAAATGAAAATTGATGATAAAGTACGGAAATGTGAGCTTCATTGCTTCACTTACGATTCATCAGTTTCAAATATTAAAACATACATATATATATAACATATATTTATATATAACGTATATATGCGTACACATATACATACACATATACATACATATATATATATCTTTAATCTTTCTAATTTCTAAATGCAATATGCTTAAACGATGCAAACCGAAGATCTTTCTTTCGTGATGAGTGTAAAAATTGCAACATATTTTGTGAATTGTGTGCCACTTGGCAGATTGGGATCATTTTTGTGGATGATGTTTCTGATGAATATCTTTGCTTGTGTTAATAGATAGAAAATCGTTACGGATGAATACAATCTCCCATACAAAGTAGGCTTGATGACCACTAGTTGAAATAACTTTATTTTGTGCCAATTTTTTCTAATGAGTACTTTCTCTTACAATCAAACGTATCAAAGTCACATTTAATATAAATAAGTAGACCTCAAAGGCACTAGAATTGCTGCTTTTTTTTTAGAAAGCTAATGATCCGGGTAATGTCCACTATGTTTGTGTAAGGGTGGTGGCGATCTAAACGGTTTATGGGTACAAAAGCTACTTACTACATGTTTCGGACTACGCTCCTTCCGATACATTATTTACACTCTCAAATAAGTTGTCTTTAATCAACTCATCCGTCAATAATTTGTGGGAATGACTTATAGATGTCGTTCTTAACATAAAATTCATTCTATTTTAGAAAATGGCAATCGTCAGAGAATGTCTATGAAAATTTCATGCTTTTACGAGTTTACAGTGATTTTTATAAGCCCACTCTGGTTTTAAGGATACTCGTATCCTCTGTGCATCGGATATTTAAGAAAGAAAAATGAAAAAATACTGACAGTAGTTCACAAGACGACTGCGAAAACCGAAACCCAGTTTGAGTGCTTTGGCAAATCATTCCACAAAAGAGGCATCAATATATTAGAAACTGGACTGCTCTTAACAGAGCGCAATAAATTGATCACATATGTGTATATAGGAAGAATGCGCAAACGATTTTTCACTCAACCCAATCAAAATAAGAATCCGTATCTAGTTTTGGTAAGAGCCCGGAAAAAATGGACAGCATGACGTTTAAAAAGCTAAACATCACTCAATAAGTTCATAAGATGACATACAGATGTAGGGCGACCATTGACAAATCCATACGATTTTTATGTAGCATCAAACTTGAAACGAAACATATCAAATACTCATGACTTCACTACCATTAGTCTGTAAGCTACAGTTGTTCAAGTGCGATGCTATACAGGAAATCCATATTTTCCCAATGCGCGCCTTACACAAAACTAAAAGTAGCTTTACTAAAACAATCCTAACTTGTAAACTAATGATCAAAACGTCGTAAAATTTTAATAAATTTCTTTTCAAGGTTCGAACTACCTAAGAATTGTGCGGCTTGTGTTCATCAACAGTGGCGACTTCCATATGCCATCCAACAAGTTCTTTACGTGATGTGCTATATTAAAATAATTTAATCGCCGGTTAATATTGGTTGCCAGCATGCAAGGTTTATTTGATACGATATTATATCTTTCAGTTAATGAAAATTCTCGAACTTTTCACAAGAGCATATCCTTCCGCGATCCATTTGAGTTATTTCAAACATTTTTAAAAACTTTTCTTTAATATTTTATTTTGAAATTTTCTCAATTCTTATCTCGCTCGATGCTTCATATTAAAAATATGTCAAAATGTTCATGTATGTATTGTGTATCAAAACATTTTGCTTTTTCTTTTCTTTATAAATACTTTAACTAAACAAACGAACTTGCTATGAATTCTGATTAAGTTTTTGATGTATGAGATTGTATACACGGGTGTTTCTTGGCAATCACGATAGAAAAGCGAGAAGAATAAAGTCGTTTATCATTATCAGAAATTTAAACTATGAATGCTTTTGTTTTCGATGTTCTCTTCGAAATTTGAAAATAAAGAAATACAGCTTGTTAGCTATGTCTCTGGAGATCAACAACAAAAGCTAAATAAATAAGTAAGAAACCTACAGTCAGAAATATGGTATGCACTTGAGTTACTCTAATTCGTAAAAATCATTTAGTTTTCATTCCTCAAATAATATCTTTATACAAGTTTACAAATATTTCTAATAAATAATATAATTTATTAGCATAACAAATAATTAACGAATAAGGTCTAATTGGCATCCATTGTAAATCCAATTCAATGAAGAAAATATTTTGATGTATTTGAGCAAATTTTGGCTCTTTCTGATTTTACACCGATGTGGGCCATACGTCGATTCATTTCTAATGTTGTGTTGTGCGTGAGATTGTACTTGTCATGTTTCCGCTTTTTGTCTTAAAAAACAGACGACGGTTTAGGAAAAGCACAAAATGAGTGACGGTACATATATGCCAGAGAGAGAGAGAGAGAGAGAGAGAGACAGAGAGCACATAGATGCTAGGGCGTACATAGCGTTAAGCAATTCGCAAACTGACAACAGAGAGAGAGAAATTCACTGATGCCGGATGGGAGAAGTGAAAAGAAAAACGGACGAATGTACGGACATATAGATGGTCAGATGAAAAGTCGCAGACTGATATAGACATAGAGGTAGGTAAACAGATTTTTGAAAATAAAGGAGGACTAAGAAGTGTTTACGTGAATTTTTGTTTAAACGCATGGAGAAGCATACTTAAATCGACCCGCACATATTCCGATAACAGGATAGTTAGCAAGGCAGATAGAAAAATTTGTTTACAGAGGGAGGATCTAAAAATCAACGTGTGATAAGCAGGACGGACAGGTGAACAAACAATGCTAAATCGAGCCACATACTGTCAAACGGCTTGTTGGGGACAGAACCGAACTGAAAGCTTGGCAAGTGAGTGGTCCGAAAAAAATAAAGGTTTGAGAAATACGAACGCAAAAAGATCCACTACCTAGAGGTTCCGATACGTGTGTTTCTCCGTGTTACAAGCAATATCATAAAGTTGGTATACCACCAAATACCAGCTACAAGTGGGTACAATTTACAAATTCTTCCGCATAATAAACGTACACAGATATAGAGATAAGTGCTGCTATGCTACTATAGTTTGCATCTTGCTTTCTGTTTCCATCTTTGTTGCTCTCTTAGCTGTCAGTTTATAAAGTTGATTTCTATGTACTTACGAATGTATGTATGCATATATGTATGTATGTATGTATGTATATTATCTTAGTACATGTATAAAAAACAAAGAAAAAAAAAACTATTTCAACAATTTTCTAAAACTAACTCTCTGCGTGTTACATTCTTAGCATTCACATTTGTTATTTAATGCACTCCCCATCAACAACATATGTATAATGAAAGGTATGCACGATTTGTTATAAGAGACTAAAGCACGTTGCCATCATTGAAATGTAAAATGTCGTGTTGTCTCGTTCACTTAAGCATGTTCAGCGTACAAACACATAAATAATTCCACATATACATAAGTTCAATAGTTTAAATTCATTTTTGATATTCTCTTCACTTGCATTTTAAACCTTTTTTGTTACACACAGTTAGAAAGTTGAGCAAAGACTAAATTACGGTTAACTCTTATTATTTGAATTTAA
Source organism: Glossina fuscipes (assembly GCF_014805625.2). NCBI lineage: Eukaryota > Metazoa > Arthropoda > Insecta > Diptera > Glossinidae > Glossina > Glossina fuscipes. The sequence continues at coordinate 2,241,716 of NW_023998416.1, forward strand.
ATAAAGTTATCAGAATTATTTTTTTTTTTTTCCTTTTTTTTAAGGCATTACTTAAAACGTAAAATTCTCTAGTTCTCTCGTATAGAATGAAGAATGGAGAGCCGCGAAAATGGCTGAAAACAACATAATAAACGTTTATTAACTTTAACCATAAATTATTAAAATTAATTTTTCTTCCTTTAAGCACACATACAGGCAGACCAATTTATCTGTCCCTTCTTTTTTTTTTTGTTTTTGTGTTCTGCAAAAGCTACAAACACATGAAATATGGCAAACTATCGTCCCAGAGTAATTCCTGGTGTTATGATGATGGCGTATACCGATGATGAAGGAGATACTAAAATGTTTCGTATGTACGTACCTAGATTGATGATTGAATGTTTAATATAAAAGTGCAGAATGTTGCACAGATAGTTAAGCACGAGATTTTCTCTCTGCCACAAAGTCCGGAGCATATAAATTTTGATAATGTATGACCGCAATAAAGGTGAAAACTAAACAAAAGCTAAAAATCACATTATCAGTATTATATATATATATATATACATACATACGTGTGTATACATCCTCCGTCCGACAGTCCCAATGCAAATTATATATATACATATAAATATACATACACATGTATATGCGTAGATATTGATGTATAATAACTCAGAGAATTTTAAGGGCAGTTTCCGTTATGTCATATATCACTAGGATAGTGAGCGGAGTATTTTTTCCCATAGAAAATCTCGACCACATGAAAAATGTTTGTTTAGTTTAGTGTATACAGAATTGAAAGTGTCTTCCGGTGTTTTACACAAGAGTAATAGACAACAAGCTTGTGGACCATATGCAAAAACATAAAAAAAAATAAAAATAAAAAAAAAAATGCCAGCTCATAACCGTACCCACTATGTTTATACAAACAACGGGAGCACACGTTAGTGGCAGTGTTACCTTCTATAGAGATTTATATACTTCATGCTATTTTTCATAGCCTGCAGAGTATGCCGTTGAGTTGTATCTACGACACATTATATATTAAATTGCATTAGCTATCATAGACAAAGGTATAGTAAACATAAATAGTATGCTGGTGTTGTTGTTGGACTTTAATAACGGTTTTCATTACCTATAACTTTACTATTTGAATTATTTTTATAACGTTTTTAATAATAATTATTAATTAGCAAAAGTATTTATATTGCAAGTGAAAATAATGCGATAGATTTTAATAATATTGCATTTTTATATTCACCTCTCAGCGGTTGTAATAAAGTTCTTAAACGTTTATACTGCGTGGAAATATTTATGACTCTGATTAACTCATACATGTTATGTATCTGAACGAGATTGCAGTGAAATTCCGGAAAATATATACAATTGCTTTCACATTCTCTTCAGTAATGCCAAAGTAGGGTTTATTCGCATGCAAGGCTTGCTTTTTAAAAAAGCGAAATTCAGTGCGGTTTACCCTACTGATAAACTGAAATTTTGTTCGCCTTAAAGTAAATCTTGAAGATCAACAATACCATTGCAAAATGTTTCTACACCCACGAACGTGTAAGTTGGGTGATTTCGAAGCTCTACGATATATGCGCATCAAGTTCTACATTAACTACTGCTATTGGTGGTGTGTGTTATAAGGGACATGTTTATGCTTCGTGCAGATTACAGTTATCCTCGTTGGTAGGGACGATTAGAGGCATTGAAAATATATTTACATTTACCAACTTGTCACCAATACTTCCAATTTTCATGTGGTTCAGACTCCCCGATCGTTACCGTGTCATCAATAGACGACATGCGATAGATGAATGAACTGGTGATGGCTATGATGAAGAATATGATAGATCAAGAGAAAAGGTCGTGTTGCTTTTCTTTTAAAATCATTGCGCCATCGTTACAGCATTTTTGGGAGAAAAACTGAACTATCCTCTGCTGAAGCCTATGAAGCCTTTGCGCTCAGTTTGATATCATTAAAAAAAATTCGGCAGATTGTAAAATCTGGAAAATGGCACGCGCTTTTTCGTTGACTCAACATGTACTGGTTATATGATGCACATTTTTATGTGCTACATGCATATCTACTAAACTGGTATACCACCATGTAATTACATTGGTTAACAATGAAAATCTGTCCGACTTGGAAATAGCAAGAAAAATGCTATTTAAAAATCTCACCGTTTCATTTTCAGATATTACCTGTTCAAACTGTACGGATAATTTTTGCGAAATTTAACGTCTAGAAATTGTGTTAGCACATTTGAGCGCAGCAGTAATGGGTAATTTAAAAGAGTAATTTTTACAACAAGTAGGAAAATTTCAAGTATAGAGATAAGAAGAACATGACGCAGGATATATCAGTCAATCAAGCAAAATCAAACTGACTGTAGAATATCTGGCTCTTTAGTTCTGTGTGTGTCATTACTTCTAGAATGATACATTTAGCAGTCATATTTAGATGAAGGCCAAAGAGAGAAACCGCCTCATTTTTCAATGTCGCAAGTAACTGCTTTTGTTTTGGCTTTTGAAAACTAATCACGCACTGATACTAAGACGAACCAGACAGAGCTTTTAGCTCTGGCTTCAAGAATGCAATCAACCCAATGTCAATTATGATAATTAATATCTGACGTCAAATTCTCAATCGAATTAGGAAAGACTTTAGAAAATCTGCCGTCATGTGCATTTCTCTCCACCCAAAATAGATTATGAGTATATTCTAAAACTAAATTAATTCTCTTACATGAAAAATAAAGTGAATTTCAACTAATACGCCGAGTACCGCAGCAGATGGAAATGTTTACTTCTTTTAGTTTATAAATATATTTTTAATTCACGTTCTCAAGCGCATTAGCAATTAACAATTTCAACAAGTTGCTAATGACACGATTAACATTATTTCAGTTTAAAATGAATTCACATTTGTTATTATATAACTAAAAGTGAAGTTGCTTTCAACTTGAAATCATATTAAATGTATTTACATTTATGCCCTTACATCGCTTACATCGAATTATCCCAAATGAAGTTTTGTGTTTACGTGCGTATATATATATATACATATATATATATATATATATATGTACACATGCACACTCCTTTAAACATTTAAATAATTGTGGGTTTTCTAGCTGTTGGTTTCATTTTTGTCGGTTTCCTTCAAATTTTCAACGAACACATACGAAGTCCGCTTAATTACACACACAATACAAACAGCATATTCGATTTTAATCCTCTTTTAGTTTCTGGTTGGTTTTTTTTTTTTTTTTTTTTTTGTAATTCTAAAATTATTATTAAATAGAGCTTTTCTGGTTGCTAAAAGGAAAGGTGATCTTAATGGTTTCAACGTTGAAAATTAAATAGGATTTATATGTTAGGTGAATTGCCTGTTATTCAAATAAAATCCTTCAATTATTATTCAAAGTTTGAAGCCATTTTCATTAGCTTTAAATTATTAAAATAGAATTTAGTTTTCTTTTTCTTTTTTTGCTCATGCTTTACCTAAGTGGCCCTATTTTCATGATTGATTGACTGTGCTTGATGTATGCTATTCTTGCTATAGTTTTTCTTCATGAAAATTTTGTTTTATGCAAATTGGATAAAAAAATAAACCTTCATTGGTTTCTTCTTTTTAAAATTTCTATGCATTTTTTCAAGTATTCTTAACGCTGATAATGATAATGATGACGATGTATATGACGATGATGATGATGATGATGTTGATGATGATGACGACGACGACGATGAGAAACCTATCGAGTTTTTTTACGTCTGCTGCACTGTTTGATTTCAGAATACATTGACCATGATTTTATATTCATAGATTCTCTAGTGTAGTGCCATAAAGGAGAAGTAGCAGAAAGGGAAAAAAGCAAAAGATATGTCAATGAATAAATAAAGAGTAAATGAAAATTGCTCTTGAGTTTAATATTTTTTATAAAAATAACATGAGAGAGAAATAAGAAAGTTATATGCGTGCGTCCGTTAGCATATTTTAAATAAAATAAATGAACATGTAAGAACGTCTCAGAATTTTTCACTAATTGACAGGTTTCGAGATGGCGCGATAACCGGCTTTCAACTATATTAAATATATCAAAATTATTTACTTTTTACCTAATAACATATACAAGTTACTGAAAACCTTTCAATCTTTTCAAGAATTTTGGATTTCTGTGCCTATACTCACGATATGCCCATCAAATATTATGGAAAACAATTAAGAACAATATGGTCGGGCAAGGGCGAGCCTTAGATATCCTTTTTAATTACCCTAGTACAATTCTGCATTTATTTTCTGGAAAAAAATGCCGAACTTATTCGGTGTTTCCTTCAAAAGGTGTGCCTTCCATAGCAGTCCTTATATGAGAGAGAATCCCGAAGTTGAACGGCCGCGGTCCAAATTTTGCAAAATCAATGTTCTTGTCAAAGACATTGACGTTTTTTTTTTTTTTTTAAATCTTCCTTATACGGGATGTGCTTCGAAAAATAGAATTATGTGATCCAAATTTGGTTCAGGTAATATTTACGTCCAACTACTATTACGGATTTAACTCTCACTATGAAATCTTGAGAATTAAACCGTTTTGTATAAATAAATCTAAAGGGTTACATTTCGTGAGAAAAGTTAAATAAAGCAGGACATCAACTCATCCTATCCAAATTTTCATATCTACTTAGTGTATGTGTATACTGTCGTATACTTGCTTACCGATTTTTGTTGAGAAAGTTTAAATATTTGCAATTATTTTTCATGTGCAAATTTCATCAAAAAGAAAGGCCTCATATGGAGACCCATTTTCAATAGAGCTCAAGTCAAGTCGTTCGTACACATAAGCGCACCTAATTTAGTTAAAATATAACCGAACTTGCCATCTGTATGTTAAATACGAAATGATTGTCAATTAATTGGTGCAAAAGTCCTTCTGAGAGTATACATCCGATGGTGCAGGCTATAATTATTAATATTCATAACAAAGGATTAATTTCACGCATCTGACGATCCGCCGAGTGTGCTTAAAAACTTCCATGTCTTCGAAAACAGCTCAGATTTGTTAATACCCATCAACAGCGTTCATCTAGGGTGCTCCCATACAAAATCTGACGAAAGTCTACATCGTATATACCTCGGTTTATTTACACATAATTCTTTGATGATTGCAAACAAACCATAAGATTGGTTCAGTCGAGTTTCAACAGGGACGTTATAAACAAATTTTGAGTTTCTTTCTTTCCATAAATAAAACTTCGAGGCTTGCACCTGCAAACTCGAGAATCAAACGGACGACTACAACGATGTATATACAATAATGTATATACGTTGAAGTTGGACGTAGTTATGTCGACACTGGGTCTTATAATGTTCGCTTTCACAATCAATAATACTAGTCGCAATAGTTAAAGATTAATTTATGAAGAATTAACCATTCTACTAAATAAAAATTTATAGGTTGAAGCATTTTTTAAAGATCCATACGCGTTCATTTAGAAGTTCTTGTTAGAAAATGGATCAAGTGTATTACACTTTGTATGCTTTCACGTCACCGTATTTCATTTTTCTAAGCTTTTTACTTGCCTTTGCTTAGATTTCCTCTTTATTCATAGAAATAGAGGAAATAAAACATATAACAGGACGGGAGTAAGCTTATTGCCTTGCGCTAATGAGAAAAATACCATGAAAGGAAAACCAACAGAAAAACGAAGCACCACCAATAGTAAGCAATAACAAGCTGAGGAAGATCTTTCCCGAATCAAATTTGTTTAATGTTTTTACAGAAAAACATCTTTCTTACCGTAAATTCTTGATCATTTGTTTCATAAGTTTCACGATGGACAACTTCTAAGTACTTCTAAGAACGGAATAGTTTATAAAAACTAATACATGAAGACAAAAAAAAGATCAGAAAAAAAAAATCATTAAAAAATTTCCGAAATCAATAGAGAGAAAAAAAAGATATATTTAAGAATTTATTAGTTGTTGAGATTTTCAATGCACTAGTAAAATGAAAATATGTCTTTTATAAACTTTCTCTCCTTTCACGGATACAAAAGTTTTGTATTATAAATTTTACCAAAAATTGTAAAACAGTATTTCATAAATTTGCACAACATTAACAACATATGCTTTGCGTCTTTTGCAAAAGTAATATTCCAAATACTGCGAAAAAAAAAAAGAAAAAAGAATAGATGAAAAATCTCTAAAGAATCAGAAGTCATTACTTATAAAACGCCACATGTTCCCAGTGCTTATTTTAACAATAGCATAACACAATATATATAACATGTATATGCATATATATATATATATGTGCGATGGAGTCAGTGTAAAATAAATGTTCAAATAAATCAATATTTTGCCATAATATTTGTATATAAAATGAACATGCGACTACAATAACCCGTAAAACCTGAATATCAATAATTTTATATGTATACGTATATGTATCGGTATTCTTTCACTCTCAATACCACCAATCGAAAACAGTTTATATACATCATAGGTGTGGATTTTTCTCTTTTTTTTTTTTTTTTTTTTTTTTTGTTTTGTATTTATTTATTTCTTTCTGTTGATCACGTCCTCTGAACAGGAAAATTATTATATAAATTATTTCTTTTATGTTGTTGGGTATTGTGCATGAAATAGAATTGACGAGATTTCCTTTAATACCTAAGCTCACAAACATATCAGAAAAAAAAATAAAAAATAAAAATATTAGTATTGCAAGTTAGAAGAACATCCTTAGAAACCGTAAGCAGAAAAATAACTTTTGTATAAAATCACAATAGCTTTAAAAAAAAATGTATATATGTATATATATATATATATAAAAAAAGATATTTTACAATTTGTTTACGACAAGAGTTCATACGTGGATAACGAAAATACTTAAGGGGCCAGATAATGTGATTTGAAAACGACAAGGTCGTCAATGGCAACAATAGGAAAGTAAGAAAACTGAAAAAAAATTAAATATTATTTGTTACATATATATTGCAAACATTAATAAAGAAGCTAAAAATCTGTAAAGTTAGGCATTATCACATTCTTGCATTCCCATCAAAAGCTTAGCTACATTAAATCGCTCATTCTGTTTGCTATTCCCGAAAGCAAACCACTCTTTTCCATGAAGTTCGCTTTTTTTCCTAAGTTATTAGAAAGAGCACATTATTTAGCAAACTTGATGTGTCTGTCCACCTTCCATATAGTATTAAAATCTTACAATAAAACTACGCTAGCATTTTCTGCGATCATTAATAGCTTCTTAATAGGATAATTGAGAGAAAGAAGTTTATTGCCTTTAATACCTACGACGAATTTTGCGCCTTTAATTTACTTAAATTGATCGTTGCACAATTGTGATACAATGGCATATTAAGTCTTAGCGGACGTACCGATCAATTCAGAGAACGATTTTAAACGATTTCGATCTAAACCTGTCCACTACCCTACAGACGGCACTTCTAGTTGATGAAATTTGCTACACCAAGTTGTTTTGGCCCAACAGCAAACTCTGTTGACAGTCGGACCACTTTTTCCCATATAACACGTTATGATGGAATGTCGTTATATGAATAACAGCATTAAACAAATTGGTGTAGGGTATTTAATGGTCGGTCGCGGTCCACTACTTATTGTTGTTGTTAGTTGCTTTTCTGTACTGACAGGAGATTGTAAGTTGATTATTCGTCTACGCTTGTCTTGCCTGTTACCTTTTGCCTATATCCGTAACAAGGCTGCTTGCAATCACTTTGAATATTTTTGCCGAATTGGACACCGACATGTTAACTTTTGTGATCAGCGTAATGTTGGCGAAACTAGTCCGCAGAGCAAGAAAGATAGGTAGACGGGTATGATGAATTAGCCAATATAATGCGTACATTCTATTCAGAAGTCCAAATACAAATACAAACAGTCGTATAATGCATTTTACGCAAAAATCAAAGAAAAGCAAATCAAATTCAGTATTCATTAGATAAAAAGTTAATTATAATAAAAACATTTACTAAGTTTACTCAAAAAATGAGAAAATTCATAAAAAAAGAAAAAATTAACCCTTTGCACTCTAACGGCGCCCTTGGGGCGGCATCCTATTCATTACTTCAACTCGAACGGCGCCCGAGAGGCTTCATTACTGTTTTTGATAATATTATACATTAAATTGTGAACGCGTTTTAAATTTTTTTACTTGATATGAGACTAGTCCGGTATATATCAGATGGTGGAGACTTAGATCATTCAATCTAAACACTATAGCGTTTATGGCAAAATCGTAGCAAAATTTTTATTGCTCTTTTTTATTAAAACTACTGTCAGTTAGCCGAATACCCATACTAAAAAATGGTTCGGGTGCAAAGGGTTAATAGAGAAGATTTTCTTTACACAGCAAGCAAAAACTCAACCGCATAATACTTACTAGGTCGACAAAAATTTTCTTATATACGTATGATGGGACTATTCCATTACTTTTCATCCACACCACCCGTACGATTACCATAATGAACGACTACCTCCGATTTTCTTATTATACATTGTACGAAGACTAATTCTAATTCCTCCAGCAAAGCATTTACCTAAATCTCTTTATAATTTATAGAACACGTACTGGTATTATATAGAAAACATAACACTAGAAGAGATTTGCACTAAATTTCACTGATATCTTTTTAATTTGACTCTTATAATCTTATTTCATGAGACAGGTGTACACGTCAAACCCGCCAAAATTGATTAACGGATATACGTTTCATACGCATACAACGAACTTTGATATACAATCATAGAAATTGTAAAACAACAAAACTCTTGATAGTTTTTACTCGATTTATAGTAATTTTCTTATTACCCACCACTGGTTTTATAAAAAGATGCAATCATACAAAAACGGACGATATTATTGTCTATCTTTTGTTGAAATAATTATAATCGGTTTGAAGCGTATTTTGAGCACCCAACAAATCAATGGAATTTAGCATTTTCTCTTTGTAAGCAACGAGTGCGGTGACTGTAAGAGAGATTCAATTCGATTAATTATTGGTAGAAAGTCTGCAATGTTTCGTTTTATTTTTTTTTATTTTTGAAGAATTATTGTCTGTTCTTGAAGTATTTTTATAGATGGGTATAGATGAGTGTAATTGCAAGCTTGATGTCAAAATTTGAGTTATAGAGCTGCAAAAGCGTCATAGTTCTCAAGCCTTAACTTTCTATTTCAATTTTGCATCCTAAACACGCAGTCAGACAGAGAATAAACTCATACGCTTTTTGAATTTCTTCTATGATAACAAATTTACATTACTTGCTCCTACAAGTGAAATGATTAGCTTAACACGCTAACACTTTCATAGAAGAAACCCACAATAAAAGAAACGAATATACAAAAATATCTCTTCTTGTTCTTTTTTTTTAGTTTTTTCCAAATGATTGATTGTTGCGTTTATTGTCTTCTGATTGCTTTTGTTTCACAGATTATCATAGATTTTCCGCTCGTTTCGTAATTTTATTACTCGAGCGGATCTTCACAGATTATTTGAAATGCTTTCGTCTATGTATTTATGTGCTACTCAGCAGGAATTGTGATAAAAACACAGTTATTATCAAATGTTGTTGTTTTACTATCATATCTTTATTTGTGTTTACAAACATATTTAAAGCGAACGTTTGTGATAAGCTAAATTTCAAAACACACTCATTAAGGGTGTGTGTGAAAAGCAAACACATATTTGGTTGTAGTCAAACGTAAGAAATTTTGTTATGGTAACGTCAGTAAGTACTTGTTAATTGCCTACCACCCAACCCGATTGAAAATATTTTGCAAACAAAATCCGTTACTTGGCGAATGCTGAAATTTCATAGGGATTTAACAGATATATTTCCTGTAGCGATGGATGAGACTGTGATCTTTATATACCTTATGCAATTTTTTCAAAGCCGCAAAATGTACGATGAACTATCGAATAAGTAAGCGAGTGATTTACTCAAAAAAGTAGAAAAAAAAGTAATATTTTGAGCAGCCTGAGTGGCCGAGTAGGCAAAGTGTTTCAACCAGCTGCCCAATGGTCGTGGAGTTAAAATCTCATGTGCGCCTGGGATTTCAATAAACTAAATTGCATGCTAGTGCTTTAGACTTTTAACTTAGAATTTATTTCTCTGGCTTAATTAATAATAATAATAGTAAAATAATATTTTAAAAAAAATATATTCAACATTGTTATTGATTACTATTAATTTAAACATTATTTATCTCTATTCTCTCTGCTTTGTGTCCTTTACATATTTTTTGTATATACGCTTGCAAAACTCGCCCAACTTATCAAAGATCGTATATATGAAAAACGTTTTCCATCATGTCGTAGTTGTTGGTCCGTTTGATTGTTTCTTACCTATACAAAATCGCTTGTCTAATGGACCTTTGAATAGAGAGAAGTATAAACAGTGCCTGTTGTCAGCTCAAAATCCATTTTTTATAACCGAGTACTAGTCCTAGCCTGAATGTTATCATAATCTTCCATTAGGTAACCTTTTATGAAAGGTTCGCTGTTCACAATGCCCTAAGCGTGCTTTGCCAATTGTTCTTGGTACAGCAATAATATTGCTTTCGCCTTCTTGTTCATTTAATTCTTTCAAATTTATATGTAGCTCTCCTAAGTTCTGATATGGATATACTGAGCAGAGAAGTAAGAAAAATTATGAAGATTCGTTTTAAGATAAATATAATTGTTTTACTTTTTTTTCAACAATTTACCAGACTTAGAAAACATATACCACCTATACTAGGCTGATTAAATAATTTTTCCATATACATCCTACATTACATCTGCTCCTATTCAGTTTCCCGAAGTAGTATGTAATTCGTAATTGGTTTTTACCTTGTTTACCCAAACCGTTGCCCGCCTTTCATTACACAAGTAATTTAGCTTTGTTCAATTTTCATATAACTCAGCTCTTTTTAAAACAAAAAAGTAATCATTGAAAATTCCGAAAATTCCTCCGAAAAGGATCGTAAGTTATTTTATTCGCATTAACTAGAAATAGATTACCTAACTCAAGCTGCACATAAAATTTAAAAATTTCACTCAGCCATGCCCGTGCATGTGGTCTATTGCTGGCACTGACATATTATCTTTGTCATAAACAGCGATGTTGTCTATAACGCATTAAGAGCATTAATTACTTGCTGCATGCAAAAGCAGTTGGGGTTTTAAGCGTAAGACTTACTTACTTAATTAACACTACTCTCCTGAGTTAGCAAAACTTATGCTTTTGCAATGTTAAGCATATTACTTGCTTGATTAACATCAGGCTGCCGAATTAATAGCCTACACAGTAGACTATTGCTATACTTTCACTTCGTTTTTGAGTCTCATATTTCTGTGTTTCGCGGTTTTGCGCTTGTATATATAGACAATGAAAGCCTGACGATGTTTTCAATCATATTAACGTTTTTCGTGTGGGGAAAGTATTCATACGCCAAAGACATTAATACGCTTTTGTTTATTACTACCAGGCAAATTGAATCCCTTTGAATGCTTGGGGCTAACTTAACAATGATGTATTTAAAAATGTAAAAAATTTAACACTTTAATGATGTGGGTTTGTTTTACTTACTCTAGAAATTATCGTAGAGCCTTTAGATATTATTTATAAAAGCACATAAATCCGTGTTGCTTTTCTATATGACAAATTTCTTGAACGGCAAAAAGCGTATAAGATTTAAAAATGTTTTCGAAACTCGATTAACTGCCTGCAGTAGCTCATTTTGGTCAGCACACCTGTTATAAAAATTAACAATAAATAATCGAAAAAAAATCGACCGCACGACATACTGCGCGACTCCTCGTCTTTTAACCGCTTCATCCGCTTTTGCAATAATCTTCTAATGAAAGCATTTCCTTCCGTCACTGATGTTATGATTTTTAACTCAAATGCACGGAAATACTTTTTCTTCTTCCATTGCCTTTAACTACAGTCGTTCCAGACCGTCGTCGTGCTTACGTGCACGAAGACTATCATCTGAGCGGCTTGCGTTATTTATAGTAAATTGGATTTTTCTTTATAAAGATTAATTTATTAAGTATTATACAACATGTCTTATTTGTTTTTACTCAAGCAGTAACCTTCATCCACAACAACAATGTACGAAAAGAATAATGTTGAAGATGCACAAAGCGCGGCAAAATCCTGGTTGACGTCACAGAAAGTATTACTTTTGTGTTTGGTGGGATTTTAAAGAGTATTGCCTGAGCCGCTATCTTTTGCCAGCAACTCAGATGAACGTACAATTAAAGGGAAGCACGCCGCTTTGACCTATACAATAGGAACGTCGCATTCCATTATACTAATGTCGTATCACACATTTCTTTAAAGACACGTGGAACGTTTTGAGAGTTCGGTTGAGAATCTTCGATGCATCGTTCGTATAGTTCTGATCTTCCCCTATACAGCTGACTTTACTCTCCTACGGGTGTACAAGTGACTTCAAAAAGGCCTTTGGCAACTACTTTCGTTCAGTTTTTTTTAAATTAAAAATCCTAGAAGGTCTGTAGCAATAGTGCAACCAACGGCTATTAGTTAAAATAGCATGCACTTGGTTTAATAAAGCTAAGCTTTATAATTAAAAATATAAGAAATATATATATGAAATTTGGTTTACTTGTTTAAATTATAAACTAAAAACTGGACGAGTTGAACAAATGTATTTCGGTACTATCAGTCTTGGGTATATTGTGATTTGTTATATGTGGTATTTTTTCCTCAGTCTTGCCTCTGCGTCGCATAAATAGCTCAAGTTCTTAACGCAAATTTTTTTGTTCGAATAAATTTTCTTCTTTGTGAATACTCAAATAACAAAGAGACCTTTTATTATTCTTCCTTCTTCGCCTTTTTCCTGGCATAAAAGAATAAGCTCAAATTTTTATAAAAGCTTTAAGTATAATGGAAGGCAGGAATAGAAATTAATTTCTTTTTAAATTAAAATTTTTAAAAACTTTTAATTGATAAGTATTTGATGTTAAAAAATATATAAAATTAATAAGGATTATTTTGTTAATTAGTTCTGGAAATATTTATTGACCAAAACAGTCATCCTTTCACTTGTTAAATACGTTTTTTTTTTCTTGATGAAATGAAATTAAAACTATTTTTTTTTTTTTTTGCAAATTATCGTTGTTATCTTTATGTAGATTACTTAGGCTAACCACGATATGCCCACATAAAAATTTTTCAATTTATTTATTTATTCAAGTCTATTTAAACATTTGTCAATTCTCCAATTTGACATTTTCATTAATTAAAAATTTTGTTTATCATGATGTCACAGTCAGTGAATGCTAAACCATCAAATTCGAGATGAGTATGTCATGAAATGAAGTGAAGTGATATGTAATGAAAAATGCAACAAATTGCATAATAAAAAATGAGTAAAGGGTGGAAGGGGATAAATTTCTAATAAGTTATGTCAACAAACATTAGATGTATGCATAAAAAGGAATTTTATTCATATCAAAATGGATGGAAAATATTGGACAACAAAGAAAAAAAAAAAACATTGAAAATAGAAATATATTTTAAGCGGAAGAGAATATTTAAAGGTTCTTCTATATAATTTGGAAACTAAATTTTTATTCGCTAGTTAGTTGGATTCCTAAAACTCGTTATAATATTTGCCTTTCAAGTTTTTTCCACACCTTGAACCATACACGCGAAGCTCGATTCAGCGCGTTAATCAAGGCATACTTATATTTATAGAAGTGAAGGATATGAATGAGCAATATCAAGTTGACACCAAAATGTAGTAAAAAGTCAAAAGCTGCACAAAGTAAAATCCTCTAAAAATATTAAAGAAACTAACATAAAAGCGATGTTATATTTACCTTAACGCGAATCTCAGATATATAATCCTTGATCGTGAAGAAAAAAAATCGATAAATATTTTTTCCGCCTTTTTACGCGTAGTCATCATATGTTTTATTAATTTTATAGTTTTTGTGGGTAAGATTCAAAAACATTTATCAAGATATGTTAAGAAATGTGTCATCGCTATACCACTTACGTGAAAGCATGAGTGTCACTAATGTATCAGTTTTTAAAGTTTATTATTATTATTATTAGCAACATTTAAGGCAAAGTCTTAATAGAATATATGTATTTACAATACGGAATTAAACACTTAACCATTTCATATCTCGGCAAAGTTGTTCTTAAACTAAACATTTAGTAAAGCAAATTTATCTTCTATTTTTAAGGATTTGTAGAAATTGGAAGTAAATATGTTTTTCATATCGCTTCTCACACCTGCATAGTCGTATAATCTTTGGAACACTGAGTTTGACTTAATTATTTGACTGTTTATTGGTACTCTGGAGGGTTGATCTACATATTTTTTTTTTTACAATTACTTATAGTTGCAGCAAAAAAATCGTCACCCATTAGAAAACTGCAAGACCATATGATGTTTAAAATTTCCTTATCAAACGACGTAGTTGGTGGACAATTAACATAAGACACTACATATTAATACATTTGATCAAATGTGTTTTATTTTTCGCACGCACTTAATGAATGTGTAATCCATTGTTTTGAAATGTAACTTATCACAAGCATTTGCTTTAAATATGTTTGTAAACACAAATAAAGAAATGATAGCAAAATAACAACATTTCATAATAACCGGGTGTTTATCACAATTACTGCCTAGAAGCATGTAAAAACAGAGACATCTAAGTGGCAAGATGGTCTAACATTTTTCTCAAAAATGAAACTAGGAGATTATTACGGACTCATTGTTTTTCTGTTATCAACGACGAGTAGTAACGCTCTTACTTAGCAGCCATTTAAAAGTTTGCGCTTTCAGTCTCATTACACGTATGGGCAAATGTTCTGTTAATAGTTTTTTGATATGACTTTAAATTCTCTCAAAGAAGAAGCGTATACGACGTCTATGTTTTTAAATGAATATGCGCTATGGTATACATATAGCGGTGTATATTCGAAAAGAAACCACTTAGTGGATAGGTAGAAAATATGATTAGTTTCTCGTTCACATCGTTTATTTAGTGTTGACGAATTGTTAGCCTAGTATTCACCAATTACTTTGGTAAATTTCAATGAAAAATTATGGCAAAGTTCTGGAGTCTTCTAGATAATCACACTACACTACAAGATTTGGGAGTATATCCTACAATACATTAACTGATAAATGACGTGAAAATTGCAGAAATATGTCGTAAGCGAATAAAATTAATAAATATATAAACAATAAGTAAAGTAAGTAAAAGTAAATTAATCCCAGATTATGTTTACTACATACATGTCTACTGATTGGTTTTTTTCGTGCGTTCACACTTAGATGTTTGTCATAGCGCATATCCCCCAAAAAACCTAAAATTGCATATGCTGATGCTTTGCAAGCGTTTGAAAGAATGTGACGTCATAGCAAGAAACTGTTAAAAGAATCGTTTCCAATACAAATAATGAGAACGAAAGAGCAAACTGTCAAATGAATGTTAATTAACAGAGTTACTACTGCGGTTGATATCACGAACATAATATGTCCGTAATAATCTCCTAGTTTCAATTTTACGAAAAACGTTAGACCATTTAGTTGACTCTGTGCAAAAATATACGAAACAATTTCAACTAATCTGTGAAGATATGCCAAAAACATAAAATTACTAAACGAGTGGAAAATCTATGAAACAAAGGCAATCAGAAGACAATAAAAACAACAATAATATCAATCAATTGGAAAAGATATTTAAGAAAAAAAAAAAAGAAGAAATTTATCTACAGTTAGTTGTTTCTTTTATTCTGGATTTCCTTTATGAAAGTGATGGTCTGTTAAGTTAATCATTTCAATTGTATCAGCCAGTAGTGCGCATTTATGATCATACACGATGAGGAATGCAAATGTGCAGTGGGAATCCAAATTTATGAGCTTAATATTCGCCTTGCTGGATCTTAAGCAAGCAAAAATTGAGAATTGAGGAACGCAAAATGGAAACTTGACAACTCTGGCCTTGTTTCAGTCAAATTCCATCTTGACAATACATAAAAAGGTGCATTCTTGTCCCAAATTCAATTTGGAAAAATTTATAAAAGTCGTAAATACTGCTCGGATAAATAATATTAGCATACTGCATTTAGGCAAAAACCACTTGTCTACTGCAAGTACTGTAAGTAAGAAGAAGTGACCAAGGACGGACACGGGAACGTTATCTGTTCAACTTAATATTCATCTGACGTATTTTTTAGGCCTCGTAAACTTTAAAATGTCCAAAGATAGTTAACAAAATGTGTCGAAGGAAGAGTGTGTAGCGAAACTAAACGCAAACTATTTGTAATTCATGAAAAGTCACGGGAAGCAAAATTACACTTAGCAATAAAAGCATTCAACATGATGAACTAGATAATAAGAAATAAATTTTAAGCTAATAATAATGAAAAAACTTTACACTTCTTGTTCGAGCAAATCTATTTCATTATGCAGCCAATAAGATAAGTGAAGCTATAAATCCGTATAGAGAGATGCATAAGAAAAACACCATATTGACGAACAGCTTCAAAGGGACGAAGAACATAAATACCTGATGCGTAAGCCACACATACCGAAAACAAAGAAATAACAAAGAGCAGTGATTGTACATATACGCACATATGTAATGTAGTGTAGTGTATACACTATGCACTAGTGTAGGCGTGTTTATTAAATATCTTGTTTAAATATTATTTTGCTTATCACTTTCCTTTAAGTTTTATTTGATTTTTCACAAATCAAATTTTAAGCAAAACTAACTCCTTTGTGTTTGTCATTATCTTGAAAAAAATTTGTATAAATTGCAGTAAAAGTTCTCGTCAAACATTCAGTTTGATCTCGAATGTGGAAAATAATAAATTTAAAGATTTCAACTAAAAATTCTAAAATAATATTTTTCTATTAAGTAGTACCTTAGTAAAAGTTAAAAATCTATATGAAAAAGGCTTTTACAAGATACTGCTCGATAGAAATTTATACAAATAGCCACCGCAAGCGTACATTAAAAGAAAATTTTCCGAATCAATTTGAGCTAGATAAAGAACATATTCGGAAGTCAAAAATTTAACAGTGGGAAAGTTACCTATTAAGAAAGACGAAAAATTTTAAAATTATATTTTTGTATTAAGTAGTCTCTTAGAAGAAGTTCAAAGGCAATATTAAAAAGGCTTCTTCAAGATACTACTCTATAGAAAATTTGACAAATGGCAACGGTATGCGTACGTGAAAAGAAAATTTTCGAAATCAATTTGAGCAGGTAAGATAAGATTTTTGTAAGCATACATATATTACTACAAGATAGAGTTTGCCTACCCTTTACAAGGATTCAAAAGGAAATTTTAATCGAACGGCTTAAAGGTTTTAAATTCATATTCGTTCCATTTGCAGACTTTTCACGCGAATAAAGTCTGCTATTATTGAAGTCATAAAGACGCACCGACGTATTCAAGTGTCGCTCCTCAAACGGCAAGAGAAGGTATACGAACTGATTGTTAACATCAAAATATTTATCACAGACTTCGAATTTCCCAACAGACGCACTGACTTTTCGGCTGTGACGCTTTGGATGAAGCTATTCTCACGTACTTTCTTTGAGAAATGCGTCAATATGGACGTAACATTACGATAATACTTAGTAACATTAATAAGTTTTGAAGGCCTTGTAAAGACATCTGTTCACGGATAAGAGGATAACAGGAGTTAGAAAGACTCTATTAGAATATGTTTTTGATTGCTATGAATATATCAATCGAGGCTTAACATTAAGAAAATCGGCAGAATGGAATCGTAAAGATTTTATGTACATTATCTCCATGAAACCGAGCGGCTATACGCGCTTATATATAAGGAAAAGCTTCCCACAACTTGATCGGTCTGGCTAAAAATTGTTTGATTTTTTTCCTGTGGGTATGTATGGTTTTCAGATTGGACCTCATACTCATTCAGATTTTTGCCGTTGCTTTTAAAACCAATAATTCCACCAAGCAGCCACGTCGACAACGGGAATGAAAAGTAAGTGCACGGTTAAATTCATTCAAGATTCAATTCGCTTTGAAAAGTCCCTGAAGTGTATATTCAGCACATACTAAAACAATTGATATAATCATGTATATCTTCTACAACAGGTTGCACTTATTACTTGGAACATATTACCGGCTTTTGGAAATAAATCTATAATTAGTTTAATAATGATTTAACAGGCGGTTCATTATATATACTATAAACACGTTTGCAAGTTAACTGCTTTATGAAAATATATATATCAAGGCACTTGCTGGAGAATATAGTACATGAAACATGAACTTACGTTTTTCTTGTCTTTCGCTAAAACGAGTTTTTAAATAATTTGCATATTCAAGCCTAACAGCTTACTAATCGCAGTTGTTTTATTAAGTGAATGTTCTAAGGAGATAACTATTTCTTTTTGATTTTCTTCTTTTTTTTTTTTTTTACTTTCTTAACACGTTTCCTCTTTTGGTAAACCTTAAAAGACGGAAACCTCTTTTTTTTTGTTGCTTTTACTTGCAAAAGAAAATTTACAATGTCATTAATTTAAAGCTTATTCAGTTGTTGAAGATTTATTAAATTAACTCAATATGTCGTTTAAAGGAAGGAAAACAGTTGCTCTTATTCGTTTTAATTTTATGTGTATGATACATACATACTATGCAAGCATATATAAGCATATCTACGCATACTAACGAATAAAGCGCTCTTCCCCACAATACTTCCCAGTAAACTGTAAGTAATGCTTTGCCACCTCTTTGTCTCTTCCTTTTTCCGCCGACTCACTTAACTACTTAACTCTGTACTAAAAATTCTTTTCTCTTTAGTCATTCTATGTCTTTTACATAGATGTTAGTAGCATCTGTGTTCTTGTGTGCAAGTGAGTGAATGCAGCTCAGTGTGCGGCAAATCAACCAAGCATAAAAAGCAGCCTGAAAAAAAAAAAAAGAACGCAGAATCAAATGAAGTTGATGTTATGGAACGTGATATGAAAAACTTTAACAGTAACTTTGCTTTTACACCCACAGAAAATGAAAGAATATAAAATAAAAAAATAAAAGAATTAAAAAAAAGCAACACAAGTTCTAAGCCAAAAGGACATTTTGCTTTTTCCACAGAATAAGACTAACTAAAAACTTTCCGATATTTTTCTTAACACAATATTGAAGGCAACAGGAAAACAAGAAACTTTTTGCTTATATTTGTGGTCGATAAGCGAAGATAGAAAACACAAATGAGAAAGTTATAGTTGCCTTGCCGCGAATCTTTGATACTCCTCACCACCTTTTACTGATATATAAAAATGATAAGAAATTCTATTTATTTTGGACGTGATAGTTAGTCGGCAAAGCTCTATGAAATACAAAGCCTTAGTTCAATAATAATTACAAGTCGTAAGTTAAGGTTGTTCGTTGATAGTGGGCCAGTTTTTAGAAGGGTTTATGCTTTCAGTAACATTTCAATTGTTTTTGATTCTATCTTATTGCCTGCTATGGGGTCTTAATTACAGATTTCTTCTTTCAAAGTCGCTTGCGAATCACTTTCTATCAATTAAGAATAAGAAATTGCACCTTTCCACCAAGAATGATCTTTAACTGTCTGGCAGACAGACAGACGCAAGACGAAGAAAGCTACATCGAGTCAAAATCCTACGCTGTTTAAAACCGTGTACGACGGTGGGGTGGCGATCTGAGTATGATAAGCGAAAGGATAAATTTAGTGTGCACCGTGGGGAAAGACGCAAAATAACCGGAAGAAGAAAAATATGTTTAGCTCTGAGAATATCTTTTATACCCAGAATAGCTATTTAAAAAATAATTAAATTGTAATACTCTATATATTATCATCTCGGCATGGTACATGCTCTTCTTATTTGTATAGATGCTGCAGCATCACCCGTAGAATATATTTGAATATTTTGATCGTTGTGTTTATTATACTTCATAAGTAATGAGGAGTATACAGAGAAAGCAGAAGGTTTCTTCGTTTATCATGTACGTGTCGATTGACAGTGTTGGCCCATTTTCAATACTAGCCTGTGAGCAAGAATTTTCAATACTTTTACAAAAATTTTTACGGACATTTCTAAACCGACTCAGAATTTGATCCTGATCACGGATATATAAATAATCCAAAGCTTCCTTTTAAGCATTGCAAATGTTTCGATTAACGTTCCCCATCTTTCGATGATGAGTATTAAGAAAAAAAAAAAAAAAATCTAATTTATCCGAAATTGAATATGGTTTTAAAAAAAAAGTTTACAAATTCAGACATGTAAAAAAGCTCACATAAACATATAGAGAGATATAAACTTATAGTTCACTATTGCAGCGAGAAATAATTGCAGCAATTGCTTGCAGTTACCAAATAAAGCCAATCATCATGATTTAACGCGAAAAATTTATTCATCATTAACAGTTGTGCTTGTAGTTAATGTAATGAATGGATTTCCTTTTAGCGAAAAGCAATTTAAATATGTTAATTTTATACGCACAAACGCACGCGTACACGTGCATGCATAAGTTTATGATATGCATCGACAAAAACTGAAAAATACAAAAAAAAAAAAAAAAAAAAAAAAAGAGAAAAAAGAAATTGAACAGACATTGCTTGATTATCCTCACTCGTAGAGATGAGTGACAATATGTACACAATGTGTAAAGAATTTACATAAAAATCCTTGAATACAAACATGTGTACGTATCACATATATGCACACACCAGTCAACAACAACAACCTTACCATTCAAGGCATTGCATCGTTCTCACCCATCTTCTACCGGCTTTATTAACAGCATAACCATTAAATTACAGCAACAGCACGAGAAATAAAAATCGCTTATACGCCTAGGTTTACAAAAAAAAACTTCAACGAAAATAAAACGTATTCAATGAAAATATGTGCACGTCATCATGTGCATGTATTTAACGGGAGACGTAAAATGTAATACAATGGTTTTGACTTTACGCACACACACACACACACACACACACATATACGCGCGCATACGCAAATGTATGTTACTATACTATTGAAAATATTCGGAATGATTTCGAGGGCAAAACAAAACAACAACACAAAATATGGTGAAAAAGAACATAAATCCGGCAAACGGCAAAGCCGACACACAGCAACTACGTGGCAAACTATGAATTGCATTAAGGATGAACGCATGCATCTACACAAATGCTTGCTTGCTTGCTTGCTTTACAAGGCATATACAAAAATATATGTAAGGATTGTACATATGCATGAGTATAAATTTATTTGCATTTGTATTGCTTTGGCCAGTAACCGTATCCATCGATTGCCTAGAAGTATGAATGCGAAGGGGACGCAAAGTATAATGACAACTGCGGCCCCCATTGCTATTACACTTAGCGCGCAACAATTGGTAACTTTATTGTGAAAATTAAGTTTCGTGTCATTAAACATTATGATGACAATTTACGCGACGCATTTCGATAGGCATACGCTTAAATATTCACTTAGATTTGTAGAAAAAAGACAGCGATCAAGTCATGTGAAACTTGAAATAATTGTACATAGGTAAAAGCGTATCTATCTATATATATATACATATACTATATATAAGCGGTAGTTCGGTCAACTCGTTCATTTAAATGTTTCGTAAACGACGTAAAAACAAGTGATTGCATTCTTAAATCGCTTACTTAACGATGTTTGCCTTAATAGGGCAGTTCAATTGTTCCCTGATCATTTTTTCCAGCTAATCGAACCGCAATTTAATTAATTGTCAGTAAAGTCCACTTTCAATATCTGTTTACCGCTTTGGCGGCGATAAAAGGTGGTTTATTCGAAGCGTGCTCAATAACTAATGTCAAAATTTTACCATATTTCGGGCAACTTGTTGATATCAGGCCAATAAATATGCTCCCTTGTTGCCATTCGAGCTTTTTTCTTATAACTTAGTATGAACCAAAGTGCTGTTCAGCAAGTGCGTAAAGCATCGACGTGACCAGATGGTAATCGGTAAGTGGCGAGACGGTTGAGTAATTCGCATTGGTTAGCTCCTCCCATTTGAACACTTTTAAAGCGTCGTGTTTACGTATATATCGATAATTAAATGTTATATATAAAAATAAACTTATTTCGCCGTTTGTTTATATTCCGGCCGTTTTTTGAGCAGCGAATACTCCAAGCTAAACAATTATTGTTAATAACGTTTGGTGTCGCGCGTTTCAAAGTTTCGCAGTTCATTATAGGTTACTTCTTTCACGTTCAACTAAACGTAGAACATGATCTTCTGGCTGACTTCATGGTATATTGAGCATAGGATTTGTAAAATAAATCGTCTCTTCCTCTCCACTATACAAAAACGACTTTCTCTTGTCTCTTTCGAGCAATATAAAAAAACTACTGTGCACGAAACAAGTTTCGACGTCTTGCGCATAGCAAAACACTGCCATGTAGACAGTTGATGAAGCAACAAAATTGTCAAAATTGTGTATCATCATGTTTCTCAAGTCTTCACAAATTTATAAACCAGCAGTTATATACTTTGCGGGTATCTATAATCAACTAACTTAGGCAGACTAACAGTCATCTTACTGAGCAGACAAAAAACCAAAATTACCAGCAGGCGTATGTAGGGATCGAGGAATAGAATAAAAATGAACTGGCGAACCCGAAGCGCACATTCTTTAAAAGAACAAGAATTCGAGTTGAAAAACCATAGATGTTAGTCTGATGTTGTGCTTACTCTTTTATGTACTCTTTTTTTTTTGTATCCTGTATCGCTTGTAAAAATGGCATTGTTATTGGTGCACATGAAAAACTCCTATCAGAGATAAGCCGGCCTCTCCTTACCATCATATAAGATCATAAAAGATCATCTGTTAGGGATATCTCCAACGGTATAGTATATGGTAATCCGATATATAACAATTCTGTTAGGTCTGATGTCTGATATTTTGTTTTCTGTTCAACTCACAAATTTCACTTTCTTATATATATCTTGATAAAATGTGCAAACTGCCGTGTTTTGAACTAAGGAGGAACTCGATTACAAATGAGTTAAATTGTATCGTTAAACGATCGAGGCCACTTATGTCGAAGGAATGGTTGTGTGAGAAAAGGTTTTCATGTGCTAAAGCGACACTTTTCAATAAAAAAATAAACGCAGAAAATACAAATAGAATTGAATCACTTTTGAAATTATTCGCATATAAAGGTTCCATATAGGCTTCGTATTGTAGCAAAATCGAATTTTCAATGTTTTACGATTAAAATTGAGTCAGAATATTGATTTGACATAAACATTGATTGATTGACATATATCTTAAATCCATTGCTTAATTTTTCGTAGCCCTTTCCTATAACGGTTTTTGTTGATAAATAAGCTTTTTGTATGGGGCGACAATATCTAATGTTTTTTAAATTATGATGAAAATGTTTAAAGAAGAAAAATGTATCTGTCGAAAAGGGCGTAAGTTTCCTAAATGTTGTCGTTTGGTCATCTGTCATGTAAAACTTTCTGAAAAAGTCCATTTTATAAGATTAAAATTCTCAATATTTATTTTATTGTTAAACTTAGATTGCTTCACGTTCAATGATGAGGGGCGTTTAATGGTTAAAGTTATTGAAACACTTAATTAATCAATTTCCGGAGTGATAAAATTATTGTATGTTAAGTAGATATAATTACACAAGATAAGCAAGTTAATGAAATCAATAAAGTATTCATGTCAACCCCTAACTGCCTTAAACTAAATTTTGTTTACTTTCATTTAAATTGTTTTTCTATATGACTTACTCTTTAAAAAGAGAAATGGAAAACAAATATATCTGAATCCTTGTCGCTTTTTCAATTTCCTAATATACTGATATCGCATTAACATCTGTCATCTGAAAAAGCATAAATTGTGCACTCATGAATGAATATACGTTTATCAATTTCTTCCAAAAATTCATTGACATAATAATGCGCATTTTACATATAACGGAACAAGAACAAGAATATGTAAAACATTTCCATTAAATATAGCAAAGCAATGAAAATATGAAACACAAGTAAAAAAATTACACTCGGCTATCACCGAATCTGTTATACCCATCACCTTTAGAAAAAAAAGCACTCACAAAGAACCATGTTGAGTGGTCATAAACGATTTTATCCTTTTTTGTGCAGACAAGATGTGACGACCCATAGACTTGACGTGGCAATATACATTATATCGCTATAGTAGGATCGCTACAGTTGGAGCAAACACGTTATTCATGTCATTCATATGATTTTTTTTCATAAGGAAACGGACATGCTGTCGAGTTACGTTGCACTGTGGGAGTGTCTTTTGTCTGATTTCGCCAATGTTCGATACACTGGTGACCGTAACAACTTCCAATTTTTTTGCCAAATTTTAAACCGATGTTTTAACTTTTAAGATCCTGAGTATATTTATCACATAAATGCACAGAGACTGGCAGACGAAATTACAGAAATGACCAGATAGTTTCAGTAGTTAGTATTCGTCAAGCACATATAGAATTTATAGGATCTCCGATGCAAAACTTTTCAGAAAAGAATTAAATTTTAATAATCAATGGCACTGTAGGCTAATACGTGTACATTTTAATCATTGTGTCTGTTGCGATTGATGAGTAACGAATAAATGACCAACTTTTTCTTCCTCTGACCAATCTGGCCCATGTCAGTATCAAACTTCCAATGTTTACATCAAACTTCAAGCTGATAGCTTCGGACATATGGACAGACGGGCATTAAATCGATTTAGAATTTGATGCTGATCAAGAATACATATACTCCATGGAATCACCGAAAGCTCCTTCTGATTGTTGTCAAAGTTTGACAAAATGAATACACCATCATCCCGCGGAAATAAAAAAGAATAAAAAGTCGAATGAATCCTCTTGTATAGCGTACCTCGGACACCCTTCATCTTTACGGCAAATAAATTTCATTGTAAGCAAAATGTTGTAGTAAAATTTCAAAAGCTTATGCAATTTCTTGGGGAGTCATTGAATGTGACTTTGAACATCAAAACACCTTTTGAATTTCTTAAGAAATTCTCAGCTGCACCCGTTACTAGCTTTCCTTTAACAAATTTTACCTGGCTTTAGAACAATTTCCTTACTTCTCACTGAACACATGCTTATCGTATAGACACAAACGTCTCCTTTGTCTCTTAAAACTGGCACATTCCCTTATCTGTTATTAAGAATATTTATAGCGAAGGAAAATCCACTTTGCTATTCCACACAAGCTATATGAGATTTTATACTGCTTCCGCTGGACGAGCTTGAGCCCACTCTGTCCATATGCATATTTTTGCATTTTTACCTCTGCGACAACTCCAGGAAACGGCAAGCGATGAACGGCGATTAAGGTACGTAAGCTGAAAACCTAAAACAAATTTAGAAAAAAATTAAAACTTAAAGTTCTGAGTAATTTAGAAGGCAATCCTTTACTTCAGCTCTTCTTCTCTTCAAGCTCTGCTAATACTATTTGCCAGCTGATATATCAAATTATTATAAAAGATGCTGCATTTTTCCGTGCAATTATGCTACGTTTCATAATCTTATGTCGATAGACGCATAAAGTCTACATAGGGTTTTAGAAAAATCTCTGCTACTTCCGCGGAAATTACATTAAAAGACACAGCAGTGAGGAGACTTCCATTTGGGAGGTTAACAAGACTCTTATCTTAGCACATAATACGTACTCCTAAAGTTATATGTACAGAGCTGCCTGCACAAAAGAATTAATTCACAATCCGGCAGACCCATGGTGTTATGCTTTCAAAGGGACGACATGAGCA
The DNA here is from genome assembly GCF_014805625.2 of Glossina fuscipes. Taxonomy (NCBI): domain Eukaryota; kingdom Metazoa; phylum Arthropoda; class Insecta; order Diptera; family Glossinidae; genus Glossina; species Glossina fuscipes. The sequence continues at coordinate 2,267,539 of NW_023998416.1, forward strand.
TCATTTTGGACAAGATTGTTGAGTTGCAAAGAACTACATTTTTATTTGCATGTAGGAATTGAAGAAAAGACACTTGTCAATTCAAAGAGCATCACAATCTTATTCCCGCCATTCTATACTACGGTCATGGCAACGATCAACCATAATTTGGTTCGGTTCCTTCCAATCGTTTTATATAACGTAAACTTGTTCCCAATATAAACTTATGATAAGCAAGCGGTAACATTTTTTGTTCTACGCAGGTTTTATACCCACAGACTTTAGGTGCTGGCAAAAATCTCATTAAACCAATAACTTATATGTGTTTTCTCATCATCTCGTTGCTCAATAACGATAAGGATACATGTAATTCAAAGTTCAGGACCCTAATTCTACTTTCCTACTTATCACATCTTGGGCATGGCTACTTCCGAAAGTTACAAATGTAATAACGAATTCAATGCGATCACTTCATCGAGCGTTGGGTTTCAAAATAATGAAAATACCATTCAGAACATGAGAGGTGCATAGCATGAGAATAATGAGCAGTTGCTATTGCTACTTCTACATCCACTTTTATTACTCGAGAGAAAACTCAAGCGAAAATATACAAGAAAACGCATTCATATGTAAATCAGAACAAATCCATTGAAAAGAAATCAACGTGTGAAAGCAAAAGCATCAACACCTATAATAGCTGATAGGAAGATGAACAAATGAAAAAAAAAAAGAAAAAAGAAAGTTAACATGACAATAAAAAAAGAAAATTTTATACATAATACGAAGTTTTAAGAAGGTAAGCGAAAAAAGCACAAATCAATTGCAGACTCGAAGCGTTAACTTGTTGATGGCATCAAAGATTTACAAAAGAACAAACGATGTCTAAGAATTATAATATAGATAATCTTTTTGAGATTTTTGAAAATTCTTTAAAAAAACATTTTTTTTTATGCAAATAGTTGTAAAAATTCTCGCTCCCATAATTCTTTCAAATTGATGCGCCGATATATGATTTTTCATTATGTAAATATCTTTTAATTGAAATTTATCAAAGACATTTGATTCTCCCGAGACGAGGCGATAAAGTGATCTTCTAGACACTTATGATAGTTGAAAATTATTAGTATTACAGCACCAGCTTACTGCTATAAAAACTTCTCATCCCTTCGGCTTTTCTTAATGCAAAAGCCCTACGTATATTGACGTCGACTTAACATTGTTTTAACGCAACTACGACAATCGGAAATTAGTAGGAATATCTGAGCAATCATCTAACTATATACTGTTTCTAAAAACTGAAACAATAATCATAGCTCAACTTGTATTCCCTACACCACAGGTCGCACCAGGGTGTATTAAGTTTGTGCGGATATACATAACATCGAGAATGGCTTGAGATAAACCTAATTGTTATTGTACTTATCAATGTGTCTATCCATCTCTCCCGCTGATGTTCCTTTATGCACTCTTAGGTTCATCCTACAGATCGCGTTTTGGAGATACACCGCTGACCACCTATTACTGGAATTATTTGTCGATTTTTCAACAATGTGTGTTCCATTAGTATCCCATTCGCCTGGTATTATTCCATGATTATGTTCTCTTTAGAAAATATGTTGAAGAGTGAGGAAAAATATTGATACAATTGCATTCAGTTGGTAAAGGAATACTCAGAACGAGATCAATTATGTAATTGCGAAACTCACATTATTTTTTGGACGCATTAGTATAAGGAACATAAGTAAGATATAGTCCTCGTCAACAGCTACTTTTATGTTACAATCCTTCCACTTTGCTTACTATTTTTCTCCTTTGTAAAAAGAATTTCCTTCAAATAAACAAAAGCACAAGATGCTTAAGCGGACGGAAAAAAAGGCGAGGGCACTCCCATATGCTAGCTCTCTTTTATAAGTTTTTAAAAAAAATTGGAAGGTTCATATTATAATTTTTTATGAAACGTTAATTTTTCACGACCACTATTACACATTGTGCTAGAACGTATCGTTTCGTATTTATAAAGTTACATAACATAGTTCATAGTTTTTTGAAACCAAATATTTCAAGTAAATATTTTAAGGTTTTTTTTGTTGTTGTAAAAACGTAGTAGCAATGGTAAACATTGTATAATTAAAGAGCCAGAAAACGTCCTCAAGACATTCAAGAGGGCGCAGATAAGAAGCACATTGCCATTGTGACACATCCTCCTTTTCGTTTAATAGCTTATTGCTATCTCTGCTATCATAGAGCCGAAAAGTTATCAGAAATTGCTTATAACACTTCATTCTCACTTACTTGTTTATGTAAACATGAATAAATTAAATAAACATACACGTATACATTTGTTTTTCAATTGACATATGTATGCATGTAGTTCTTCTTTTACAATTGCTAGCAAAAGTGCATATATTTTCAGACACACATCTATCATGTCGTCTGCTGATGCTTGCTGCGAAAATGAAAGCTCATCGTCGCCGACATCCTGATCATCATCAACAACACATACAACATTTGAATTGAAAATCACTTGGAAAAATTCATTTTATTCATCTTGTACTTTTTCGTTTTGATATAAAATATTTTATGTATGCATGCGTTCATTCGCTTGTATATGCCTTTACGTATACATGTATGCATGTATGAATGAAAGGACAACTTGACTTTAATCTACTTATGCATGAATTTCTATTTTAAGTCAGTTGATGTATATTTGTGCATTTGTTTTTATTACTATTGTTGTTTTAATAATTTTGTACATTTTTAATAGGATTTGCTATATAGAATACTTAGATGCACAAATGAATGTTATATATGCACAAAGTACACATACACTAGGATGCGCATTCAACAACTATAAAATATTTCGCATGAATTATTGATAGACTAAATGAATTGAAAGAAAATTAAAAATCGAATCAAGTGCTGAAAAACCGATTCAAATACAATTTAAAGAATTAATTTTTCTTACGATAACATTTAAACAAATAAATTTTTTAATAGATTAATACAACCTTTAAAATAATCGATACCTAGGACTTGTGAACGTATTTACTGTAAGAAGGAAAAAACTATATTCAGTTTTGATTATGTGTTTGTACCAATAGGATATAAAATATCTGAAAACGTACTCTATATTATGCGAGCTGGCAACATATCCTGGCCGCTTGTACAAGCTGAGAATACCCTGTTGCGCTATAGTTTTATAATTTAGCAGAGAATTTGCGGAAAGGGGTGAAGTTCTCAGTTGTTTGCTAAACATGGACGAATCCACTAATTCTTAGCGATTTACGAACTTTGTGAGACATTCTAGAGATAGTGCATGGTCTAGTAGATAAGAAGTGTGACTTCGCCATACCTAGACTCAATTGCAATGCGATAGACGATACTTTATTTAGCGATTAGTGTGTGACGAATTTCTTCACACAGCCGTTATACATGTAACAGGAGCATTGTCCTTAATAAATGGCACAAATAAAGATATTGAGACCAACAGTACCGACAGCGTTCTCCTTGCTCGATATTTTTAAAAGGACTAATTTATTGCACATTTAAGTCTTGTGCCTCCCGAGTTTTTACGTGCCGCCACTTAAAATTGACTGAATAAAATTTATTTCCCACTTTATCTTTGCTTAAACAAAGGTTTTGTTTTCAAACAAATAGAAGCACTATAGCGGGACACGGCCCACCGCACAACTTCATTTAATGCGGTTATCCGTAACAAGATATTATATGAGAAATGGTCGAACATGTGGTCCGATCAGAATTTTTACCGAATTTCGTCAAAGTATCTCAAAAATTTGTGACATCCTGGTTGAAGCGCAGACAGCGAGTGTTGCTCAAATCCGCGCAAACTTCATATACCCTTTTGCCACAAATGGCGTGGAATACAATATTTTTTTTATATAATTTAGTTTGCACCTTTTAATCTCTTAAAGTTTTTTTCCTACTCTCCAAGGCGTCTTATTTGCTTAACATGCTTAGCTTTTTACATTTTGCTCTCTAAGGCCTCTTATTAAATACCCAGATAAAAAATTTCCTTTAATATTATTTGGCGCAATATCTTCGGTTTTCTTTTGTTTTATTCTATATCTGCTGGAAAATAACAAACCATGACCCAGGGTTACGTACCGAACATAGAATGTGTTGTTACAAAACGTATAGCGCTTACCTTTTGCGACTAGCATATACTAGCAACATTATACCCTTCACCGAAGGATAAGGGGTATATTCACTTTCTCAAAACGTTTGCAACGCACGGAAGGAAGTTTCAGATATCTAGCAAAGTATGTATATGTTCTTGGGCAGCATGTCCGTCTGTCTATCTACGTCATGTCTATTACATACATGCAAAAATGAAAATGTCGACTTCAAACTTGCAAAGAAAGTATTCAAACACGCGTGCCCAAAGGACACACCTCCAACAACCACATATAAATGATTCGGTCACGACCGAACATGACTTTCTCAGTTGTTTCATGTTCAAATGAATTTTACATTGTCTGATGTTTCAACGGAGGCACCCGTTTATTCGAACACAAAGAGTTCTTTTGTTGACAACATAAAAATAGTTACATAATAAATGCATATTATGAGTCACGCAGCTCATATCTTGTTTGCATATTATTTTATTGCTTTATTACTTTCGATTTTGCTTGAACATCATTTTATTACTTTTGATACCAAGCAGCTTTATACATTTTTGTTTACACAATAATTTTTATCGCCATTAAGCCATTTTCTCTGTAAATATTTTATATTAAGTACAGAGTTTTGAGAGTGATACTGATTCCTATGACTTAGAACTTGACATGACAGGAAACATCAACAGATTGCGCTGTTCGATAAAAGAATATTAAGAGGTGAAGATTTCAATTGCATTAAGAAAGTGTAGATCCCCGTACAGCATTATTAAATGCTTTGCGGGATTGCATGCAATGAGATTGCATTAGCAATCTTATCTATTAAAACGAAGAACGAACTAAGCGTCTTTTACTTGTTTACAGAACTGATTCTTTTTATGTGGACTGGGGCTATGCCAATAGTAAATGCAAGAATTTGCAGGTATTGTTAGGCAACCCATCGCGAACAATTTCTACAGAGAAAGTTGAACTAATTATAGGATGCGAACTGCAAGCTCTGATAAATAAATGTTTATATTAACAACACATACACCGTAAACGTCATATCTTTGGCTTTTATGTTTCCACCAAAATTGACATTTGTTAAAATTTAAAAAACAATAATTATTCCATTCGGGCTACGTTTTCCCCGTTAAGTGAAATCGTTTATGGAGCTTAACAGTCATAATTGAAAACTTGGGCCAAATGTCAGTGTTTGTGGTGTTAAGAGTACAACTTATTAAAAACCTAAAGGTACTTGCTCCTCTGCGAACCAAAATATGGATAAAAATCGAAAATAAGAAATTAGACGCCGATCCCAAGAACCTACACTCTCTTATGCCATAATATGCAATCGCCTTCATAAAGATTTGCATTTCAAGGCGTATAAAGTCAGCTGATCAAAGAACTTAATTCGAAAAAATATTCATTGTATGGAAATTATGCAGATTTTATTATATGGCAGATTTATATGGCCCCCTATTAGTGTAATGCGTTGGGAAACGATGAGAAAGAAGTGAGGAAAGAAAACGAGATAGAAAAGTGGCCGCAGCTTAGCGAGTGTGTGCGAAATCGGCCCCTTTACCGACTAAGCACACACGATTACTATGATTATCATTGAGATATGACCCCGTGAAAACAAACTGGGTTATCACGGTTCTTATTCACTCCGCTCTTCATACGGATAAATCTTTGCAGCAACTTGAAACAAGAAAACATATATCTCTCATTTGATCGCTCTATGTGTTGGCAACATTAGGAAAACTAAGTTTCATATCAGACGAATAATTATCAAGCATCGCAGAGAATAATTTCATGCAGTTTGTGCAAGCAATGTTTTAAATACGAAATTAGTGGTAACAACATTGGTTCCCAAATTGCTGAATTCATTTACAAGTCTTATTGGAGCAAGACGACATTTGCAAAACGGCAATCGCCACATTTTCAAGGCATGGTTCATTGCGTTTTATATTTCTCTTAATTTCCAAACTCGAAAGCAAGTTCAGATAATAACAATTTCCAATAACTACATTATCGCGATTGCAAATAGTTCTGTAAAATTAAGAGAAGCGTTCCATACAATATTCCAATTATATCTACAAGGTCCCTAATATTTAATCGATGATTTCTAAGCTCAAAATCCTCGGACTGCGGTCATATTAAACTCTATCTCTCCACCTTTAAAATCGTTTAGCAATTTACAAATACTTCATTATGTTCTTGTGTCATACATTTTATGTATGTCGACGCAAGTAAATTTATTTTTTTTATTTATATGTTAATTTTGGTACAAATTTTTTTGTTACAATAAGTTTATCGATTTTTAAAGTTCGTCGACGACAATTTCTCACAATATTAAAGCACGCACTAATTTTTTAAGTAACGAACGAAATGACACGTAACCTCGGTCAGATGTAGATGACAGTTGTGACAACCTAACAAAACATTTTCACACTGACATATGTTTTAAGTAACAATTTCCCTTATTTTTGAACGCAGTATAGCAGGGAATAACCTTGGATAATAATAATATAAGAAACGAAGCAAAATAAAATGAAGGCATTGTAATCTTCTTATTCTCTATCACCTTATCGCCTTATAATCCTAGATATTATCAGCATTTAACTTAAGTAATTTATATAAAATTGTTACGACACACACAACTAAAACAATCTGACCTTAATTCTTTTATGAAACGTTTTATATTTACTTCAACCATTACTGTAGCACACATGTTCTAATAGCTAAAGCAACTGTTACTTTGTGTGCACCTACATGCATGCCAACAAATATTCAGTCATGTCATGGCAATCTGCTATTGTGCTATACAATGAAATTTATGACTTAATAGAGGAAATATGTGAAAAACTTCGTTCACTCTCTCTTCTCCTCCTTTCAACCATATTATTGTTTCTGTGAGTATGTATGTAAATGTATGTGTATTTGTTACGTTAAAATATGACTATAAGTAAGTTTAGAAAGTAAGACTTCATACACATACGTTAGCTTATGCGAGTATGTAGAAGATTTCATTCATGTAACGCATTATTTGATATATGAGCAGAGGTGATGAAATGTATGCATATAGCTGACTGGCTTAGCTGTAATATTATCAGATATTCATCATTTTTGAAGGGATCTGAAGTGGTTGAAACTAAATAAAGCAGAAAAAAAAAAAAAAAGAGGAAAAAAAAATATGAAAAAAATCCCTATTTGAATATTTGCATAATAAATCATTACTCTGAGTTATTTTCGTTGAATAAGTTTGTTAAGTGATTGATAGCTGGCGTATTTTAAGTAAACCTCGTTGTGTTTAAATAAACTTTATATCATTATACTAAAAGTATATGAAATTTATGAAAATTCTAATTAGTTGATAAAACAGGTGTTTAAGTTGATTAATTAATCTCTAAAAATACTTTGTCCTTTTTAACTGTTAAAGTGTAAAAATATGAAACTTTCATAGCCTAAATAAACTCATTTATTAGTGAGAAGCATGGCAGGCCTTTCAGGCAATTATCGCTCAAAAATGCTTTAAATGCTTATTTGCCTTTACATATATGTACAAGAATCTGTCTGCGTATTCGTTTGCACATTTATACAAAGACCTGTCCATGCATATATTTACTTTAAATTTATATTTTATTATGTTGTTAAGTATTATTTGCCAGCAGGCCATCACATATAAACACTGTTCATTTTTATAATCTGCATTATATTTAAGAAACAATAAATTTTTCCTTGATTATATAGAGTAACCCCAAGCAAAAAAAGATTTATGATCTCGCGAGAAGTTGTTCTTTTTCATTTTTTTTTTATTTAATAATTTTTCAAAAAATATCTTTAGCGTTTTCTTGTTATATTACGGACTTGTTTCTCTCGTAAATTAAGTGCTAAAATAAACGAAGTTACACTGATGATGAAAATTTCTTCGAGGTGATTGTAAATCTTATTATTTTCTCTTAAAATTTTGAATTGTTTTCATTATCATCAATTATAGTAAGTTTACGGTGTCATAACAATTAAATAACTGGTGACGTAAAACCACTTTGTAAACACTTTAAGAAGTCTGTAAATAATGCAACAAAAATAGAACCTTAATGAAACGCAGTGATTCTTAAAGTTTAAAAAGAATAAACTAAACAAAGGGAAAGTTTCAAAAGAAATTCATTGTAAGAAAATTTACACTGAGTAATGCACATAAACCAATTAAATATTTCGTAGCTTGCAGTTTGCGCACGTTTAGGAAGCCCTATGGTTTCCTATACAGAGTTCTTAATAATAAACAACACCACATAACTGCAGTGAAATGTAAATAAGACAACTCCGTTGTCTGATTATACATGAAAAGTGACTTGAGTGGCTCTGGTTGAATCTTTCTACGTCTGCCAATAGCTTTGCCTACATTCAAAAACAAATAAAAAGCTATGCTTTGTTTGTAGGAAGGATTTTATACCTTCTATTTCAAGCATTAGAAAATGCATCAAAGTTAAAGCTGGCAACAAATGAGTCAATTGTAATCATCACGGATGGATGTGGTCTATACGAAATTCAAATTGGTGTATAAGTTTTACAATGTACACAAATCGATAAGGAGCCAATAAGGGGTGAGTAGATGTATGTATAAAGAAATTATTGCTGTTGTACGAAGATGCCGGTCTGCTGTTGACTGTTCCTAAAGTGCAGCAGACCATTCTGCCAAACAGAAATTATTGATTTACGTCTGAAATAAAATCTCTGAATTTTTCAATCCATCAGACGCCATCTCCTGATACACCTGTTGACTTAGAGTCAAAAATTTATTTCCATCAACAACACATACATATATTTAGGGATTGTTTTATGTTTCTAATATGTTTACGATGTAAGTGTAATGACAAAATGTGCATTTACTAGTTTAGATGTATAGTAAACGAATATGCTGCAGGAGTCTAAACCACGAATCGTGCATGCCAAAAAGACTGAGACGTTAACAGAATAAAGCATTGTTCTAGGCGATCTTCAAATGTGGCGGACAAGACAAATTTGCAAATATCATTTATCATACAATTTTCAGAGAAATGGCTGAAGAATGTGAATATGAATTTATACCCTTTCATAACAATTGGACTTACATCATGGATATCGATATAATATAGCATCGCACAAGGTCGTAGTCAATGGAAAACTTAATCAATGTAATCGAATTAGGATTTGATTCATTCGACATGGCCCTGCTGAAGTTATCCTTGGCTTCGAAGGCCAGAACGAAAACTCACTGCCAACGCTGGAAAGAATACTTCAACCAGCCTACGAAATAAACACGAACGAGCGGATCAAGCTGTGAGATATAACTTTATAGCAAGCAAAGCCAGGATGAATTAATGCATACTCTATGCTTCTTTTTTCCTCGACTTACAGCGAAATAAGTAAAGCTTGTTTAATAAAGATTGCTACAGTAAAGATTAAAAAACTAAATGCGTAAAAGAAGGCTTTAACGAAGTCGTTGCTTCTGCATCTGCTTACGAAAAAGGACGGAATCAAGTATTGAGTTGGTGTTTTCAAATTCCTTTCACTTCGAGTGTAGTCCAAAACAAGTAAGCAGCGGGCTTTTCATATTCACCAATTTCCAAAAATAAAAAAAAAATGATGTATTGGCACTCTTTAGTACCTTTTTGTTTGCATTTGCGTTACTTAACGAGAACCATTGCATGACTATTACTAGAGCTACTACTTAGAGCTGACTTAATATTAATAAAAATACTAACACATAAAATTTCACTTACAAGAGCAAACATAACTACGCGTTGCCATAGGCATCACTGCCGCCAACACCATCGCCATTATCAAATTTCGATGTAACAGAATAGTGTGTAAAATAGCCTGAATAAATTTTATAATAACATAATGTTATGTTTCTAGCTTTGAAAACAAAGCACAACAACAGCTCCGATCACACACTAAAGCAATAACTCTCGGCCTGTGCGCGAGAAAGTAAAACTAAGCTGTCATAACAATAATATTGTACGATAATAACTGAAATTAAGTTAAAAATTCTCAACACTCGCACACGTACATCACAATATACGCTGTACTGCTGACTGCGTGTGAATAATTAAAACAAAGAAAATCTGCTTAATATAGGAAACAGCATAAAGAAAACTACAAAAATTGTAATAAAAAAATTAAAATATTAAAACAATTAAAAATTGTTTTTTTATGAACATAATAAATTTTTTCAAACATATATAATTTTCTTATTACATGTATAATAACTTTTCAACTCAATTTATTGATCATTTCTGCTAAAGCAAAGCAAATATTTTACAGTGGTAAAGATGTGTTAAGTTAATTAAAAAAGATGGCATGGAAATAAAAGTAGCTTTGAAACCATGTTTCTTGATTAGACTTGGAATCAAAATTGTTGTTTATATAGATTAGTTCACACCCATTTCTTATGCTTATTGCAGATGCTTGAAGCCCGCTTTAAATAAATCTTAAGCACAATTCTGCTGAGTTCAAAAGTCAATGAAAGGAATGTTTGATGCAGTCGTCACAGGTGAGAACCAAAACATACATTTTATGTTAAATCCGAAATTTTTAACGTATTCTATACCCTACACCACTTACGGTACAAGGGTATTTTAAGTTCAAGCGACGTATTCTACACCCACAAGGACTCGAGATAAAACTATACCGTGCCGATCGACTCCAAATCACTGTCTGAGCTCATCTAAGCCTGTCTATCCGTCCGTTCTTTCGTTTGTTTGTCTATCTTGTTTCTTTCTACAATTCGGTATACTGGCAAATTTTGGCTCAAGGCGGAGAGCTATAGAAAATGGTTCCAAAACTTTCCTTATCGCACTATACTTTGTAAAGCCGTTCTGCGGCCAACCATATTAAGCGAAGTGGTATACGATATTTAACGATGAGCCGTCTCCCACTATAGTGTCTTTACTCGTTTTTTCCACACCGATTACCTTGACACTTTAATTGCAGGCTTAAAATGAGATTCTTTTGTTAGCATTTTGTTTATAAATTAAAATTTGCTAATTCTGTACTTGGTTTTTGAACTGTTCGTTTCCAAAAATAAAAAAAAAAAATCAATTTGGCGTAATTTTTTCAAAAGTTCCTTAAGAGTAGAAAGCTTCAATTGCCAAATTGTTGACTTCATGGACTCTATAAAGTGTACATATTTTTGAGCAGTTGTCAAGTTTTCGATTGATCTGCGCATGTCCGCCCGTCCGTCTGCACGTTGTCAGTCTCGTCTTTGTTAGAATAACGATATCAGGTCCAAATCATGGCACAACGCAAACGTATAACACCTCGATTTTTGAAAGACATTGGCTCATTGCTTTCAAACTTCTCCAGGTAGGATAGTAAATATACAAAAATCTGTCATGCCAAGCCAGTATTAAAGAGTATCGTAATTTAATTTTATTCGATTTTTTAAGTTTCCCTTTTAAGATAAGGCTGGGAAGAATAAAGCATTCGGTCAAAGCCGCATATAATTCTCTCGCTTAAAATACTATAATATTTTGCTCCATCTGATATTTATAGCTATTTTTAACCACTAATTAATTGAAATTGTAAATACAAATGATATTTTCGCACATGGAAAAAGCCAATATGTTAACCATATTTACGGATGGAAAATCGTAATATTTTATAATCATAGAAATAAACCATCTTTCAAGCAATAAAGATGTTCAATTCTCTTTGTAGCCACCTGGTTTCCCATATATTGTTAGGGGTTTTCTCTCTTTTCTTCCCACATACCCCTCCAAAAATATTCTCTTTCATTCTCCTTCTCTCTGTTTAATACCGCAAAAGTATTACAATTTTCCATTGCTTTTATAAACGCACACATTTACAAAAAGCGAATACACAAATTTACCTTATTGCCAGCAACATATTTAATTAAGAAATTTATTTATTTGTGTGTTTGTAAATCCACATTTAATGAATATTCTAAAAACCAAACACACGTTCTAGTAAATGGCAACAACAATAAAACAAAAACCATTATATATTGCTAGAAATATCTATTTGTGTTCGTGTAAGAGTCAGTCTCTGCGTGCACTAACATGTTAAACTAACGATAATTTTCAATAACGCCGTACATACCAACGCGCATATATATTGCAACAGTTTTAACAGTTTCTACCCAGAGTTTTCAACACACAAAAAACCGCATTTAAGTAACGATATCGCAGTTAATACTCGTGCATATAAACAAATCCAAATAGGTTTGCTTACAAAACAATATATTAGTGTTTGTATTTTACCTTTAAACACTTGTTGCGATATAAATAGAATATTTAAATGAAATATTTAAAAATTGCGTTCGTGTCATTCAATGATTTAAGCCGACCATAGATGGCTTACTTAAAAAAAAAATTAATTTATGCAAATATGTGAATGATAAGAGAAACTCAGGCAAAATATTTTCTTATTGATCGGCATTTAAATTAATAAAAAATTGCTTGCTGTTTAATTTTTTGCTTGTCCGAAAATACAATATATAAATCTTATGGGAACTAATTGACGTTATTTTGCATATAAAAAAATTGTAATATGTGCGCCTGACTTACTTGCTTACATCGACAGGTAAAGGATAATAGAAGAAGCTTAAATTTTTACGCCAAGTCTGCCACGGCAACTACGAATAGCTTTATGCAGTAATAAAAATATTCTGAGAATATACTTTTCCGGTAAGTTCAACACCTTTTCTCCAATTCAACATAAATTAAACCAAAACTACTATTAGCTCTTCCTTCACTAGACGAGCGAGAATTCATCTTAGGTGTCTCCTCCCTAATTAGGCTAATAAAAGGCGATATTGACCCGTCCGCCTTATTAGAAAAAACAAGCTTTCATATCCTTAATTCATATCTTAATTCCTATAAAATCAGCGCCCTTCAATAGACGTCATACTTAAACTTAATTAACCACCAAATTTATATTATTGGTACTTTGACAAATTGATCCAGACATATTCAGTTTTATTGGTTGCCAAGCGGTTGCTTAAAAGCTTACTTAGTATTGATTATTAATATTAGACCTTATTCTTCAGTGTTTACGTAATTAGGTTATTATTACTAAATATTTATCATAGATCTTTAAGCATCCTATGAAATTAACTATGAGTTCTAACTATGAGATCTTCTATTAAAATACTAATCAGTCGCATAAAAAGCAATGTTTTTAAAATCCATCCATCCATCCCTGTTTTACAAGATATAGGTATGCAGATTAAGTGATTCTTCCCCTTTTTTTGATATTCAGATTTGGATCAGTTATAAACTGCGTGCCGCAGCTTAAATCAAAGATGCCTCGTGAGAATATTTTTTAAAAATTAATTTTTGTTTTTAATGTTTAAATACATTTTCAATAACCTCCTTAAATATTAATGTTCAATCACCTTTTCTTCCATCCAAGCAAAAAGCAGAAGTCAAAAATAACCTTTTCCTAGTCCAGTGAAGCGATTCATTCCTTCAAGAAGGTAATACAGCGAAACTCGTCGAAAATTAATACACAAAAAGCAGTACTGTACTCAATGCAGGTAAGTAGGTCACTACGTTACAATTTTTTACGAGCTCTCGTCTTATAAGGAACAGCAAAAGAAATTCAAAATCATAAATCATCTTAAATGTATACCATATTAGCGTACAGCGACAGTAAACATTTTAAAATTATAAATCGCAATTATTGTGAGCAACTGATTATCTAAATTTCGTTATTACTTGAACGATTTTCATTCACTATTATAATCTAACTTAGATTTTTTAAGAAAAGATTGATTATCTGATTACAAAGTTATATCGAGAAATCCATTTATTTTTTTTATTCTCCTGTACACATTTCATTATTTTTGATGTCATTTTTAAAAAACGATGCCCTTTTTACAGTCCGGTTTTTTACCCGCTTTTAAATTAATCGATCATCATTTCATAATTCCGTGTACTCTTTACACCAAACAAAGAACGAATTTAATAAGAGTATGAGTTTTCACAAAAACATAATATGAAACGATAACACATACCGCAAAGACAAGAGACGCCAGCCATGCAGACACAATGAAAACTCATCAATTCATTACCATCGCACCAACAACGAAAGTGTTTAGCAGTGGAATTAATTTCCCGTGTGCATATTACTGTAGTATTTAGAATGTACCCTCTCTTTGGAACCCCTTTTTCAAACTAATATATATATTCGTCTGCGGTGACATTTTAGGAAAGTCTGTTCTAAATATCATAACGTATCACTATTGCACTTTCCGCTTACTGATAAATAAGAAGTTGAACGAAACGCAAATAAAAGACACCTGAGAACGACACCTGGATAATGTGCTGATATATGTGAATCTATCAACAATATAAACGTGTCCTTAATGGTGTAATGGTGTAATGGTGTAATGGGGTAATGGGGTAATGGCGGTGTTTTGCTTAAGCATTTGTTAATAAAAATATTTATCATTGACATTGGCGGGCGCTTGGAAAAATGCTTTAGGAAACAAAAAGTTAACACCTTTACCCTTAAAACAACGGCAAAGTTATTCGCCGATATTCCTATATGTGCCTGTGCATGAATGTTGTTTATTTTTATTTATTTATTTTTTTTTTTTTTTTTTTGTTCTTTTGTACATATGTCGTACGAGTTACACTGCATAGTAATAAAGCAACATAAGAGATGGATCAGCAGAGAAAATATTATATGATAGGTTGACATAACAACTCAACAAACTAACACCAGCGAAAAACTGATGATATATAGATTATACTACATAGACATTGGACAAGCAAACACACAGAAAACTTCAAACAAAAAAAAAAAGGAAAAACAATATTTGTGATACCCCTAAACATTAGAACAAGAGCAGCTATAGTAACAACATTACATGTAGCATAACATAACAGAGCACAGAGCAACTTACGATCATCTATCATTTTGAGGCTAAATGTTGCCAACACTGATTGTAAAGTAAGTGTCATATTGTGTTATGTTACAAAAACACACACTTCCCTCTCACACACTTCCCTCACTGTAAGAGACTGTGTAAATCTGCAGCGAGCAATAACAGCAATATAAGCAGCCAGCCATCCAGCCAGCCAGCCAACCATCAAGTGTTTCTGGTTTAGGTGATATATGGCATTGTTAGTTAGATAACATTAGGTTTTGTGTCTATGCTGGTGTATTTAGAAATGATTTCCCATGTATTTCATTGTAATGGCAAATGCATGTGCGGCATAGACCTACGAACGTAACTCTAAGCCTTTGATAATATGTTGTTAAGTATGGGTTTATGCAGGGAGTTGAATAATGGTTTATATAGTTAGGTTAAGCGTTTTGTGAACATTGCATCAAAGGCAATATTTAAAGAAATTTACAACACAAATATAACATTAAATTGAAAATTGCAAGAGGAAAAAAATCAATTAGAGAGAAATAGTGGATCTTTTTCTTTGTGTGATTTTTCTTAGTTTGTCGCTGGTATCAAGGTTGCAAGCTCTTCATTTAAGTATTGTGATATCATTACAGACAAAAAACGTTTCCCACAAAAACTCTACTTATGTGTGCATGTACGTTTAAGGATAGCTTCATAGGGTTTTTTTTTACTGCAAACGTCCTTAGATATATGTACAGAAAATGTTTAGTAAATTTTCAATGAAAGAATAAATATAAAGAAATAAGTTCTACTTTGCCCAAAAACACTGCTCTAAAAAAATTCAATAAAAAAAAAAAAAATTAGTTAAACATGATTCAAAGACCGTTATTCGTTCGCAACGCAAAGTGTTCTCTTTTTCAACTAATAGTTACGTTCACAAGGCTTTCTTAAATATCTTTCGGTATGTACAGGTTAGGTGACAAGTGCTCGTGCAGCAATCAAACGTCTTTGTTCCCTTCTATCTTTTGAATCCAAATAGTCGGTCTATATGTGATTCTGAAAATTATTGACGAATAGCTAAACTTAGAACTTTGCCTAAACTTTTTGAGTCATCTTAGCAATGTATCTACTTATTAGGACTGCTTCTTGAAAAGTGCTCACAAGGTCATTAATCTCGTAGAGTTACAGTGGCGAACACTCACCTTCTTCTCTAAACATAAGCAAACCGACGTGCATTGTACAGGCCCAAATGCGTTCTTATCTTACTGAACGGAGCTATGAGATTCCTTGGATGTGCCGAAACCTTCACCTCTTCGTGGTGCTCCCTATAAAACATTCACTGATGCAGTAAGGCTCTCGCGTGAGAGTCGCGCAGTCAATGATACAGAAAGCTTGAACGCTTGCTACCTGTTGCCGAAGAGAGGCGAAGAAGTTTATTAGGACAGAATGGCTTAGGATATTTGACTTGTTTTTCTTTGAACAAATGCCCGAATATTTTCTTTTTTTTTTCCTTTTGTAATTATTTGCAAAAGACTTTTAAAGTTAATATTAGAAAAAATTAAATGAAAATTTTAAATTCGATTAAATAATTCGATTTAATTTATTGTGTAACATAACTACATGCTCTACATGCTCTATTTGCTAGAATGGGCCTTTAGGTTTAACTATGTTGCAATTGAAAAGACCACGTTACTATATCGAATGCAGAATGTTGATTGCATTCATGAAATACTTTCATTTTTAAACCACTTTTCATAGAATTTGTTTTTTTTTTTTTTTTTTGTTTTTGCTGAGATTGTTATTAGTTTCATTATTATTGTTGTTAAGGTTGTTATTCTATTTTTCTATTGTTACCACAAGCCATGTTTATTTTATATATATTCGTTTATTTTTCCTACACATTTTCGAAAAATACATTTTAAATAATGCGGTTTTCATTGACGAACCATCGCCGCGCAGTGCGGTCGTTTTGAAGTACTCGGATTATTATTGCAAGCAAAAATGATTGCAATTTTTCCAAAAAAAAAAAAAACAATGCTCTCTTTCTCTCTCTCTCTCTCTTTCATTTTAATTTAACTCGAGTGTTAATGTATTTTGGCGTGTGTTTTATAAATTTTTGTTATATTCTATTGTATTTAATTTTCCTTTTTCGTTTGATTTTATTTCTATTTATATGTTAAGCAATGCGTATGATTTTTAATATATATGAAAATATAAATATCAATGATTTTTGCATTGATTTGAAAATCGCATTTAATTTTGTTTATTTGCTTGCATCTTCGTATGGCTGTGTGTGTGTGTGTGTGTGTGTGTGTGTGTGTGTGTGCATGTGTACGTGTTAAGCCAAATAACAGATTTACATACACGTATGCATGAGCAGAAGTATTGCATTAGTATTTGTATTTTAATTGGATTAAAGCATTTAGTGGTTTCTGCTTAAAAATCCATAAAAACCAAACTAATGAACATGTACTAAGCCTATCTCTATCACTAATTCTCTATCTTCTTCTCTCTCTACCTCGCTTGTTTTGCTTTACTAATGTTCATGTAATTGTTTATTAAAATTAGAAAATAAACAAAAAAAACAATTTTACGTTTATTATTACGTGTCTAGCATTGCGGTTAATTAAAATTCAAGTAGAAGAGTGTGTTTTAATTTTAAATGGAAATTCTAATAACAAATATAAAAATGATTTGGACAGCTCTTCTGAACGGCTTCATCAGCTCTAGTCGCTAGGCTGATAATAGTTGTAATCGTAAGCTTAAAATAGATATTAGTATTTGTAATAACAACGGACAGTTCAAGCGTTGAGCGAAAATCATTTAAAATTGTCGCCCAGCAAGATGTTTATATATGACTTACCCCACACCACCATGGGCCAATATGCACAATTCTTTCAGTTCTTTGCTAAACGAATGCCGGCGTTTCAAACAGCAAAGTTAATGAGCTTACTTATCACGCATAACTTTTTCAAACTTTAAATGAAATTTTTTCAAAAATTTTATAGCAATGGGGCATATTCCGCAAACTATTGAAAAAAATTGTCGCAGTTTTGAAGAAACTTAGGTGACGCTTGTGATGGAGATAAATTTTTGGAATCTGATCGGTATTTGCTTTATTTTGAGGGACTTCAGCGAGCAACAAACGAATAAACTGAAGGCGGACGGAAAATAAAACCGTTACATGGACAAGCAGCCTCACGAAACGGCGTAGGAACTGCCAAAAACACTAACGACCCAACCGTCAGATGGCTGCAATTGCTAACGTGGGTAGCTACCCCTAAATCTTAATCCTACTTTGACCCATGGATACATTGATACGTCATCAATGAACTCCTAGTTATACATCCGCGTGAAAAACCTTCAGATGCAAAACCCGCTAAATATGCCGTTAGGCAACGAGTTGACTTCATTCAAGCTAAGCGTTTATTACACTCCTCCAGATTTCCAAGATGCGGGAATAGAAATCTAATAAAAGCGTTCATTTCTCAAGCAAATTGTCACGATCTTGCAGTATGATACTCTTCTAGACTAGGGATGCGGGTGACACCACTCGCTGATAAGCAAATAGACTCCGCTGATCGGAATCATTATTGCAATAAATTTCAATTATATATTTCTGTCAAATTGCAAATCAAGTTATGGTTTGAGTTACCGCATACAGTTTGTCTTTTTTGGCAGTCATTCTGATCATGTCAAGCCCATTTTTAAAGTCAAGGTATAAACAATCAAATATGCGGTTAATTTGTAAGACCGTATATGCTACAGTAACTAATAACGAGGCAGATGAACATATTTGTCGAGACACAGATAAGCCTAAATCAATACTACACAACACACATATGACAAACGAAAGGACAAATTCAAAATGTCTCTATCTTGCGATGATGGATATAGCAATTATTTATCGAGAAATGAGCTTTGAATTTAACCTCAAGGGTATGGAATATGAGTTTCTGCATATATTTTTTGTTGCTGCTTTTTTTATGCTGGTTAACCTGCAAAATATGTATTGAATATGAAGGCTATTCATCTTGTTTACCTTGCAATAATATCTACAAAATCACAAACAGATTGTAAAGTAGAAAAGAAATTGCTTTGAAAAGTAGACCGTTTGTAAAGCTATCAATTTCCTTTTTTTTCTTTTTTTTTTAACTTCAAAACTGGAAGCAATTATTTCTTAGTAACTAGGAACCGATTGGGATAATCAAATCTAACGCATACAGTAAAGAATGTTTAAATTATCATTGCAAGATACAAGTTAGAAATTTAATTTTCCATAATATTATATTTAAATTTTATTATGGCGAATAATCCAAAGGCGTACATTAGGTTAATCGAGAAGATCAAGAATATAAGATCAACTTTGACATAGGAAAATTTCAGATTCTGAAGGATCAGAACCTGGAGTGGTCCACTGATTATTATTAATTTTTAGTTACTTCATGTTCTGATCCGTTTGCACATTAAAAGCTTTGTTTCGCAGTTAAACACTAGCTCGATGACATAAAACGAAGTCGAGTTTCGGAGTAACACTTTACGCATAATTTAAATGGATCTCACTCAAGTCGATCTTTTGAGATAATAAAAATGCTGAGATGCTTAATGTCATCCCATTGTAAAGCGTGTCCCTTTCGCGAGGGAAAAGGTACTGGTTTTTTGTGACCACTTACGTAGGTTATCTGCTGACTAACGGAGATTATAACTGGCAAGGTTTGCATTGAACTCGGAAGCAGGCAGAGTTGTCAGCAAAAGTTCTTCTTAAGGCTTACAGGTGAATATCAGGTAGAATACTGGACCTAACACATTGCTTTGTATCAGTAACGTTTTTAAGAGGCTTTCTCTGCGTCGTAGTAGGAGTAGTGATATTTTACGTAGGCGCGAATAAAAAGATGGACTGTTATACCAAACTTTCCCTAAGAAAAACAGAAGAAGTATTTATCTTTAAATTATTATTATTATTATTATTATTATTATTATTAATTTCGCCAGAGAAATAAATTCTAAGACTAAACTCTTAAAAGCACTAGCATCTAAGGCTATCGGCTTTTAGTAAAAACTCTACCGTACTTGAGATTCGAACCCACGACCATTGACTTGCTAGTCGAGATTCCTCGCCTTCGGCTACTCAGGCGCATATATCTTGCAACAAATCAGCAGGCGCATGCTGCTTCCCAAGATCCCATTCCCATTCCCACACTGCCGTTCCACCAAGATTGGTAGCAAACTGCTCGGCACTGAATTCAAAGCATAAAATTAATTAACTAAATATCGTTAGCAACGTATAGAAATCAAATCAAAGCCTTTGTGTTTCCTACATAGCTTATAGGGATCTGTTTCGTCAAAATTACAATAGTTTGAGAGTGTAACTAACGAAACATAAAAAGGTTTAACACGGGTCGAGAATGAGTTTCCTTTGGTTTTCAATAAGAAAAGTGAATTGAAAAGATTTCAATTAAAAAATTGCAGAAAAGCAAAAACTATGATATTTCATTTGCACACCAAACGTTTAAAACAATTTTTGTTTTTTTTTTTTTTTTTTTGCAATTTCTTTTAAATGTCTTAAGGGTAAATTTTCTTATATTTACAAAAGTTTTCATTTTTTTTCATCTCGTTCTAAAACTTTATTATTGTTTCTTTTTATTGTTTGGCAAGAGTTTTCGCGTAATAGAAACTAATTTGTACTTATAGCCATTGACTCTTTAACAACGTGCAACTTAAAGTCCTTATAAAACCAACGACCTTGGTTGGTGTAAGTATAAACTTTTGCCAATGTGCTAAGGGAACCATATACAATTTACCAAAGTAGCTAGCAGTGGGGCGAAAGCAGTAACAAGAGCAGCAGCAGCAGCAACAGCAGCAGCAACGTTTGCATCAACATCATACTAATTTAATTTCGAAAAGTTTACATTAATAGTTCTTGGCCTTTGCTGTTCATTTAATATTAAAGAGTTGCTGCTATGTTTTTAATGCAATATTGCATCCCAGATGAATTTCAATGAAAACAAAAGCGAAATGGAAATGGTTATGAATAAAAGATAACATATAAACACAGGGAATGAAAAATAAAATGAAACTAACTAATGAAATATTAGCTTAGTTTGTTCACAATTTTATAAGAAAGTATAAATAAGTAAAAGTTAATTAAGATTTTGTTTTTTAGAAAGTAAAAATTCTTCTCTCAAGACAGACGAATTAATTACAAAATTTTACTATATTTTATTAATTATAATATATTAATAAAAAATCTCTTCAACCTTATAAATAAAGTAAATTAAGTCTTAAATATATTTAATATGAAAATATTTTCATATGAATTCTCTTCTCACTGTTCTCTTAAATTTTACATCATGTTGTTACTCTTTTTCTCAAAATCAAAGCTTTTCAAAAGCTCTCGATTTTAAATGGAATAAATACATTTGCTTGACAGATAGTGTGTAGAGAAAAATTTTATCTCATAAGTTAGAATTTTCTCTTTTACATTCGAAATGATCTACAAAAGAAAAAACTTTTGATCGAAAAAATTGTTTTTTCCATTTTGAATATTTTTCTCTTAGTACAACAAGTATTTGTCCTAAGGTCCGCATTACACACTATAACCATACACATGCAACTTGAAAAAACCTATGGTTGTACATATTGGCATATGAAACCGTAAACGCGATTTGAAATCATTTTCTTATATACTCTTGAAAAACCCTTTATATGTTATTAAAATTTTGTTTTGGATAGGATCCTTTACATTACGGCAACAGGTAGCTTCATGCTGCTTCCTTTCTTGTTGTTTCGTTTACAACATTCAAGAGCATTATATAAAATATATATACTAATGTATTGTATTTTCTATGGGTGCAACCCACTACAGAGTGGATCCTAATAAATCCTTCAGTATTACGCACTCTGTTGTGTTTGGCATTGCGACTAGTTATCCCGTGCAAAGAGATATCCACGTTTTTTAGTGATACCTCCAGAAATTACGACCCGTTTAGAAGTCGGTGAACAAACGTAAGCACTTCCAATAGCTCGTGTGCTTGGCCAGCAAGTTTTGTAAATCTTTTTCCCTGTTGTGGACGTGCGCAAGCTAAGTTTTTCGATGACGATTGCGATACTAGTCTACGCATATGACTAATTGGTACTCCTTCAGGCCTGCCATTTTGCTAGACAACCAGCACTTTCATCGTTTTCGTCACTCGAATTACCGGGCATTCTATACATACTATGTACACCATCGGTCACAATGGATTTGATCAAAATTGTTGTGCTTTCATACTGATATCCTTAAGCAAAAGTTAAGCGCAGAAGAAGGTAGACTCGACATACGAAAAGCAAATCCTTCAGAAAGTTGCAGGTACAAACGTAGACACACAAGCACGAGCAGGCTAGCGAATACAAGTGCGGCCTGCTTGTTATATACGATGCGGTTCACGATGCCTATTGCCGGTTGCTATAAATAAATATAAAATATTTATGCACATTTAACGTTAAGATTTAAATAAAAAAGCTACAAAAAATGGCTTAATTTTTAAATTTATATTTTTTTAATTTTTTAATTAATTATCTGCCTCACTATTCATTATCATCGCAAAAATGCGAATAAAATTTCTCTAACCGCATCCTGCATTCTCTTTATAGTTTAATTGCGAGTGTTATATGTTAACAATTACAAACACATTTTTTAAACAATTTCATAAAAATCATTAAGAGAAAAGTACAAAATTTTGATAAATGAAATGTAAGTACGTTATGCTCTAGGGCTTTTTTAAAATCCTCCTTATAACGCCACAAGGTCATCAAAGGGGTCGAATTATTTAAATAATTGCAGTCGAGGAAGCCTGTAAAGAAAAACATTTTTTTTTTTTTTTTTTTGTTGTCCAAATGTGGGAGAGTTTAAACGGGTCTTAACGAGAAACTCACATCTTAAATTGTTTATCTGTCTTTTTAATAAAAAAAAATTACTTTTTGTATTTTTTGATTAAGAAGCGAAGTTTTTATGCAAGTTTTGATTTCGAATTCGAATAAAAACCATAACTAGTTATAAATATGGAAAAACCAGCCCATCTGTTTAAAATCCTACAACACTTCGCCTAATACAATGCTTGACTTATTTCTGCGATAAAGTAACCAAAACTTATGTATTGTCCCTGTAAACCATAATTGGTGAGAGAGCCAAAAGGTAATGCCAAATTAAGTTTGTTGTTAAACGGCCTTTTATTTTATGTTTACAAATGCCACATACAAGCAAGAGAATTCGATCCTATTGGGAATTTTTACGTCAAATTAGTATTTGAACAACTTTAACCATAAAAAATAAACTCTTCTTTCTCATATGAGGACATTTTTTTTTTAGTGAGGAGTGGGGGTGGGATACGAAAAATGGATGTACGTAATCTATATATTTTCCAAAGTAAAATTTTTATATAAAGCTTAACCTGCACTATGGACCAAATTTCATCATAAAATATTGAAATTGGGTCCCTTTTGCCATAAAAAGATTTACTTTTCATAGGAATTCTATAACCTCCCACTCAAAGAATGAGGAGCAGCCTGAGAGACATATGACCGATTCGCAAGTGCTATGCCTTCTCCGATCAAGCATTCACAGCAGATCGTAATTATGCGAGGAGATAGATTATCACTAAAACGATTGCAACTAACGATCGGAATGGCGCGTAGTTTCTCACAAATTTCATATGACATACCATGTAAAATTGGTATGAATTTGTCAGTAATCATCCTACATCTGTGTATGATCTCACGAACTTATTGATCGATAACTTAATATGATCAATAAGAAAAATGGTGAAGAGTATGGAAATTGAAATCCTAAATGGAAATGATAGAAAGAGCTTTTAAATTTCTTTACGACAAGCATTCCTATAGAACTAATATTCATTTTCATACACATTTTTCACTATTTCACCTATAGGTATCGGCCTAAGATTTAGTGCAGTAAATGATCTGAAATGATGAAATTCTATCCGATAAGTGCCTGGAAATCAATGAATCAATCTGATACTCTCATTATTAATAAAAACATTTAACAAATTTTCTGTATTAGCTAAAAGGGATGGTCATCGCAGTCTCACTTAGAAGAAGAAGTGTAGTCAAGTTTCAACTTACTTTTAGTCAAATTATGTTGACTTTCAATTTTGAAATATTTTCCAATGCCAACCCTGTAAATTATAAGTAATCTTTTGAATACATTAGTAGTGGCTTTGACAAACTTATTTTGAATCATTACTACGACATTTTGGGTATGTTAGTATGTCACTTCGTTCCTAGCACCCAAATAAACATAGCAAATATAAATGCGAACGAGGTCTTTTCGTCTTTCAATCCACCATTTCTCAGGCACTACTACTCGTACAAACTCTAAGAAATTACAACGTGTTTGAAAAGCGCTGGGAATCAAAATTTGCACGGAATGATTCTATCCACCACGGAATATGATTGACTTGAATCAATTTAGTCAACGAAAAGTCACACTTGGATTCCCCATTCGTGAGGCAGAATATGGAGTTACCCCGCACTTATTTTTCATTTTGATTTGTGTAAGCTCTGCCGTCAAAGGGATGAGACATGCAAAATAATTGAAAACCCCATGTATTTGCAGATTTAAAAGTCTCATGAAGTATTTCATAAAATTTACATGTTATTCATATTGAAATTATAGTGTTAGAAGAGGCAATAAATTCATAAAGATATTTACATGTATCTGAAATTCGCCCAAAGTCAACCAAAGTTTCTTTTGCTTGCCTTCTTTAACTTTGATTTTAGCTGCAATAACATTAACTAGTTGGTTAGCACACTGCAGAGTTTATAATTCAACGAACAACAGAAACGACTCTAACTTAGGATGATGACGAAGTTGGTGTCATGCATAGCAATGGAGCGAAAAGTTTCTTTATTTTTTGTTTTTATATTTTGTTCATTAAACAACAACAACAAAGTTTTGTATATTTTCGTACCAATAATCTTTTTGTAGTAAAAACTTCGTCCCTCATAATTTAATACAACTTTTTTTGTGGCAAAAAAAAAAAAAAAAAAAAAAACCCAAAAAAAATTAAGAATTTTTTTGTAATAAAATTAGACAAGGTATTAAGGAAAAAAATCAAAATGAGTATTGAGAAAAACTAACCTTAATGAAAAACAAAAATCTTTAACACTTTTTTGCTTTTTGCGTTCAAAGAGTAAACAAAAATTGTTGAAATAAAAAAGGAAAGGTTTTTAATGTTTTTTTTTTTTTTAATTCTCTTTCTTTTTCCTTCCTTTCGTTTATATTGCTGCTGTACTAAAGTGTCGTGTTTGTTATCTGTTCGGCAAATATTTTTTTCATTTTCATTCAATCCTTAACACCTAGCTTTACATTTCATTTCAATTTTGTTTGTAATGCTTTAAAATTTCCACATTCCTGTTTTTCTTTTTTTTTGTTCTTTTTTGTCTGGTATTTCAAAACATCACATATTGGTGGTGGTGGTGCTTGTGAGAGAATGACTTAAAATAGATTACATTTCTTGCTGTTTGAAGTATTAGAAGCAAAAACAAAAACAACCAATTTTTCGAGATTTTTTTTATTTTCTATCTCTATTTTATTATCTTTCCTCACTTAACTTTTTAAGCATTTTTCTCAAATGTACTTTCAAAATGTTTTAGGGCTTTTATGCAAATCGTGCAACGCGCCGAGTGTATTAAGTTCGAAATAAGTATTCTTTTCCAGTATTAAGTTCGAGAAATACAATATAAATTAGTATTGAAGTATATTTTTAATCTCTATCTTTTCGAATATCGTAAAAATTTAAAAAGAATTTTAAAATACTTGCGGATATTTTAATGCAAACAATGTTCCCAACGAAAGGAAAATGGAAAAAAATTAATTGTATTTAATTCCCAGATGGAGGCCCCCTACTTGATATATCGATCGTATATCGTAGTATGAAAATTTTATTTGGTTACACTTCATGGGGTCATTTATATATGGAGGAGTTTTGGAAATTATAAGCAAACTTTTATTTATATTTAGCTGATTATTAAACTTGAGGCGTATAGGAAATATTTGAAATCTAGAATACTGACTTCAAAATTTACTCAGAACTGAAAATTTTTCATATTTTAATTAAATGGGACTTATGGTCTGAGTTGTCTGATTTCTGAACTTAATCTGACGTACAGAGAGACAATTAGCGAGGAAACAGAAAGATATATTGGGTCATAGTAAGACTGTCACACAAAAAATTAACAAACAAACAGGTTGCCAGACGGGCGAATATGTCCACATCAACTCAACTGCTCACTTCGACCAAGAGTATAACATATATTGTTTATAGATTTATGCATTATAAATCGGCAGATTCATGCAAAGTATAATATATATATATATATATTTTAGGAATTTAAAAGAGAAAATATAGCAATGTATCATTTTCAAGCTATATACTACAGTACACTTGATGTCGCCGAAGTATGCCAGATGCAGTGTTTTTTGAGCTGTGAATATATGGAGTTATGTTCCAAATGGAAACGTTTTGAGTAAAGTGTTACGCTCTCTATTTAATATGAAGAAAAGTGCGCTTGAAAAATTTATACGGAACAGAATCTTGAAACATCAGTCGGCATCCACGTCAAAGTCACATAGTCAGTAAGCGAACTTCCTATAATTGGCGAAATCTGCTGGCATATGATCTCGTAAGCGTGATTGCGCCAGAGAGAACCACTGATGTTTTGGACCTAATCAGACGAAAAGTAGAACGACCGCATTATGCCAAAATGTATGACAAATTGTGTTCTTAGCAATATGGCATTCGGTAGCATATTAAGTGAAACGTCAATATGTGGCTTGAAGCTGCTCAGACAGTGCTTTCCTTGTTACGTTGCAATAATATAATTATATTTTTAAAAAAGGAGTCCTTTTTTAAATAGAAGAAGACAGACGACTTTTTGTTCTTCAACACGGAATTACTTTGTAACACTTTGACCAAAATACATTGCACTTCAGCTTTTCTTGGCGCGTTGTACATTTTAATTGTAAAATATTTCAAAATTCATGTATATTCTCATTAATATACCCTCTGCGACGAGTGCAACAAAATGATTATATTTTCAGCGGCGAGCCTCTTAAAAATACCTTTTCTCAAACATTTAGAAAAAATGAGAGATTTAAGCGCAATTTGGGAAAGTAAAATGCGCTCCATTTTGCAAAGAAACTTATTTTACTGAAATGAAGCGTAAATCATATCTTTTTGTGATTAGCTAAGTATTATTAAAATTTTTTTTTGCTTCATCGGATTTTGATGAGAGATTATAATAAAATAGTCTGCGCTCAGCTTACGTCCACATTCAATTCTTATCTATTAAAAGGTAAATTATAAATATTAAGCTCTGTAATTCCACATCTTTAACAATAAATACTTAGCCTACATATGAATAATATTCAAGCAAAAATTTGCCCGACTTTGCGAAAACTCTACGGGTTACTCTAAAAGTTTACTTATGAATCAATTTCAAACTTAAACTGACACACACAGTCCTTCATTGTCACATATAGATTACTATATTGAAGTAGTTAAACTAAAATCAGCTATTCATAAGATCATGCGATCCAGAAAGTATTTTGCTGATTGTGTGTCGTTGCTCCAAATGGGGTTTTGTAAAATACGGATACAAAATCTTAAGGCAATATTAGCTATCGGCTTTGAGCCATAGCTTTCCGACCATCTCATTCCAGATCATGCTAATTTCCATTGACGCGTTGCAGTCATGCTTCAGTTTTGAATCTCAACTTTTCCTATTGTGATATTATTAGTTGAGCATGTAATCTCTTATGTTCGAACTTTCTTAAAACTCTCGTTTAAAGATTACTTTAGCTTTCGACTTATCATTTACCCATTTAAAGTCATCAAGTTTCAATCATCCAACTGCCTTTACATGCTATTTCAACTTGTCAGATCTAATAGAACTCTTCAAATAGTCATTCCCTCAGTCGCTGATAAGTCGTTCGTAGTAAACTGCGGCCAATGTTGGAACAATCTCCCATTAAATAGTATAAGTCGCGACGTTGGGATTAACAAACATTTAAACAAATATTAATTAACTTGAATAGTCTTTAGGTGCATGCTATGTATTCATGCAATGTCCATTTATTCATACATATACATACATCCCTTCTTTTTCGCAAACGTTGCAAGGGCTTTAGGTATGTATTTAATTTACTTACATAATTATACTTTAATTGTTAAAGTACTCGCATATTGTAAAATAGGTATACTATCTAACTAAGTAAGGACTAGACCATCCTTAAGGTTTGCAGTTAGGAAATAAGATGAATAAAGGCTAATAATAAGTCGATATGAAATATGTTTTATGAAATTTTTAAGCTGTGGTCCTAGGTAACTCTTATCGAATTGCAATATTAGCGTGAACCTCACATGTCTATGACATGTTGCATCTATAAGTCAGTTTAACAATTTATTTATTTTGTTGTTTTTTTTATTTGTTTTTTTATTATTATTAAATAATAAATTTTATTGTCATGTTTATAAACATGCATCCATGTCATGCATGTTTTTATCTTCCGGAAAATATAAAAAAAAAAAAATGAAAGTATTTTTCAATGCATTTCTATAAGAACAAAATAAAATGCAGCAGCAAAAAAGGGATATGCCATCAGTTGTTTCCCTTTAACATTGCCATGGCTTTATATGTAACACTATCGTTCTCTCTGTGTTATTTTTTGTTTACGTATATATTGGTGAAATCTAAGATAGAATACGGTGTGTTTACTTTATCAATTCATATGTAACCTACTCAAGAGCAAAATACACATTGAATATTGAGTCAGCGACAATAAAGGTTACTTTTGTCGTTTTGTATAAGCAAAAGTCGAATATGGAAAGAAAACCGGCATTTAAATTAATATTTTTCTATCATACTGTACGGTGTTATGTGTAAAGGCTTTGATTTGATTTGGTTTTAGTGGAAGAAAAAGCAAAACACATTCATCCACCATAGATATACAGACGTACACACGCGTATATTTATATTTACAGCTAACTGTTTTGAGTGCGTTAGTTGTCATGTTATGCATTATGTTACTGGCTTAGTTTTATAAATCGTTTCATTGTTTATGTTACTGCTTTTATCTTTCTGTGAGTTGCTTAATAAAAAAAAAATCTTTTTTTTTACATTTTGCTGCACTGCCCTCGGCGGTAATGTTTACAGCACAGTGCAAAGCTGCACAATGAAGTAAAAATCTAACATTTATGCTGCGCTTCGCTTCAACAATTGCTGACGAAACAAAAACCAAAAGTTCCGGTTTTCCGGCACAAAATGTTAAACATTTTCGTTGCTTTCCCTTTCTCAGAAATATTTTTTATTAAGAAATTTCTTGCCGTTAAGAAATTTCGAAGTCCTTGGAATTTTCGTTTGAAAACTTCACTAAAAGTTATTATATTATATAGTAACATCCATGCAATCACTTTAGCTCGCCTATACGGAAAACATATTCGATTAAAATGCGGGACAACTCAGCTATATCCATTAATCGATATAATAAATTAATCATCGTTTCAACGAATAAATTTAATTTTTTACCCAACACTGACGGAGGGGTGTGAAAACATTTCCAATACCCTAAAAGAAAGCTTAAGAACGGCAACAAGGCGTATACATTCTTTATCAAATTCTAATCAAATTCTACATCAATCAATCAACCGTATGGTCGGCTATCCATCTGCTCAACGTCCTTGGTAGGCCTCATATTGGTCGCAAATTTCAATACCGTAATATATTCCAATTTCTCGGTAGAGGCACCGACTCCACTTTCACATTCACACTTTGCGCCTCAGGTCCATTCAATGGATGAATGGATTAATGATTTTAAAAGAATATAAGACATCTGTTAGCATACATTAGCTTGTAGCCTCCCAGCAGGGACACATTTGGTGCAGCCAGTTTTTTGGAAGGCATTTATAATCTTGGGAGAGAAAATTTCGTTCAGATAATGAATCTCTTCTCATATTTTAGAAGATTCAAAGCATCAAAAGAGTAGCTGAATAAGTACGAATCGCAACTACCAAGAGAGTGCTTGCGGTTTCAAATCTCAATGCAGTAGAGTTTATTTGGGTCGTAGTTATAGTGAACGTTCTGTCGGCATAAGGATAATGCTTACCAGTTAGGCACATAGCCACTAGGCGGTGCCTAGTTCCCGCATAAAGAATACAGTGAATATTATTCTCTATAGTTCATCTATTACCGATGAATAGATTTTATCCACTCATTTACTATGAACGGCAATAAATTCCTCTTAGTTGCAATTCATTATTCATTTAAATTGAATATAAACTCCAATAATTTCTTTAATTAATTAATTACATAACAAAATTAACTGAATGCAGATTTGTTTTTTGGTATTAAAAGTTAATTATCCGGCTTTTTTTCATTTTGCTTTCCCTTCAACTCAATTGTAAGATGTTCGTTCAAATTCTCGATCACTTCAATAAAATTCGAATATTTCTTTAAATCTCTTTCGTCTAAGGTCTTTTTAACTTCCTCAGCTTTTTCAATGAATTGCTTAAGGAAAGGGGGGCAAAGTTTTTTGAATTCCTCGTCAAATTTATCCAAGCCATGTTTATTTAGGTAGCCTTCGATTAGAATATCGATCTTTGTGGGGCTTTTCATATCTTCGGTATCAAACCTCTCCATAAGTTTATAGAAATGCACGAATGAACTTAATTTTTGTTCAATATCAGCAGCACTTTTAGCCTCTTGCAAATGTTCAGTCAAGTTTTTGACAAATTCCTTAACATTCTGATCCTCGTTATTCGTAACTTCCGTATCGGCAAGGACATCTTCACTTACCTTTACTGATCTTTGGTAAAAGTATTCAAAAAAATTTTTAGTGTCATTTGCAATGGAAAGTATGAATTCATCCTTAGCAGATAAAAGGTCCTTATTGTAGTCGCCTTTGATAAGCTGCGCAATTCTCTCACGATCCTCCGAAAAAGAGGGTGCGGCTTCCCCCTCAGGTATGGGGGAAGCTAAACAGTACTAAAAAAAAAAAAAACGTATTCATTTTTTAATCAAATTCGATCGTGGAATTAAGAATTTATGTGAACTTACATGAGCTACAAGGATTATCGAAAGAATTACAACTTTTAAATTCAACATTGTGCGATAAGTTAAGCGTTCGAGCATTTGTTTAGAACTAAATCAAAAAAAAATTATTAAAACTTTTACTTTTATTCAAACACTTAAGCTTATCAGTGCTTTGAAATCCAAATGTTAAGAAGTGAGCCTAAGGTTATAATATTAAAACACATTTACAAGGACATAATAATATATATATATATATTATATAAGAAAAATAAATAACCGCATTTCAAGGTTGAATGACAGAGAACTTATAAAAATTTTCAAAAGTAATCTATTTTTGATTTGTATTCAGTGAACATGATCTAAATATTTCTAGCACTTATATTGCCGTCTTTTTGGGATTAACTTATTTTTTAGCAAGAACACGAGACCATAAGAAGTAAAAAGCTGCACAATAGACTTTATTTTTATGCTTTTTTTATACTCACCACCAGAGAATAGGGGAATAATATTGTTCGATTAAAACGTATGAAATATGCAAAGGTCCAATAAGGTATATATGCATACATATGTACTCTCCAAGTACAGCATGTACTGAGGTCAACCCTGTTTTCAAAAGAGAAAAATAGCGTTTTTGGCTCATTACAACGGATATAGCGAAACTGAAAAAAAAAAAACATGAAATAAGAAGGGTGTGAGCGAGTCTTTTATATATCCACCACAAATATCCTAAAAATAAGTAAAAAAAAAAAAAAAAATTAATAAATTTTCTCCATATTTTGTCTGATTTTTTCTACTTTACGGAGTAAAAGTGAAAATTTGTATTCCATCTCTGTTGTAGGTTATGAGTAATAAGCAAAAAACTCAGAAGCTAAAGTTGCTTTCAGCTAAAGTTACATTGTAGCAGTGTCCTGTGACCAGTTCGATCAATTTCGAAATTCTTTTCGCAAATTTAAAAGCGTCATCTTTCATTTCATTTGCGGGACAATGGCTACCACGAATACTAGACTGCTGAGCAGAAGGACAAATGAAGAGGCGACCAATCGGACATATTCAGGAATTTATATAATTTATGGAATTTTTGAAGGTTGCTTCTGGCCGTCATCATCTATCTAGATTGAAAGACTTAAAGAGAGGAAAAGAACTACATTTTCATACTCTGTAATATTGGGTGGGCGCATTTGATTGTTTTTATTTTCAGAAAAAAAGGAGAGATTAATATTGCGTTTATGCTGTACTTTACAGGTAATGAACAAAAATGCACGGAAAGTAAAGGTGTTCACAGTTTTTGCTATGTGGGCGTATGGGAGTAGTAGGCATGTCCTTAAACCAGTTTGGATAATTCTGAAGTTCTTTTGCAAATATGAAGTCGATAGAAACATTTTTACGGCCGGGAGAACATTTTGCTACAGACATTACAAAAAAACGGATAGATGGACATACTTAAATCGATTCGGAATTTGATGCTGACCAGGAATAAATATAACTTGTCGAATCTCTTAAGTCTCCTTCTGGGCGTTGGAAACGTTTCGAATGAATATACCTCTACGCCTTCGATGATGAGTATAACAGAGATTTCAGAGCAAGATACGAAACATTATTTTATCGGAAATAAAACTCATGATTTCTCAGGATCTTCTCACATATTTATTAGCTTGACTTTGTATGAGGTCCACATTTTAAACTTGATGTGCTTTATCTGGTTAAACTGTTTACAATTTATTCCGACCGAATAAAATCTAAAAGAAGTGTTTTCGACAAACTCTTGTTCACCTTGAGCAGAACATATGCAGCATCATCTTTCCGGATTGCTTCTGAGGATTTAAGTGGAAAGCTTCGCTCATAGCTCGTCACTTACTTTCCTCTAAAGCGGACCTTTTCGAGTTTTTTGTCGGTGAATTAATTGAAAATCATTTCTCTTTCTGTTGTTACATCGTTAAGCTTCCAAATAGTACAACCAACCATGAATAGTCAAGCGCGACGCTTTATGCCATTGGAAGATGTGGGAAAAAAGAAGAACGCAACTCTTTCGTTCGCGCTGGTATTGCCTTTTAGCTCCCAAAAAAAGAATAATTCTCGTTGAGCGAATTATTTTATCTTGCGGCCCTCATATGAAATATAAAATTGCATGCGGCTTTGGTTCACCTAAATTGTGTTCACCGCTGCTTTAAGCTATTCACATTCCTTCGTTTTTGTGTGTGTTTTTTTATATGCGCAAACAATTTTGTTCGCAACACAAAGCATGAGGGAAATTCTTTATTCACAAAGGGAAAATTGTGTACAAAAGTGCGATTAATGGAAACCGCTTTAAACACGCTGCGAGAGACCGTAACACTGGTAGATTAATGAAAACAGTCGCCGGGCTGCTAGCCACAGTGCGATGACTCGGCACAATCCTACTAACTTGTAATAAAAAAAAAATGTTGTGGCCATGTGGCATAAGCTTTTTAGCAATAATAAATTCCGCTACCATTTACATTGAATAAATATGCGTACACAGAATATTTCATCATACAAACAATATATTTTAGTATGAATAGCCCGAAAAGTTTATTTGCTACCAAAAATGAAACAATTTGCTGTGATAATCCCGAATTATTTTATTCGAGAACTTAATTAAAAAAAAAAACCAAATATTTAACCAAATATTTCACTTACTCACAGGACATCTTTAAAAACTCTACAAAAATTTGCAAAATTGACCGCAAAACTATCAAAGCGGATCAAGAAAACTCTTTTTGCTTTGAGTATTCTGTTAGCAAAACCAAGCATTAATAGCTTTCTTTTACAATAAAATTATGTGGAATAAGTATAACTGTCGGTTAATTTCTTCCGGGATTATGTAGAATAACTTTTCTCCCCCAAAACTCAGGTTTACACGTGAATATAGTCTGGGTCAAGAGTTCTGCAAATAGACTTTATTAACATTTCGTTATTTTTTCTATAGAATAATTTCTCAAAACTCTCAACATATCCTTCAATTTCGGTTTAGTTAACATTTAAGCCCAAACTTTCTTCCTGCGTCGTGTTTTTTTAAAATACGAAAACGCTCAACGGAGTTACTAGGGCAACATTTCGAACTACTATCTATGCAATGTTGGCTTGATAGCTGTCGGCTCGTAAGGCAGCTTTTTATATTACAATTTTCATGGGAAATAGCAAAGCGTCTGCGCCTGGACGCTTGTATGATTTCAGCTATCTCGTACAACTTCACTTCTTGATCATCGTAAATAATTTTCGATCTTCCACTGCGTTCAGCGCTGTCTCTCTGTATACTATACCGTTTAGAATTCGAAAAATTACCGACAAGAGTTACCATAACACTTTCCAAGTCAATGTCTTATCTTTCCGCCAAAGTCTTATCAGACACCATCGTCTGATCAATATTCGGAATCTTGTATTATTGCACTGTTTCGAAAGTAGTAAAAGTAGTGCCATAAAAATCGCTATAACACGAACGATAATAAATTATCGGAACGGTCCGAAATGTTGACAAGCGCTGTTCGAGGATTGATATATTTTGAAAAACTTACATCATCGTTTGTTAGTCATGACATTTATATGACAATCTCGAGAATTATTGATCAATACGTTATGTGTACTCTCAAGCAAATTTCTTTAAGTTTGCTTTCGACATAACCAGAGTACTTCACATTGCTCTATTAAACTTGTTGACATATGGTGAAAGAACATTACAACATTAATCAATTTCTCTTTTCCCTTTTGTTAAATAGTAAGCGAAAGTGCATCAAATGAATTTAAAATTGATTTATATCAATTTTTACTTTTTCGTTACTTTTTTTTATTCATTGATAAATTAAATACAATATTAAATAAACTTCGAATTAGTTATAGAAAAAAGAAGGCAGCAAAAATCCTTTCACGTCTTCCAACACTAAGCTAATATTTCATTTATAGTTTATATATCTTACGAACACGTTTAACTTCCAATACGTTTTCTACGAAAATAGAAATGTGTGCGCTGGTGTATGCAAGAAAACGAAAGCAATTTTCGTAAATCGAACGCAAAATCCAAGAATGTTCAAAATAGAATTACAAGATTTTCAACGCTATTTACTTACTAAACGTTTAAGAATGAAGAACAAATTGTTCACACAGCTAATCATTACCATCATCATTTCAACTAATAATATCATGATGAACAATCTACAGAAGCATACACTTATAGATATATATATATATATGTAGTGGTTATTGCGAATATGCATGGTATGCTTTTGTGTGAATGTGATGAGTGTGAACAAAACTTGTTAAAAGATTGTGGAAATTCGATTATTTAGTTCAGAATATCGCAAATTATACGATATTTCCTTTAAAAGGAAACCAAAAATTGAAAGGAAAAAACCAATTATATAGTTGCACATAATTCTACGTTGGTAAATAGAAAAGTATTTGCTTTTATTAGGAATGAAATTGTGCAATGGTGCAATGGTGCGAATGTATTATAAGAATAATATAAGAAATTCATTTTTGAAGTAAGTAATAATACCATTAAATAATATGATATTAATTTTCGGTATTTTTACACTCATTGTTCGCGATGAATGGTGCTTATGCCAAGGTTATCAATTATTACACTTAAGCATAGCAAAAAATGGGATCGTTCACGTCTCTATATTAATTTAAAAAAAAAAAACAAAAAAATTTTCTTTTAATTAGAAACAATTTTTCTTCTTATTCAATAGCTTACTTCGAATAGCAAGAGTGGTGAACATGTCAAATATGTCAAATAAACATAGTGCAGTTCACTAAAGGATAATACGCCTTGGCGAGTTTACATCTTGTGTCTTGCATTGCGGTCGGCCCTATTTTAGTTACGATTTACATATTGTCACAGGTTGCAGCTTCAATGTATTCTCGATTGGTAAAGGCGTAGCCGTTATAGATGCAGCATACACCACCCAACCAGCCGGCGTTCTTTCCTATTTCCATTTCCGCTACCATACCTATCTTTATACAAGTTTTTCTTTCAATGATAATATGAGCGATCACTCCGGAGGTATACGGGTAACATGATGATAGTCAGAACGAAGTGGGGCCAAAGAGAGACCTAGGAAGTGCGTGCAGCATTCGATAATTGTTCCGCCTTTACATATTGAGAGAACACCAACTGCGCGGTCACAACTCTTAACTTGGATAACACTAGGTATACCAAGCTACACTAGGGAGCGCGCGAAAGGCTCCAGGTCGTAGATATTTAAAAACGGAAGATTGTGGGGTTTGCTTAGCTCAATGAAAAGTAATTAGGTTTTAAAAATCAGCCAAAAAGTTTTGTAAAATTCAATATATTTTATAAAATCATTTCAATAAAAACGATAACGCTTCGAGAAAAAATTTATAGTGTTTATGGTGAACATGTTTTATTAGAGCCAGCCGCATGAAAATAATTTCCACGTACCCGCTATCGAAATTGGGACCTTAAAGATGACCTGGATGCTGGCCGAATCAATGAAATTCTTTACAACTTGACAAACACGAAAAGTGAATTATAAATATGCTGTGCAGAAAGAGAGAGAAAGTGCCTGGAGTCACTATCAAGATAATATCTAGACAATGCGCTTCCAACCTTTAAGCAATGCAAGCCGCCTGAATAGTTGTTTGGGTAAGAATCACGAGTGTTCGCGGTTTCAAATCTTGATGTGATGGAGTTTAATTTGACCGTAACTATAGTGAGGGCTCCGTGATTGGGTATATGTCCACTGGACTGCGATCATCACCCCTGCCCATCTTTCTTTTTCTTTCCAAATATATGTAAATTTGATCGTCACCGTGTTACGTGAACAGGGGGCATCCCATGACTGATGATGCAGAAGTTGTAAAAGTAGTAAATCGATAGAGCGTCAAACCTATGCATGCCTTTGCGTATCTACTCTAATTGGGAAGTGTATCATGAATATCTTGCGTTTTTGCAAATTTCTTTTTCAAACAAATTTTAAAGATTATTATCTAAACTAATACTTGTATGAACAATGTTATGTTATGACGTGTGCTGGATGTGTAAAAACTCAATTTCATTATGATATTTATAAGACCGTAATCCAAAAGTAAATCAGCATCATTTCCTTTCTTTTTTTTTTTTTCGTTATTGCATTTATATTTTCTTACACTAATTCCGCTCTGATTACTTGCCACTCAAATTAGTAGTAGCAGGATTGATCTCAATGTATGCGAAAACTACGTTTATTGTCTTTCGTACAATTGCTGGTATCAACTGCAACTCAATAGACGAGAGAGAATTTTCTTAATGTCTTGTAAGGCAAATGTTTTCGCTTGAACCTTAAAGATTTTACTTCTTTTCTTCTGTTTCATGATTTTGTTTTTTGGTGTTTTTTTTTTTTTCTTTTTTTGCTTTTGGTCTTTATTCATGATAATTCAAAAGATTTAGATTTGCGTTACTCAAACCCTCAATAACACTTAAGATCTGTTCAAACGTATAGAAATGAAGAAAAAGAAAAAATAACGAAAATTTCAGCAAATGATTGCAAAAAAATATGTATATGTCTATATATATATATATGTATATAGATATGCATGTTAGCATGCAAAAGAAAAAGTAAAAACGATAACGCAGACAAACACACTGGCAGACAGATAGACAGACTGAGTTGCGGAGTGAGAGTGCATAGATGAAAATCATCACGTTCACATTGCATTTACAAACTGTTACACATTCAAGAAAACGAAATTCGTTTCACATTTTGAAAAGTTAACAATTGCAACAAAAACTAAAGAAAACTTTTACAAAAAAAAAAA
>NW_023998416.1:2305462-2321680 GCF_014805625.2 Glossina fuscipes
AAAAAAAAAACAAGAAAAAACGGTAAACCAATTCGAAAGTCTTGCTTTATTTTCATGCAATTTTTTTTATTTTTTTTTTTTTTTTATTTGTCTTACTTTTCTTGACATCTTGTCTTAGATTTTTGTTAACTGGTACGAGAAACAATAACGGAGCAAGAAGACAAAATCTGAAATAAAATTTTAGATTTTCAAGTCGTCGTTATAGATTTTCTTTTTGTTTTTTTTTCATGTTTTCTTTCATTTTTGTCTTTTTTGCCGATTTTATTATAGCTAAGAATTCGTTATTAAATTGCTAACGTTGTTCTTACGTGACAAACATTTTATATGCCGTGCATGTGAACATTTACACACAATAAACTATATACACTCGTATATACATGCACTCTTTATATATGTATTCACTCTATATATATATATATATATATATATATGTATACTCACGTCTATGCACATGCATACGTTATCCTTATAAAGGTGCGATACATTCTCATCGTCTTTAAAGTTCACCACGGCACGTCACGTCACGTTGTTAATATTTGTTAGTTTGTCTTTTTGTTTGCATTTCGAATTAAACAATAAACACAATTACGGGTTGGAAGGCGGTTTTCATTTTAGATTATCAAACTATTTCAAGCTGAAATGCAATAAAAGTAAAGTTTTTTTTTCTCTCTATTAATTTATATTTTAATTATGCATTAAAACATCATTTATTCGTTAATGAATACGTTCCCACTTAATGGAGTTTATTAACTAAACTAAACTGCGTTAAATATTTCGAGTGACAAAACATATGTTAATTAATGCTACAACACTCTGTTTATGTCATTCCATCGCAAAACATTATTAACAGATTAACAATTTGCCGAGCAATGTGCGAATAAGTCTACATACATATATGTGGGGGCTGTATATGTTTTTGCGATTAGTGTCTAATAAATATCTTATTAATTATGTACAAATGTATAGAATTTTGTGCGAACACTAAATGGATGAATTATTTAATTATACAAATTAATTTATATATTTTTGATGCTTTCAAAATATTTTAATTAAACATAAAATTGCGCAAATATAATAAAATCAAAGATCGATTTATGATTCTCGCCATCAGGCTATCCATAGGTTACGAAATATTAAAACCATATGATCACTTGTTGCGCCGATGGTACTCGGTTTCTTTATGTGTTTCCTTCGTTGCATTTTAAAGCGAATATTTGTTGATATTTCATCCATCTATGGCTACAATTGCAGATTCATATTAACCACTACTCTTAAAGCTAAAGAGCTTAAATGATCCTCTTATAGGAAAGATCATCAAAGCGTAGCAAAGTTAATAGTTTTCAAGGTAGACACATTTATGCTTAGTATATTTTTAGGCTTAAACTATTAGCAAAGTGAGCTTGTTAAGTGTAAGTTTGAAAACTATGACACTATATATCAAAGAATATCAATCAGAGAAGCAAATATTATGGGCTTTAAAGAGTTAAAGGCAACAGACTTGGCAATCGCGGATCTATCCATTGCACTACTCATCAGCGGTATAACCATTGAACTGTGTTTATCTCTTGGGAAAATTGTATCGCAAAAATTTAGCGATAATGAGTATAATCGTCATACACAGTTGGCATACATTCTAAAATACATTATTATGGCAAATACATATTCATAATGATAAAATTTTGTGAGCAAATCCGATATGGAGAGAATAAGAGTTCTAATGATTTCAATTCAATTCATCGTAAACGGATGGATGATTTTTAAAGAAAGAGCTCCTGAGCACTTTTCGTGCCATGTTTTTTTTTTTGATGTTACAGTAAGCATTCAATAGCATTTACAAGAGCCCGTCAAATTAGCTTAACTTCAGATGTGTTTACTAAGTTCTATGCCCTGCATGTCCTCAATTTAATGTACATACGTCATTTGGTTTAATGAATTCAGTTAAGGACCAACTGAATGTATTTAAAAAATCAGTATAACCCAAGCATAATCGGTAATGCTTGAGATCTCAGCTGCGAAAGAAATAAACATGCTTTCGGGTTCTCCAATGACTTGATGTTTGCAGAATAAGAGACCCGCCTAGATTGAGCATTTGCACGCATCAACGTAACTAATATAGAAATACGATTGCGAAGAAACTAAGCGTACACTTTGGCCACTTGAAGCTTTTAAATTGCTAACGAAGAAGACCGCGTTAATTGAAGCTGTTCAGACTTATCGCTATGGTTACGGTGGAATATCTATGCTTCAACTTTTAATTGCTGTGTGCACCCTTTAGCTTCTTGACTTGTCCATCCCTGCATAAGAAGTCTGCCAATGAATACGATTTACATATAATTGTTAATACTTGAACATTTCTATGACTAACAACCACTGGTCAATTGGAAAAAGCCTGTCAGAACTTAGAAACAAAATCATTCCTTTCACAATGCACTAAAAATCATTTAAAATATTATTTTACATTTGTTCATATGAACTCGAAATCGGTTCATCGATCGGGATCACCCATAATGGGTTAAATTCAAAATTGATCTTTCTTCCAAGATTATTGTGGAAAAACGGACGAATCTCTCAATAATGGATTTCTAGAAACCTTTTGCAGTCTAATCCTTTGAGCATTACTTCAGGGAAAAGAATAAGATTCCGAATCGTTCTTTATAATGACAATGCAAGCTTGATGCAAAAAAATAATGTTTTAATGGTTGAGAGCACATATTGATGGCCCAATAGTACTGGCTCGTCTTCTAATGTTTACTTTTAATTTTTACACGCGAAGAAAATGGTCTTTAACAACAGAATTTTTGAAAAAGGAAGTCTTAACATATATTTTAATGACAACAAATGAGTGGAAATCGTGTTTGAAACGAATAAAAGGCCATTCCATTCCAATCCTTAGTAGCAATACTAGTTACAGTTAGGCTATTCTAAAAGCTGTGGTCTGTCGTCTCGCCCGATCATCAGTGATAAGAGAAAGCAATGGACAATTTCGTCATTATTTGTGAGACATGGTATCAAATTTAGTATTGGGAGGCAATAGTTTGAAACAACTTGTGAATATTAATTTTGTTATAAACTAAGATAACAAAATCCAGCTCGGAAAGTGATACTTGTGACTTCTGTCTATACCTCGGTGATGCCGCTCAGAATACTGTTGAAAGTATTCAGCCAATGGCTGCATTCCAAAGGACTGCAAATTATTCTCTGATACCTTTTTTTTCTTTGGTTTTCAATTAAAGCGTAGAGAACTAATCCTTAAATAAATTAAGTTTCATCTCTGTTGTTACGGTCAGAGCTGCCTTTGAATAACAACTGTATACATGTATTCAATTATTGAGTGCAGAAGAAATAATCTCATCTAACGTTAATAACTTCTTGTTTTTCTTCATATAATAAATAAACATATTTAATATGTTTTTTAAAAAAAAGAATTTCTTATTCTCCAACTTTCAATTTTTAAATACTTTTGCAATTTTCTAAAGAGAAAATTTAATATTTGCACAAAATGATTATAGGAACATATGCTCTTGTATTTTAAAGTAAACTTAAATGTATTTTTTTATACACATTTCCACCGCCCCGCACACACATACGCTTATCTTTATCAAAGGATGAAAAAAGGAAAAGAAAAAGTCCAACACATTTTTCATTAACACTTACGATCATATGAATTTTCTTTTATACACACAATATATCTGTATAATGATACCTCTGTCTGTTTGTCTGTCTACATAGCTGACACATTGAGTCTGTTGTATGAAAGATTGCTTATAAAATAAGAAGCTTAAGACTATGATACACAAACGAACAAACACATAGGAGTGCTCATATAAGAGTCATCTCAATAACATGGTGAGTAGAATTGAAGAGTAAGGTAAGGAAAATATTTGTGTCGGTTGGCTGCGTGGCTGGTCGGTTTGTTAGTTGCTTGTTGCTGTCTATTGGTTAACAGACCCCATTATAAAGTAGTAACAGAAGTGAACATTCACGATAGACCCATATGTATATGTGTATAAGTGTGCGTATATATTAAAGTATGAGTGTGTTTATGCGCATAGTTATGTATCAACATCGTATTCATCATAAATAATATGATGAAGTGCATTCCTAAGACTACTTGATATTTTCAATGCTATCCTTGCAGCGAACTGATATGGCATAGAACATAGAGCGTCTGCTTCTGTTGCTTTTTTCTTTCTTTTTTTGCTGTTTGCTAGCATCCATTTTTTCAATAGCTATTATTACAAGCTTCTTCACTTATACATGTATATATATATATATATGTATATATGTACGTGTGGTGATGTTGTTGTCGTAGCTGTCGTAATAAATGCAGCTACAGTAATAGAACTCTTTATGGTTTGTGTGGTGTGGATATTATAGTGAAAGCATATGTTTGAGGCAAAAAAATTTTAAGAAAAAACAAACACAGATAAATCTCTGTATGAATTTTGCGTTTTTTCTCTTTCTTTTTTTCATACATTTATACCACATTCCAAAAAACTTGACACAAGTCGACAGCGTAATCTCAAGGCAAATGCTAACTGAGTGCAATTGCCAAACACTTATATACGCGAACATATATATATATATATATATATATATATATATTCGTTCCAAATATGCTCCACTTTCGTATATATATAAATGTTTTTATGTTCGTGATGCATGTGTAGGAAGAACGCAAATAAATGAATGAATCTTAGCAGCTGTTGATACATTTGTTCATTTTTTCGCACGTTTTTTGCGCATTTTCTCATATTCATAATCAGATAAAGTGGACATGTAAGTATTGTCATCATGTTTGCAACGTAACGCAATATAGGTTGGCATATCTAGGACATGTTGATGAAATAGGGAGTAATAGTAGAAGTGCAACTTGATACATATCCTCTTTTGGTCATTTCCAGATACCTCATTAACATATTTGACATCTTAACATATTGCAGAATTTGCCGAGACAATCATGCCGATTGCCAAGGCTGATGCTAAAAGCATAGTTAAATTTAATCTAAAAATCATTCCATTTATGAGTTTCGTGAAACTTGGTCCGTAATAAAAACCTTTTCTCTTAGACTATACTGTCTTTTCGCTTTT
Source organism: Glossina fuscipes (assembly GCF_014805625.2). Lineage (NCBI taxonomy): Eukaryota > Metazoa > Arthropoda > Insecta > Diptera > Glossinidae > Glossina > Glossina fuscipes. Next base: position 2,310,554 of record NW_023998416.1, read on the forward strand.
TTTGAAATAACGACAAGCGTGGCAGGAACTTATAAAATAAGAAAAGAAGTTTCTTGTGTCGTAGGCTAAATTTATTGTACAAAAAATTAAAAATTTCAAACATAAACTCTAAAATTTACTATCCTAGAACCGAACAAGTACGTCAACGAGTTTAGTCAATCCCATTGACTCAGATCTAGGTGTAGTTCGAAGCAAAGTTTATTTGCCGCATAGGTAAAGAGGAAGAGAAAGACAAAAGCAAGGCAGAAAGAGGCGGATATGGAGAGCCATTTTTGCTTGTTCTCCTCACGACCATAAAACGCGGTCGTACGATGGCATACAGCTATCACCACTCTTAGCAAATCCATATGATTTTTAGATAGTATCAGCCTTCATACGATGGGTATCAAAACTTAATACCATTAGTTGTTTTACTTCTGCTACTTTGGTTTTTGTAAAACAGTGGGAAAATACAAATTTCACATATTGAGTTTTGGGTATTGTGCTACATACCCTTCCGTCTTCTTTAATTTGTAATACATATGAACTCTTCAGCATTTAATTTTAATTAACACTCTATTATATTGCTTCTTACCTGCGGACTTCTTACCTTTTTATTGTAATCTACATCAAGTGCGATCAGGTTATATACTAAAATTGTAGAGAACTACGCAAGGTTCAATAGCACCTGGATGGACGTTTCTCGTGCCAACATGAAAGCATATATCTTCGTCAGTCTATTTACCCACGCACTTTCGCCTGCGAGACATTTCGATGAAAGTTAATAAACCGAAATAAAATGGAAAATGGACAACAAACTGCTGAGAAAATTGAACTGTCTTACACAACATGGACAACAGTACCATACATACGTTCCATACAAATGTTCGTCGAAAAAATTATCTTTTGTACAATAACTGGACGCAACCCCTGATATTTTGCGGCAAAAATTGATGAAGGATTGTGTTTATCGAAGTAGTGCAGAATAATTAATAGTCGAACTTAACCAACTATAATATTTTCGCTTGTTTTGAATGCGAAATTTAGTAAAGTGAGTTCTTTAATCCAAGGGATTAGTAAAAATAAGTTAAATCGAATCATTTTTATGATCACTTCTCCTATGAAATCCTGTTTCATAAGAGTTATATAAAATAAAACAAAAAGGCCTTTGTAGTATATCTCGAAAATAGTATTTTGAAAAACGAAATAAATGTGAAAAATTTTGTTGGAATAGAGCAACTCAATGGTATCCTCTCCCATACTACCGTTCCTATGAGAAACAGACTTTCAAAAGGCATCAAAGTTAACCTTGGGACACTTTTTGCCCGGGAATAGTTGAAAGATTTTATTAAACAAAGCGTTATAGGGTATGTAATTGTCAGCTTAGGTCGAATAGAACGTTTCAACGTCATTTAAATACGAATTTCAACATACGCGTACCTAAAATATTTTACGATTTTCTGAATTTAATTCGAAGAAAATAAACAAACCTTTGAAAGCGGTATATGATATGTCGCAACAAATAATAATTGTACCATATCGGGTTTCCAATTAGCATCTCCGATCAGCTAGACGCGGTTGGCAATACTCTTGCGGGTTGTTTGCAGAGTTAGTGGTACCTTATGCAACAGGTTAGTACTGTAATTTATTTCTTGCTTAACCACAAAAATGCTTTGTCCTTTGCTTTGACTATTTATAGAGAGCACGCAATGTTTACGGAAGTACAAAACTAAAAGGTAAATGTTTAAACAAAATTTTATCTTGATGATGAATATATGCATGTTACCTTCCGTTACGAGGTAAGGGAGTGTAGCTCTTCGAAATATTTATTAAAGATTTTATAGAATTTATTTTTCCAACAGGCTGATATATATAAGCTTAACCCTACAGGTTTAGGAATGCCTCTTGCATTTTTCTAAAAAGATTAGATTGACCTCTTCCCTCCAATCACAACCAATTATATGATTACATGATATCATTAATTTCCTAAGATGGCCTTTTATAATTTTTATCAAAAATATGTTTTACGTTTATATAGCGAACAAAAATACTTGATCTCATTTAAATAAGTCGTTACAAAATATTTGTATAATTGCACACAATCTATTGAAGAGATACTGTTCTCTACTAGTCGGTAAAGGCATAACAATTGCCGATCGGATACGCATGCACTAGGCTGTCGGCGGTCTCTATCTCTTTTCTAACTTATTTCTGATCTTTCTGTTACACGTTACACGTATGGGAAGCAGTGTGGGAAGCTATTCGACAAGTCCTTTCATTTGATACCAATGTCGACAGGAGTGTGAACCACGTCGTGACGTCCACTACATTTAATTTAGAATTAACATAACCCTTACCCTCCGGTGATGGATATAAACAAGAACGATGAGTTTCCAAAAATAAAAGATTTTTTACTTAATCATTAAACTGTGTGAAAAGAACTATATTGGTTTGGCAACAATCGAATCATCGACTCATTTTCGCACTTCTTTGGTATTTCGAAACTGCGTGCCATCCAACCAACAAGTCCTAATCATAAGGGAAGTACGCTGAGTCAGCAGAACCTCTCATTCGAGCTGCAACAGTAAGCCTTTGACAGCTCTTGCAACGTGGGGCCGAGCGTTGTCATGCAAGAGGACGATTTTACGTCTGTTGATCTTTCTTGCCTTTTTTGCGGCAAAACATAGTTAAATTTGTTCAGTCGACGTCCGTAAATATCCACAATAGAAGCTTCATTCGGATTTCGCAGCTCGTAATAAACTACACCTTGCTGATCTCACCACACGCACAACAAATGCATGTCATGCATATTCCGCTTCGGTGTCGATGGGGATGTGGACTCTCCTGGACAAACCCATGACTTTTTGCACTTAGGACTCTCGTAGTTAACCCACTTCTCATTGCCAGTCACAATACGCTATGGAAAACTTTCCTTTTTTTACCTGCCAAGCGGTGAAGCCGCGATGCTCGAAATAGTATTTGGTAGCCATTTTCTGTGCTTTTGGATCTTTCCCATCGCATAAAAGCGTCTAGGAACAATTAATTTATCAGTTGCTAAGCGGTTCGAGAGTGCCTTGAGAGTTTAAGCTGGGTTTTCATCCAATAAATCTTGCAAATCTTTGTCTTCCAACTCTTTTGGTCCTTCAGGCCGTCCTTTGCGATTGACCTTAATTTCATTCCTTGTAAACTGGTGGAACCAACACCGACTTAGCAGCATCACTCATAAGCTGTTTGATGGGCCTCAGAAGGAGATTTCTTCAAATCTTACACGAACATGCCATTTTGAGCGTATCTGCACTGAATAACGCAATAATACTAAATAAAAAACAATTGTTTTATGTAGGGAAAGGTCAAAATCATCAAATCTAACCGTTTTGTACAGTGCTACTGCGTATTCTTTTACCATATTCAGCAATAGATAATCGCAAGCATCTAATGCATGCTTAAAACTTTCAGGTAAGGTAAACAGCGAAAAGAACTCCAACAAAATGAATTCATCAGAGTCGAAAGTTAATATAATGTTAGCTTACCGTACCGCTAACTTAAAAGTGATTATTGCAATATTGCAATAGACAATGCGTACGGCTTTCAACTAAAAGCAAAGTCGACACCGACATGTAGCGAAAATGAAATAATTTTCTTCTATTATATCACGTTGGGCAAATACTTACTTACGTTTGTGTCACTACATGTATATAACGTTATGTCTTTCTTGCTTTTAATAAAATTTAATAAAATCTTATTAACTTTTCTTTTCTATTCAATTTATTAAATAAAATCTATTTACTTTTCTTTGTTTCTCTTATTGAATTTAGAAATTCTTCGTTATCTCAAACCCTTCGATGGCTTAATAACAAAATGAAAAAAAAAAAAAAAGGCAAAAAAAATAAGAACCGTAAAGTGGAAAATTTTACAATACTTACAGTTTTGTAAATATTCGATCCGATAATCTATACTGTGGGCTTAGGTTTAGTATGTTTGTCACGTTCCTGGGGACAATTTAGTAAGCTTGTAGTAACAGTGTAGCCAATACAAATAGATTTGAAATTACATACATACATACATACATACATACATACATACACATCCAATAACAGTTACAACAATAAGCAAACAATAGTTGACAAAAATGTTGATAATAAAACGTTCTGGTGATGTGGTTGGCTAATGATGATTCTCCTCGGTATTGATTCTCGTAAGCGAGTTACATTTGTGGGAGCTAGAGGGAACGCAAAACGAAATAAATTACTTTTATCTTATAATGAGTAACGTTTTCTAGGTAAACATTCTCCGACAATTTCATACAAAAGTAAACTGTTTTCTTTCCTCAAGAGATAGAAACAGAGAGAGAGAGAGAGAGAGAGAGAGAGAGAGAGAGAGAAATTTTTGCAGAGAAACAGGATAAAAAAGCAATTGAAATGAAATTAAATTCGAGCTTATAAAAAATTTATTCATGTTCTTGAATAATTACATCATTTATTTAAACATACTTACGTGCACACTTAACCGTAAAAATGCGGGTGATGAACGTCATATTTTCTTCTTTTTTTTTTTTTTTTTTTTTTTTATCCTCCTTTTTTTTTTTTATTTTTTTTTTTTTTTTTTTTTGTTTTTTTCGAGCATTATTAACAAACAAATAACTGCAGCTATCAATGTTGTCTGTACGTTGCTATGTTAAAACCATGTTTCCCTTCTTTACAAGCTTATGTGTTATTAAGCATGTAGACATGTGTTAAATTATGTATATATGCACACAAGTATATGTAATGGTTAAATTAAGCCTTATATTGCATATTCATCCGTTCTAGATTTGTGTGTCTGCCGCATTTTCTCTCTGAGTGTTAAAACCACAATAATTGCCAACAACTGCACAGGAATAACTGGCTACTGCAGAATAAAAAAAAAAAAAAAAAAAAAAAAATATATAAAAAATAAATAAAAAAATAAACACACATCCAAAGCAGTTGTAATTGTATTCTTTTTTCATACTCATTAAAGTGAGAAATCGATTACAAATTACTCGCTGTTAAATATGTTAAAACCACAGAAGAGAAAAAACAAAAAAGAGAGGAAAAAATCAAACTTTAATTTGTACACTTACGGCTTTTAATAATATTAATAAATTAAGATCTGACATACTATTTCCTGATTTCTGTAACTTTCAAAAGAATTCGCGTATAACTGCATGAAAAGGGAAAAATTTTTCAATTTATAAAAATTCGATGAGATAAAAGAAGTAATGGACACGAAATTAAGTTCATTGAAATATACTTCTTATGCCATCGTGGAGATGTATTAAGCATCAATTGACATTTCAAGCACGTATACTCTACACCAGTTTTGTGCTAAGCGCACATTATGTCTGCAATGGTTAAGAGGGCTTGAGTTAGATCCATCTTTTACTACACCAATCGATTCAGGATACCTTTCCAAAATAAAGCGCGATTGTGAAGCGATTTACGCATGTGCGCAATTTTCGAGAAATTTTAGAAATAATTTGATAGACTAACGTCTTTTAGTCCAAGGACGAGTGCTATTGAACACCAATTGCATCGGACAAGTTTTAGGTATTTTCCATTGAAATCCGTATTTTCGAACAGATGAAAGCATTCTTTGAAACCCCTCTCATATAAACATACTTGTAAAAAAGAAACGTTTGTATGGCAACATACTTTTTGCTTTTGTGAACCAGATTGATCTAAAATTGGAAATAATGGGGAAAACACATAATTTTCACCCTTGTCCTTCAAAGCCATTACAGTAGCAACGAAACAATGGAAATACGTAAAATCGCTCGTTTCAGGTGGCACTGTTTTCGCGTTTTTGACCTCAGTCGTAATTACGTTATCATTTACACACATTTCTGCACCAATTACGAATCAACAATCACACACTCGGCTCCCAATCAGCTAACGCCATTAGTCGCTGGTTCCTTTAGTGTTTAATTCACGAATTCATTCATTTTTTATTCCGTTGTGCCGTAAACTTGAGTGCCATCCATCATATTAGCTAACAATCGATAATGCCATCACTCAATTAATCAGCATTATTATCCTACGTGCAAACTCACACCTTCTTCTAAGGGCGCCCAACTCCTGGATTAGAAGCCGAGCATACATCCGTTCAGATCGAGGACTAAACCAAAACAAAGCTACTGGACGACCTCGAACTTCGAGATCAACTTCCTTCGATTGATCGGCGTTGCGAGCTGATATCACATAACTGTCCTGTCCGTAAGAACCGCATCTTAAGGTGTTTCATACCATGTTATACTCAACCTACAAAGCATGGCAAAAATGACTTTGACTCTCAAATAACATAGGTACATTTTTCTTTCCTATTGGCGAATAAAGACTTCCGCGAAAGCCCAAATTTTATATAACAAATTATATACAACAACAAGTTTTATCCCAAAGATAGTTAAAGCGTATTAAGGTCCTTGAAGAAGTAATTAATTGTACTGTCCGCTCAAGTTTTGGATCCATACAAAAATTCTTATGTAAATTAACTCTTCACATGGAGACAGCATATAATTTTTGGCATTTTGTGACCAAAGTAAGTGAAGAGGGACTTGTTGTGTCCGTAACCTCAAAATATTATTATTATTATTATTATTAATTTCGCCAGGGAAATAAATTCTAAGACTAAACTTTTAAAAGCACTAGCATCTAAGGCTATCGGCTTTTTTAAAAAACTCTACCGCACTTGAGATTTGAACCCACGACCATTGACTTGCTACTCAGGCGGATAACCTCAAAATAAACGCATACTTTCTCTTCAGCTTACAATTCCATACTTCATTTTACTTCAACTCTTACTCCTTTATTGATATCACAGGGTGTCGTGCATACATGTATAATTAGAACATAAAAAACAATAATTCAATGTATAACAGAGTAATATACATAAGAAAGTTAGACGAATTACTGTAGGATATTTAATGGCCTGCTTTGGCCCACAGTTACGTTTTTACTATAATTTCATCTATGATTTCATTTCAAATTTACGGAATTTTCTTTTTAAATCTTTTATAATGAACACTAGAGCATATGAAATTTGCTCACTGTTCATAACGCTTTGAAATATGGGTCATAGAACACATAAAGCATTTAGATTTTTAATCAGTGTTCAACGATGACCGGCGGTGTGGCGTCCGTTCGTACTTTAGGTAATTATTTCGAAGGCAGCAAACTTTATTTTAAATTTTTCCCTACAGTCATCGTCAAGTCAGACTCAGTAAGGCGATCGATGAAATACGCAAAATACTGATCATTTTCCTGCATTATTGCGCGAGAATTATATAACATGGGTCTTAAATTATGACAAATTCCAAAAATACGCTAAGATTGAATTAATAGTTCATCTAAGACAGCATGAGTAGATAGCAAGGAACATGCAGATCTGGTTTTAATATATATAACTATTTTGCATTGTACAATGCTTTATACGGCCGTATGATGTACCAGATGACTATATAACGCACTCAAGTTTCTGATTCGACCAAAATCGCATATGAGTCGTTTGGTAATTTTTTTTTCTTTTTATTAATTTATTATTTGTATTTAATTTATTTTGTATGTTTCGCATTTGTTTATTCATCGAACAACCAAATATATTAAATTTAATTTTAAATTCATTAAAGAAAAGAAAAACATATGAAATATTTAAATAACAATTAATTTTTAATTTCTCATTCATTAATTGTTAAATTAATTATAAATGCTTACCGTGTGCATAACCTAAATTCCTCAAACTACATAAGAAATTTAATTTTTAAACTAATTATAAATAAAAATCAGTTTTGCAATATATTAAAATTTGTTTACATATATATAAAAGCTGCAAAGTGCATGTATGCGTAATTAATATATATATAAAATGGAAATAAATTTAAAAAATCGAATTGTCAGCTCATCTTATACAAAACGGTAAAGTAAAGAGATGTAAAGGCTTCAAATATATGACTTGCTTACAGTTTTATTGTGTTTGACAGTTTTAATTAAAATTAAAATCCATAATTCATCCGCTTTTTATATTTAAGCTTTCGCTTACATAAATACAAAGAGACACAAGGATTTAACAGCGGCAGATACCTTTTCAAATAATTCAAACCAGGCAACGTGCGCTAGCGAACAATTGAAACGTGGCAGCCTGCCTACAAAAGCATTCGGTTATTTATTTACATTGAATTTTTAGCGTTTCAAAGTTAATCTCATTGCAGATATATATATATATACATATCGATGTGCAGATATTTACATATATACATATGAAATATGCAAAAAAAAAATTTTTATTATTACAACTTATTAAATTTAAAATAAAATAAAAAATTTTTGTTAAAATCTGTAGAGTTTAAAAAGCTTTTGCATGATTCAATAAATAGACCTGAAATGTATAATAATTTTTATTTATTTATTTATTTATTTATTATTGGCTATAACATATATTCAGCCGAATTAAACCGCACTCTTAAGATTTAAGCCTTAAGTTACGTTATCATGGAAGTAAAAGCGCAGCAAAGTTCAAAGTAAGTAGTGTCAGTTTCAAAGCAAAAAATTTTATTTTTATTTTTTTTTAACGTAAAAAAAAAAACCAACAAACATAAGTCTAAAGCTTAAACTGTAACATTATTGTAAAGAATTTTTAATTAGACAGAAGCGAGAAGCAAAGATAAAGTAAACAATATATTAGGCCGAATAGGCCGAGTACGCATAGGGTCTCCACTAACAACTCAATGGTGATAGGTTCGAATCTCAAGTGCAGTAGGGATCGCAATAAGGTCGATAGTACTTAGATCCTAGTGCTTTAAGACTTAAGGTCTTACAATTTATTTCTCTGGCCAAAAAATTAATAAAAAAAATACTTAAGGCTTAAAGTAATAAAAGCGAACACAAGCCGAAATAGTTAGCACACACAGCTACTTACAAAGTGTTTAACGCTCTGAGATTTGGGCCCAAAGATTTTATGGAGCTAACTATCTTTATCGGGGCTCAGAAAGTGACTAAAGACACACCAAGAAAAAACAAAAAATAATACTCGGATATGACCGAATTGTTTGATTCTCAACATCTCCTCCAGTCATGTTAATACAAAATAATAAAACAGCGGACAGGCGATCGGAGATATACGTATATATACGATCCTCCACCAAAGAGATTTCATTTTAAACGAAGCAAGCAATACTTCAATATCTATTCCACAAGCTCCATGGAAGGTGGTGGCCTCCTGCTGAAAATAAAGCGCACAAATTCGTGACATTGGCTTCAGGCCAAAAAGATCGGTCAATATGAGTTCGTTAATACACCCGTTTATTGCAACGGCCGAACTGATAGCATTTTCGGAAAACTAGAGAACAGACGGTCTAAAAAACCTCACCAGGTTAGTATCGGTTGTGGTTCTTCGTCTATTTCCCTTTCATTTGCCGAGTTCCAGACGCCACCGCACTGCTTATTTACGTATTCGCACAAGTGACAAAGATCCTTAATCCCTACAATAATTTTATTTAAAAAATAATACTCCTGGCCATGCATTTCCTAATGAGCACTGTGCGCGTTTATTTTGTTCCACAATTGAAAAATTTTTACTTTTACTTCTTACTCTGTGGAAGGCGATTAATGCAGTTCGAATTTTTCACGTCACCTTAATGTAGCAAAATAGTATCATTCAACAATTTTTGCCGAAAAATATTTTTCGCCTAACGACCTTTCTAAGATAAAGCTATGGGGAGTAGTCCAATCTAATCTATTTTCAACAACGTTCGTGATTGGACCAAAACAAACTATTATACAAAATTTCGTCAAGATGTTTCAAATGTCTTTACCTAACCTAAAATGAACAACAGAGCAAACGGACATATAGACAGACAAACGCTAATCGATTGAGAAAATGATTGTGAAAAAAAAAATTGATTTTCTTGTAAGTGTTGCATGCTTTCGCACAAAAGTAATATGCGCGTTACCACAAATTTACTGTGAGCTGTAACGAAGGAAAATATGTTTTAAGCCCATACAAACACATACATATTACACAAATGTTTACACCTACGGATCGATACGAGTTGACATTTATAAAATTCGCTTTATTCCCATATCACAAATTTGTGATCATCATCTTGACATTCGCGATTTTGTTACGGAAATGTTGCCAACATAACGCTCCGTCTTATTTATATGCGAAAATTCGAAAGTATCTTTAGATACAAACTTATACTTTAGCTTTCGTTGTAAATGGGAAATGGATTTTGTCCTAGATATTACAAAAATAGAGTCAAGCATATAAAAGTTTTTCAAGAAGCTTCAGTTTCTCTTCAAGTTGAACTTTTTAATATACATATCTGATATGAACGCAAAAGTTCAAATATCACATTCAATGAAATATGTATACATCAAATTCTTTTGTCCTATAAGTACATAAATTTTGATGGCCTTTTAAAAAGCTTGTAAAAGTTTGAAAAGCTAATAAAGCCTTCAGAACATAACTCAAAAAAATATGTCAGTCTAAGGACATTAATTACATACCAACTTTTCATAATTGCAAGAAATAATTTGCATTTTTGTGGAGCGGAATAAATCAATTTTCATAAATTATACGCTGGCATTGAGGAAGAAAATGAAATTTAGAACTTTTGTTTTCCGCTCAATTGTTTCATCATTCCATGTTTTATCGGCCAAACACGCTTTAAATCTCCTCGAATATGTCGAAGAAATTCTCAACCTGAAAGAAATCTTTTCTTTGGTACTTAGAGCTTTTCTTCAGTTTCTTGCTTCAGCAAAGACTGCCCGTATTACGTTAAGCCATTCTAAAACCTTTTCCAAATGGACCGTTATTGCGTCTTTATCAAGACGACCGTCGAATAAACATGACGGCCAGTATTCTTACTAAGCAATTAAAGGCTTGGAATAAAGTTTTTCGTATTTCCTTTGGCGTGAATTGGGCTATAGAATTATATGTTTCTTTACCATTTTCTCGGCGATCTTGCAACACATGTAATATAAAACAAGCAGGTCTACCTTAAACAGAAGCAGCAAAAGCGATACCCTGTAGCAAAAAATCTTCAAGGAGAGATAATAAGGAAGATTTTTTGAACATGGAATGATAGCCTAGGATTGTAGGCTAATAAAAAATTTGTGAAGAATTATAATAAAA